>NW_020798719.1:0-412794 GCF_003344945.1 Aspergillus welwitschiae
GTTATTCTTCCCTCTTCCCTCCCATCGTTCCTTCATCCTCTCGAGTACGGAGGGCTTTTGCGTTCAGCGACTTCGTTATGAGTTAGACGTTATCATGACAGCAGCTCCAGATTACATTCCTTTTCTACAGTTCTCTTTTCCGATCTGATCGTCATTGTCATCCCTCGGAAAGCTCGTATTTCTAGCATCCGCCAGTCTCGTCACACCGATACCATAAGCATATCTTTGCACGCACCTGAGCGTTGCCACGCGCATAATATCTAGATCAGGCTATCCATATGGTTCAGCTGCAGCTATTGACACCAACATGGTTGCCTTCAAGCGCTTCTTCCATGCGGAGAAATCTTCACCGGCAAACTTCGACGGTCATGACGCTCGAGCAGTCAGCCCAGGAGGCGATGATCACCACGTTTTGCCCAACGTGAAGACATCCCGGCGCATGGCCGCAGAAAATCAGTGTGAAGTAACGCATAACCAGATGCAGTCGAGACCCTTGTCAGCTCGTTCGCATGCGCCTCCGTCTCGGGCATCGACTCGTCCTCCAGTCCCAGCATCTCGGCACGTTGATCTGCTCGATGCTTTATTTTCTTCACACCGGTATCACATCCAAAGCGCCAGCACTTTGTCGCCGATTACACCATACAATGAAGATATAGCCGAACGGAACATGGTGCCCTTCTTGAGAGGACTGGCGCTCAAGAATACCTACTCGCGTCCGGTTTCAACTCTGTATCAGGAAGAGGTAGCAGACCGGAATATCTCGAGTAGAAGCAGCAGTCGTTCCATTCCCCACAGTTTCAGCACACGCTCTCGGGCTACGCCACCTCGTTCCAGGCAGGGATCACAGAGGTATGTAGACAATGCTAGGGATCGCCCCCATTCACGGGCGAAAGGCCCGCTGCTGGAGCGGTCTATTTCTCCTGAGAGCTCAGTCTCTGTACCTCAATTGCGTACTGAGGAGCGCCCTGGCTCTTCCAGGGAAGGGGTCTTTCAGAGAAGCTCCCTGCGATCTCAGAGGTCTGCGCCTGACTTGCTAGCTGAATGGAACAATGCGCCGGAGGAAGAAGCCGTCTCCAGTTCGAATGGATACTTGGGCGTCCCTCCTGCTCACAAGCAAGGCGATAAATGGAGCAATACGCCGCTACCTGATAGCCCAACGCTCCCATTATCCATGAGCAGTGACGGTATGAGCGAGACTGAATCCCCCCCGGATACACAGAGTACCCCTCCAGCGTCCGCTCGTCATGGCAACAAAAAGAATATCCGAGATCTTTCTATAAACACGAAGATAGCAGCTCGAGGAAGCCCGAGCACGAAGATTGCACATCGGGCAATACAGCCGCCTACTCCCAGTGCTGTCGATCCTAAGCAAGCCCCTAGCATTGCGGAGGTTATGAACAGCCCTCTCCCTGTGGGAACACCGACATCCATCTCATCCTTGCCTCAGTCCAACGACAAAGTTATCGAGATCATGGACATGTTCAGGCAGGCTTTTGCTTCGACCCAAGAGGTCACACCACACCCTACCTTTGAGAGTCTCCAGGATGCTATCATCAGGGAGATCAATTCTCACGAAGCCTTTCAGCGCATTTCCTTCCCCACCGAGCCCTCACTCACTCCTTCGCCATCTCAGGAATCCTTTGACAGAGCTCCTCATGTGCCATTGTGCCCAGGACCAGGTCTGGAACGAAGCCTTTCTGCAAAGGAAGGGCAATTCTCGAAGTTGATCCGCAAAAGCTCCTTCAAAAAGCACAAGAGAAGTCCTGAGCAGCGCAGAAGCATATCCACGAGCGTTCCCGTAACGGCTTTCCGGGCCTCACAGACAACCAGTCGACGGAGGCACACCGACGCTCCTCTTCCCTCCCCAGGAGTCCTCAGTAATAGGGAGGCGAAGCAACAAAATATGGAGAGCCCCGAGGAGCAAGTGACCTACATGGATCTTCTCCAATCGGAAAGATTATCCCACAATCCTCCAAGCAACCCGGGTCGTGCTGTATCCATGAGAACCAACTCGTCCCATGGCAACTTAACGAACATGAGCGGGGCACCATCAGTCCTACGCATGCGCGCACAAGCCTCTCCAGTAAGAATCAGCCAGATCAGCTACTCAGAAGACGACAGCGACGACGAAGAAATCATCCAATTGCCCAGCGTTGGTGGGACACCGCACGTCTGTATCCAGGGTGTCGATCAGAACAACGTCACCTACATGGCTAGAAACACGACTCCGCGAAACGCCTACCGGCTCATGAGCTGGCCTCGGAAATCAGGTCCCAATGCGCACAGCAGAACTACCATTTCCAGCGAACGAGTCCCCTCCCGAACTTCGTCCAGAAACGGACAGCAGTTCTAGGAGACCGCATTGGGTGCAGACTCGTTGCTGTTGCTTTCTTGCTAATGCTTCACTCTCTTGATACCCCTGTCTTTGACAATGATACCCCTCGCCGTGTTCCCGAAAGGAAACATCGTCACGTCCGCTCTCTTACAACCTATAATCCTTAATCCGTTCCTCGCATCCCTTCATTTGATAGGATAGTCTCATCCAACATATTTCGATCCCTACAACCCCATGAGTGATACCTCTTTGTCTACCCAACACAGACAGCTCAGGCGCTCTTTCATCTCTTCTATACAAACCACAGTCCTTTTACTTTGCATACGGCTTTCAACTTTCATCTCTTATCCAGTCATTCCATCATTCATTCCTTATTCTCTGCATGGATTTCGCATATTTTTTCTACACTGCATCTCTCTTTTCAAGCGTCCTAGCGCTCACTCTTCTGTATCCTTCTCTGACTATCGAGCTGTCACACTCACTTGCTTTTTCCATCCATCACCAGCGAAACTACTGAGTAGACAACGAATCCTTATCACCACCTAAAAAATAATTATAATGCAAAAAGACTACAAAAAAGAGACTTAAGCAATTACCAAAAACATGTTCTTTCAATTCAACTCGCTAGCTACTGAAACGACCTATATCTGACTCCCCCGATGGTAAACCGATGAAAGGTATCTCAAGGAATATCATATCTGCCCCACCCAACTCGCATCATCCATGCAATTGTATGCATCTAAACTCCTGAATTTCACTTGTTCTTTTTTGTTCTTTTTCTTTTCTGAAGACGCTTGTAGGTTTCTTTTTAGGGTCCCTATGTCGAACTCAACGTGAAACTGTATTGGCAGGAATGGAAAAGTCATAACAGTCATAGGAAGGAAGGAAAGTGGATGATAGAAAGAATTTTAATAAATTGAAACATCCGGATCCAACACGGTAGTAGTAGATTGCGTTTAGTACGAGCCTGTTGAGATGGTGATGTTAGATATATTGTAGGTAAGCAACGTAGGGAATCTGGACATGAACTTACGGCCGAACATGCACCACTTCTCAGCGAAGCGGGTGCAGTGGGGGTTGGTACACTTGGTCTGGCCGGGAACGATACCCTCGGGCTGGTCGAAGGGAATGCAGAGAGACTTGGCACCCATGCTAGGAGCGCGAGCGTCCTGGGGAATGCCGGAGTCCTCCTCGTGCTTGCGGGCACTCAGGTCCTTGATCTGGTCCTCACACTCCTCGGTCAAGCAGTGGGGGATCAGGCAGACGTTCTTGTCGTTCAGGGCGGGGGTGAAGTCGTCCCAGTTGGTGATGATCTTGCGGTGGGAGCGGTACTCGGCGTCGGCGCGGTTGTACAGGTCCTTCTGGATGGTTTCCAGGAGAGCGGGCACGGCGGTGGTCAACTCGGAGATCTGAATGGGAGCCTTACCGTCCTTGCCGGGGACGTCACGACGAGCAGCGGTGACGAAGCCGCCGGCAAGCTCGCCAGGACCGAACTCAAGACGCAGAGGAACACCACGGAGTTCCCACTCGTTGAACTTCCAGCCAGGGGAGTAACCCTCTCTCAGATCGCTCTCAGCGCGGACGCCAGCCTCGCGAAGAGTGGAAACGAGGCGGTCGACCTCGTCGTAGAGCTTCTTACGCTCCTCATCGGTGGTCTTGGCGGTGATACCGACGGGGACGATGATGGTCTGGGTGTCAGCGACACGAGGAGGGAGGACGAGACCGCGGTTGTCACTGTGGATCATAACCATGACACCGAGGGTACGGGTCGACAGACCCCAGGAGTTCTGCCACACGTGGAGAGGAGCCGCCTTCTCCTTGTCGTCGCTCTTGGCGGTGGGGTCCTCGACGGTGATACCGAACATCTTACTGAAGTTCTGGCCCAGACCGTGGGAGGTACCACCCTGGATACCACGACCGGTGGCGGGGATGTAGCCCTCGACGGTGGTGGTGTAGAGACCTCCGGCGAACTTCTCCTTCTCGGTCTTCTGACCCTTGACGACGGGGACGGCCAGAAGTTCCTCGTAGATACGAGCATAGAGGTCGAGGATTGTCATAACCTCTTCGTGGGCACCCTCCTTGGTCAGGTGGGCCGTGTGACCCTCCTGCCACAGGAACTCTCTAGTTCTGAGGAAAGGCTGGGGGTGCTTGAACTCCCAACGGACGACGGAGTTCCACTGGTTGAGCTTGAGGGGCAAGTCACGGTGACTTCTGATCCACTTGGCGTAGTAGGGGTACATGACAGTCTCCGACGTGGGACGGATAGCGATCTTCTTCTCCAGGGGGGTGGAGCCACTGTAGCAGGGATGGGTTTATCAGCGGCCTGTCTATATTGGAGGCGTCTCTAGAGATAAGGGAACATACGCGTGTGTCACCCAGGCGACCTCAGCAGCAAAGCCCTCAATGTGGTCCTTCTCCCTCTGCAGCACATCCTCGGACACGAAAAGGGGGAAAGAGCAGTTCTTGACGCCCATCTTCTTGATGTAACTGTTGAACCACTGCTGGATCTCCTCCCAGATGAAGTACGAAGCGGGCTGTCGCATATCAGTACAAGTTGTTGACGGCGTCTCGGGCGGACATAACAACCCACCTTGAGAATGAAGCATCCGGAAACATCATAGTAGTCAAGCATATCACCCTTGGTCAGAACCTGCTGGTACCAACCAGGGAAGTCCTCCTCCTTGGCGACATCGATACCGATCAGAGCAGCGCCCTCGATCTTCTTCTTGGGAGCCTTGGCAGCGGGCTTCTTGGCCTCCTGCTTGCCAATTCCCTTGTTCGCGGCCTTCTCAGCCTTGTCGGCGGCCTGCTTGGCCAGCTTAGCAGCCTTCTTTGCGGCGTTCTTGGAGACCTCTCCCTGGGGGGCATCGGCATCGGCGGGGTTCTGGGAGCGATCAGGAAGGGTCTGGGGAGCGGGGGCCTCGACAGGAGCCGCGGCGTCAGCGGAGGTTTGGCTTGCCATGTTGAGAGGGAGACAACGGTCGCGCAAACAGCAGAGGAGGACCGGATACGAAGGGAAGGCGAAGATAAGAGGAAGATCTGGGGCGGGAAGAGGGGTTGAGTCAAAGTGGGATGCATCTGCAAATCTTCACCGCCCGGGGCCGGCAGAACTTTTAGTGCAAACATTCGAGGCGAACGTCCAGCGGCTTCAGGCATTTGGCTGTCGGAGCTTGTCTTTCCCCCTATTTCCTTCATCTCCGTCTGTTTCACCATCATGGCAGGCATCTTTGAGCAGCCGCGGAATGCGGACACCCTTTGTGAGTCCCCTTACCAACCCCCAAACTCCTTCCCCTGACAGCTATCACTGACCAGTCTCGCACAGTCTTGGGGGGGCAGAAAATCACCGGCGCTGATGTGCGGGAGCAGAACGGTATGAATTGATAGATTCTCCTCGTCCATGGAGGGGTGGATGCTGATGACGATGTAGTCCTTGCTACGCAGGCCATCGCCAATGTTGTCAAGAGCTCTTTCGGTCCGTCCGGTCTGGACAAGATGATGGTGGATGATATCGGTGTACGCATCACGTTTCGACCCCGCGTTCAATATAGAGCAGCTCCCTGATGGTTTTCTAGGATGTCACGGTTACCAATGACGGTGCAACCATTCTGAGTCTCCTCGACATCGAGCACCCCGCTGGAAAGATTCTCGTGGACTTGGCCCAACAACAGGATAAGGAGGTCCGAACCCCCGCTCCTTGTGCTCCATACTACCTCTTCCTGTTCACACGATGCTGATTTCAGACTAGGTCGGTGATGGTACTACTTCCGTCGTTCTCATTGCTGCCGAACTCCTCCGCCGCGCCAACGAGCTGATGAAGAACCGCATACACCCTACCACCATCATCAACGGTTACAGGCTAGCCCTGAGGGAAGCTGTCAAGTACATGAACGAGAACATCACCACAAAGGTTGAGACACTTGGAAAGGACAGCTTGGTCAACATCGCCAAGACATCCATGTCCAGCAAGATCATTGGCTCCGATGCCGATTTCTACGCCAACATGGTGGTTGATGCCATGCAACAGGTCAAGACCACCAACCAGAAGAACGAGGTCAAGTACCCCGTGAAGGCTGTCAACCTGCTTAAGGCTCACGGAAAGAGTGGTCGCGAGTCCATTCTCGTCAATGGCTATGCCCTCAACTGCACTGTCGCTTCCCAGGCCATGAAGACCCGGATAACCGACGCGAAGATTGCTTGCTTGGACATGAACTTGCAGAAGGAGAGAATGAAGCTTGGCGTTCAGATCACAGTCGACGACCCCGATCAGCTGGAGAAGATCCGTGAGAGGGAATCCGGCATCGTCCTCGAGCGTGTGGAGATGATCCTCAAGTCCGGTGCCAATGTCGTCTTCACCACCAAGGGTATCGACGACATGGTTCTCAAGCTCTTCGTTGAGAAGGGTGCCATGGCTGTCCGCCGTTGCAAGAAGGAAGACCTGAGACGTATTGCTAAGGCCACTGGCGCTACTCTGGTCAGCACCCTCTCTGATCTCAACGGTGACGAGAAGTTCGAGGCTTCTTACTTGGGACATGCCGAGGAAGTCGTCCAGGAGCGGATATCCGATGATGAGTGTATCCTTGTCAAGGGCACCAAGGTCCACACCTCTGCCTCCATCATCCTGCGGGGCCCCAACGACTTCAGCTTGGATGAGATGGAGCGTTCCGTACACGACTCCCTTTGCGCTGTCAAGCGTACCCTCGAGAGTGGTAGCATCGTACCCGGTGGTGGTGCCGTCGAGACGGCTCTTCACATCTACCTCGAAGAGTTTGCAGTCACAGTGGTACGTATCCTCCTCCGAAATATCTGAGCCCTAGCTCAACACTAACTCCACCACCTCCAGGGCTCTCGCGAGCAACTCGCCATCGGCGAATTCGCCCAATCTCTCTTGACCGTCCCCAAGACCTTGGCCGTCAACGCCGCCAAGGACTCCTCCGAGCTCGTCGCCCAGCTCCGTGTCCGCCACGCTCTCTCCCAGCGCGTCCAGGAAGGCGACGCCAACGAGGAAGAGAAGGCTATCGCCAAGAAGAAGACGTACCGTAACTACGGTCTCGACTTGACAAAGGGCCGTGTCCACGACTCCCTCAAGGCCGGTGTTCTGGAGCCCAGCATGGGTAAGATCAAGCAGCTCAAGAGTGCTGTCGAGGCTTGCATCGCCATTATGCGTATTGATACCATGATCAAGTTGGACCCTGAGAGGCAGGAGGATGATGGCCACGGTCACTAATTTATTTAGTCTTGTTTTACGTATGGGGAGTTCTCCTTGCTTTCTTCTAGACCTTTGTGTGGCGAGGGCTGAGAGAAAAAGTATAATAAGATGTTCATGAGTACAAATTTACTACCTTATTAAAGTAGTATTGACGTATATGTTTCTCTTGGTTTAGTCTGGTTGTTGTATCCTTAAACTCTTGTGACAATGCCCTAGGGCGGGTGGTAAAACCGGTGTATTAATCACTTCAAAGCACGTCACATATGTAAAGAAGCAGCAGCAATGTTCAATCACAATAAGAAATAACAGAAGTCCTCGTTGCCATGCAATAAAATCCGACGCTATCAAACACAAAACAGTAGAACACCTGAAAGGGGGAACAAGAGATCCAAAACACCCTGCTAAATCAAACATCTATGCTTCTTCCGACGCCATACAATGCATGTAAACCCGGTGAACCGTAAAACAAAAAAAGAAAAAGAAAAAAACAAGACAAGTACGTAGTCTTTCAAATGAGTCATTCTTCTTCGTCATCATAGGAGTCTGGGGTCTCTGCCCAGCCACTGCGCCATCTCTTTCCTTCTGCCTCTCCACTGGTTCTGAGGTCTCGGGCTTCAGGTCCTTCGCGCCAGCATCGGGCGGTGTAGTCGTCGCTAACGGTAACAAGCTCTCCATCGGCAGTCCATGACACGGCGGAGACTTCTTTCACATGGCCTCCAACAAGGGGTGTTCCGGACTGGTAGATGGGAATGGTGTCTTCTACCCGTCCGGAGTATGTGCGACGGAGGCCGGAGCGGGTAGCTGATGACGGCATCGGGGGTAGAAAATCATCCTCAGTGGTCGTCTTCTGATCATTGGAGAGGAAGCGCTCATCTGTTGGAAAGAGGACGGCACAGTTGTCGGCACTCCCGGCAGCTAGCATCTCCGGTTTGTCGCCTGTGGCTTTGCGAACCCCAACTTTAACATAGAAGGTTGCCACCTGAAGACGTGGATGACGGAAGCCATATAGAGGCCCCAGCCCTTCCTTGTCAGATCCACCGGTGCGACGTGGTCTGTTGTTGTTCAGAGAGAGCTCGGGGGCACTTCCCAAGACCAGATGTGACGTTGAGTAGGTGTACACAGTGCCATCCCGACACAGCGTGTATAGTCTTGCACCATCTCCGCCCAAGGCCATTGACGTGACGGCAAAGCCCCGGTATTTGATGTGGCTATCTGGCTGTCTGGTGGTAGCCAGAGGAAGAACTGGACGGCCACGACGGTTGTTGTGTGCTGTACGCAGATCCCACAACCTCACGCAGGAGTTCGTACTCGAAGCTGTGACAAAAAGGTTCTCGCGACCTTGCGGAAGGAAGGCCAAAGAGGTTACGGTAATGTCTGAACGGCGAACTTGAGGTTCCATTTTCTCTGGTGACATGCCTGTTTGCGACGTCCATGCATGAGCGCCGTGAATAGTACTCAATACCTGAGGAAAGGCGGTCTTGGAGGTGATGGAGCCAGCAGTCGATTCTGCGTCAGATTCAAGCGAGCACCGCGCCTGCAGACTAGGTCTGTCAAATCCTTTGCATCGGAGATCCCATATGTTGACATTGCCATCACGACTGCAGGTCGCAAGGACTTTGTTGTTGGCCGCTGGTTGGAACTGAACCTGCTTGACGGAGGACACATGGTTGGATAGGCAATACACCGGCGTCTGAGTGGCCATGTCGATGACCAGTGCTGTTTGGTCTCCAGAGGCTGTCGCAAGTAGCATATCATCGGACGAAATCTGCAGGTCCATGATCGAATTCGTATGCGGGCGGAACGTAAGGTATGCTCGAGAAAAGCCGCTCTTGTCGTCTTTGGCAGAATCTAACAACCGAATGCCTCCCTCCTCATCTCCTACTGCAATAAGACTATTGGCTGTTGAGCCGGTCAGTAAGTACACGCGGACAGAAAGCAATCCTGTTGTCACCCACTATTGCATGAAGCCGTGCAGAACGGCAAGACGTAGCGGTCACCAGAAATATTGGCGCAGTTGTGGCTATCATTTGGTCGTGAATAGAAGTTTGACGTCAGGTCCTGCCAGCCTTCAAGGACTATGAGTATATCGTTACAAAAATAGAGGCATGTGCAACCTACCAGCTCCTGAATTAGACCGTATAGTCACTCTATTCGCCCGAGACCCCGAAAGGCTTCGCATATACAGCGCTCCCGACGATTGCAATGCCTGCGACCGACGGACTGGCAGAACCTGTCGAGTAGGTTTTGTGACAGCAGTTGGCTTAACATCATCAACCCTCGATTCAATCTTGAGCTGGATGTCTCGAACTGGTACAGCTACTTCTTCGTCATTCTGGGCTGCATGGCGAACCTGGACCTTTTTAAGCGGCGACGACTGCAACGGAGAACCAATTGAAGAGAATGAAAGCTTCCGTTTCCGGGTCGGTGTTCGTGTGAAGTCGGGTGCTTCTGGTCTATGTTCAACAGCTTTGGATGTCCTTGTAAAGGCGGGCCCCAGGCGATTGACGGCAGGGGAGCTGAGGGCTTTCAAAGCCTGACGATTGGTTCTCACTGAGCTTGCACTGTTCCCTCCATCCAGCATGGAACGAGGCGTAAAAAACCGTCGGAATGATCGTGGAGTGACCGGGGGAGGCTTCTTGGGTTTGCGTCGGTAGCCAACATCGGACGCTATTGAGGGCGGCGAGGAGGGAAGCTCCTGTGATGTTGGAGGAAATACGGGCTCAGACCGAGGTACTTCGGGGAGATCATGCCTGGCATCCATTGTGCTCCACAGACAGAGATAGACACACGGACATTCTACAGAAACAAATGCATGGGGAGAGGGGGAAGAGGGGGGGTAAAAAAGGACGAGGTTAGAGAGCAAATGGAGGCATGGCGAGTGGAGCTGGGGGCCGTGGATGATGTCCTCCAGGCGCGGAAAAAAAGGGAAAAGTCTCGTGTCGACGTGCCTTTTCGTGTCGCGCCTGACTGGAAACAGTAGGCGGTGAATGTATCCATTAAGGTGGTTCGAGAATGGGCGGTATCTCCCAAACCAGAAGGCGGTCAACATGATGATCGGCTTTTCCGTCCAGAAATTTTAATTTTTCTTGCATTGAAGAAAGACGATTTGGGAGCTTTGGAGCAGCTCATCGTGTCCGTACCTTTGTTTCGGACACTTCACACTTCTGCCACGATGGCTCCAATCAAGCGCAAAGGCAATGCCGCAGAGGAGGCATCTGCCCGTCAACCCCAGAAGCGTGTCCGTGTCGGAGCAGAGGATCGCAAGAAGGACCAGAAGAAACAGAAAACCGCATCGAATGACAGCAACTCCAAGCCGGACGCAAACTCTGCGCCCAAGGCTTCGGAGCTTTCCGTCCTGCGCGATGACGAGCCTTCCTTCCCTCGTGGTGGTGGAAGCGTTTTGACGCCTCTCGAACGCAAGCAGATCCAGATTCAGGCAACGAAAGATGTCCTCTTCGAGCAGAAGGGTTCCAAGCCGTCTGCTGGCGACTTTGGAGATGATGGAATGGAAGATACAGATATGGAAGACGCCGGCGACGATACGAAATCAGCTGCCGCGAAGAAGTCTCGCAAGAAGAAGACAAAGGGAAAGAAGGATGCAGAGAAAGATGCGACGGAGAAAAAAGATGTTCGCATTGAAGGTCTCAATTTCAAGGTATGTTTTTTGGAAGGGCAAGTGAGGCAACATATGCGCTTCTTGAAGCTTACAGAATTAGCGAATTGTACCGGGCACTATGGTACTAGGTCAAGTTTCGAGTATCAACGCTCACGACATCGGACTGTCCTTGCCCAACAATCTCACTGGCTACGTGCCCTTAACATCCGTGTCCAAGGTGCTGGAAGAGAAGATTGAGAAGATTCTCAAGGATGACGGAAGTGACGAGGAGGAAGATGATGATGAGGACGACTCGCTAGACCTTCACAAATACTTCTACCTCGGCCAGTATTTGCGAGCATACGTTGTTTCTGCGGGAAGCAATGCCGCCGATGCCAGTGCCAAGAGCAGGAAGCGCATTGAGCTTTCAGTTGACCCAAGACAGGCCAACTCGGGGCTTTCGAAATCGGATCTGGTTGTCAACTCCGCTGTTCAAGCCTCGGTTGTCAGTGTGGAAGATCATGGTCTGGTTATGGACCTGGGTCTTGAGGGAGGTGAGGTCAAGGGATTCATGTCTTCCAAGGAGGTTGATCCCAAGACTCAACCTTCCTCTATCAAGGAAGGCTCGGTCTTCCTGTGTATGGTCACTGGCCAGAACGCTAACGGCAGTGTCATCAAGCTGTCCGCCAACCTCCCGTCCGCCGGCTCTATCAAGAAATCGCACTACCTCAGCACTGCTCCTACAATTACCTCTTTCCTCCCGGGTACCGCCGCGGAAATCCTTTTGACCGATGTCTCGTCAACCGGCATGGCTGGAAAGATCATGGGCATGTTGGATGCCACGGTCGATCTGGTGCAATCTGGAGGAAGCTCAGGAAAGGACGATTTGACTAAGAAATACAGCACTGGCGCCAAGATCAAGGGCCGTCTCGTCTGCACTTTCCCCTCCGCTGAGCCATACAAGGTTGGGTTTTCGCTGCTCGATCACGTCGCCAAGTTTGCCACTGAGGGCGGTCCCGGTTCCTCGGACGACGCGCCCGCCATCTCTGCCATTGTACCGGAAGCTAAGGTGGTCAAGGTGGAACCCGGTCTCGGTGTGTACGTGCAGATCGGTTCGACTAAGCATCTCGGATTCGTTCACGTGTCGCGACTCTCAGATGGACAGGTGGAAACCATCTCGCCTGAGCTTGGGCCCTTCCGAGTTGATTCGGTGCACGAGGGAAGAGTGGTCGGATACAGTGCCATTGATAACCTGTACCTCCTGTCTTTCGAGAAGAAAGTCATTGATCAGCCTTTCCTCCGGGTCGAAGATGTGACCCTGGGTGCAGTTGTAAAAGGAAAGGTGGAGAAGCTTCTCATCGGAGCCAACGGTGTCGATGGTCTGATTGTTGCCCTTGCAGATGGCATCACAGGTCTGGTTCCGTCCATGCATTTCGCCGATACTCCTCTGCAATTCCCCGAGAAGAAGTTCCACGAGGGTATGACGGTGTCGACCCGGATCTTGTCGGTCAACTTGGAGAAGCGCCAGATACGCCTGACGCTGAAGAAGAGCTTGTTGAACAGCGAATCTGCGATCTGGAAGGACTATGAAGAGATCACTCCTGGCACCCAGTCTCCGGGAACCATCATCAAGATTCAGCCCCATGGTGCTGTGGTTCAATTCTACGGTCCAATCCGCGGTTTCCTTCCTGTGTCGGAAATGAGCGAGGCATACATCAAGGACCCTTCACAGCACTTCAGACTTGGTCAAGTGGTCAATGTTCACGCCTTGAGCGTGGATGCCTCTCGTGAGAAGCTTGCCGTCTCTTGCAAGGATCCCGAGACTTTCACCGAGGCTTACAGGAAGGCTTTTGAGAACATCCATCCGGGCATGCTTGTCTCTGGTACAGTTTTCGAGAAGTCGGCCGACGATACGCTTCTTAAGCTGGACGACTACGGCCTTGTGGCTCGACTCAACGTTGAGCATGTGGCTGATGGCTCCCCTTCGAAGCAGGCTTCTACCCTTTCAAAGATCCGCGTTGGGCAGAAGCTCAATGAACTGATGGTGATCGACATTCAGCGCGCACATCGCCTCATCAAGGTAACGGGTAGACAGAGCCTGAAGAAGGCCGCCAAGCACGGCTCAATTCCGTCCAAGATCGAGGACCTCAAGGAAGGTGCCGACGTTACGGGTTTCATCCGCAACATCACCATGAACGGTGTCTTTGTTGAGTTCTTGGGTGGTGTTATTGGTCTCGTTCCCAAGCGACTTGTTGGTGATGAAAATGTCAACAAGCCGGATTATGGCATGGCTCGGGGTCAAGTCGTCACCGCCACCGTGCATTCGGTCGACGCAGACTTCCAGCGGTTCATCTTGAGCATGAACCCTGCGGAGGCCACCCACGCCGGTGCGAAGAAGAAGGCTGCGGCTAAACCCGAACCCACTACCACTGACGATGCCGTCGCTAACGCTATCGACGAGGGCATCAAGTCGATGTCTGATTTCACCTTTGGAAGGGTCACAAAGTGCAAGATTGTGTCTGTCAGAGCGACTCAGGTCAATGTTCAGCTGGCCGATAACATCCAGGGCCGCATCGACGTCTCTGAGGTGTTTGACAAGTGGGAGGACATTAAGGATCGCAAGCAGCCCTTGCGCTTCTTCCGCCCCAAGCAGATCATTTCCGCCAGGATTCTTGGTATCCACGACGCCCGCAATCACAAGTTCCTTCCTATCAGTCACCGGTCCGGAAAGTTCCCCGTGTTCGAGCTTTCCGTGAAGCCAAGCTTCCTGCAGGCCGCCAACCCCAGTCCTCTGAACCTGGAGCAGGTCCAGGTTGGCTCGACATGGGTTGGTTTCGTCAACAACGTGGCCGATGACTGCCTTTGGATCAATTTGTCCCCCAATGTTCGCGGCAGACTGCGCCTTATGGACGCTTCCGATGACCTGTCCCTCCTTGCCGATGTGGAGAAGCACTACCCCGTGGGATCTGCGATGAAGGTTCATGTTTCCGCAGTAGACGCTGACAAGGGCCGTTTGGATCTGTCCGCCAAGCAGCGCTCCGATAAGCTTGCCTTTGAAGATGTTTCGGTCGGAATGATTCTGCCGGGACGAGTCACCAAGGTCACTGAACGACAAGTCATCATGCAGCTTAGCAAATCGATTGTTGGTGCTGTTGATCTGATTGATATGGCTGATGATTACACCAAGGCCAATCCTACTGTGTGCCAGAAGAACGAAGTGCTCCGCGCGTGTGTCATTGCCATCGACAAGGCTAACAAGAAGATCTCCCTCTCTCTGCGCCCGTCCAAGGTTCTCAGTTCCTCCCTGCCCGTCCAGGACAAGGAGGTTACCTCCATTAAGCAACTCAAGGTGAACGACATCGTTCGGGGTTTCGTCAGGAGGGTTGCAGACAACGGACTCTTCGTCACGGTCGGCCGCGATGTTACTGCTTATGTCCGCATCTCTGACCTCTCCGATTCCTATCTCAAGGAGTGGAAGGACTCCTCACAAGTCGACCAACTGGTCAAGGGCCGTGTTACTGTGTCCGACTCGGAGCAAGGCAAGCTGCAGATGAGCCTGAAGGAGTCCGTTCTGGACCCCAACTACAAGGCTCCCCTCACCCTCCACGACCTCAAGCCTGGCCAGGTTGTGACTGGTAAGGTCCGCAAGGTCGAGGAGTTCGGTGCCTTCATCGTCATCGACGGTTCTAAAAACATCAGCGGTCTTTGCCACCGCAGTGAAATGGCTGAGAATCGTGTGGAAGATGCCCGGACCTTGTACGAAGAGGGCGACGCTGTCAAGGCCAAGATTCTCAAGATCGACCGTAAGCAAGAGAAGATTTCTTTCGGACTGAAGGCTTCTTACTTTGATGAGGAGGATGAGGATAGCGAGGAGGATGACGACTCCGAAGGCATCAGCTTGGATGGCCTCGGTGGCGTTGATGTTGAGGCCAGCGACGATGAGGAGAGTGACGTTTCCATGGGCGGAGTCGATCTCGAGGATGATAGTGACGACGAGTCTGAACAAAGCGACGACGAAGAAATGACTGACGCGCCAGCTAAGGCAAGCCGGCAAGACGGCGGTCTCGGTGCTGGCGGTTTTGACTGGAGCGGCAACAACCAGGACGACGATGAGGCTGGTGCTCGCTCAGACTCGGATGACGAGGAAGATTCGCGACCCAAGAAGAAGAAGAACCGCAAGCCCGAGATCCAGGTCGACCGGACCGGTGATCTGGATGCGAACGGACCCCAGTCTGTTGCTGATTACGAACGACTACTGCTTGGTGAGCCCGACTCCTCTCTCCTGTGGCTTCAGTACATGGCCTTCCAGTTGGAGCTGGGTGAGGTCGAGAAGGCGCGTGAGATTGCTGAGCGTGCTCTGCGCACCATCACCATCGGCCAGGACGCCGAGAAGCTGAACATCTGGGTTGCCATGCTCAACTTGGAGAACACCTACGGCAATGACGACACTCTGGAAGACGTCTTCAAGCGCGCATGCCAGTACAACGATACCCAGGAAGTCTACGAGCGGACGATCAGCATCTACATCCAGTCTGGCAAGAACGAGGTAAGTCTTACAACATTTCCCTTTGTCTCTCTTCATGTGCTAACGGAATCACCTACAGAAAGCGGATGACCTCTTCCAAACCGCTCTCAAGAAGAAGGTCTTCGGATCCCCCAAGTTCTTCATCAACTACGCCAGCTTCCTGTTCGACACCATGGCTGCCCCCGAGCGCGCTCGTGCCCTGCTGCCTCGTGCCCTGCAGTCCCTGCCTTCGCACACCCACGTCGAGTTGACGTCCAAGTTCGGCCAGCTGGAGTTCCGCTCGGCTAACGGAGACATTGAGCGCGGCCGCACGGTGTTCGAGGGTCTCCTGTCCTCGTTCCCCAAGAAGATCGATCTCTGGAACATCTTGTTGGATCTGGAGATCAAGAACGGCGATGCCGAGCAGGTCCGCCGTCTGTTCGAGCGGGTCCTGGGCATCCGCGACACGAAGAAGGGTGGCGCTGCCGCCGCCGTCGAGGCCAGCAAGAAGGTGCGGCCTAAGCAGGCGAAATTCTTCTTCAAGAAGTGGCTCTCCTTTGAGGAAAAGCTTGCGTCGGCTGAGGGTGGCAATGATAAGATGGTGGAAGAGATCAAGGCCAAAGCGGCCGAGTACGTCAAGTCCTTGCAGCAGGAGTAGAGTGAGCATTGGTGTTTTTGTTTCTTCTTTTTGATATCTGGGACATACTTAGACATGATGTGTATCTTGTATATATAAAAAAGCATTTTTCAGACATGTTTCAAATCTTCCTTCTATGGGTATTGGTAGTTATTATCTACAACAATGCAACCTCCATCTATACCTAATACTTGCCCAACACAGCCTCCGGATAGATAAACAGAGAGATGAATTACTGCCCCCTCCTCTTCTCAGCCATCAACCTCCGATACTCCTCGACAATATTCCTCCTCTCGCTTGCCAACTCCTCTCTGCGTCTCAAACTCGTCGCTCCACCAGCAGCAGGCACATTCGCAACATCGACCTTCGCCCCTCCGCGCACCTTAAACACCTCCCTCGGCTTCGTCAACTGCGGCGGCGCCTGCACCACATCCAACGGACTAATCTGTTTATTCATCCGTTCCTTCTTCAACTTCGCCCACGGATCCGCCTCCACCTTGGCCTGCTGCTGTTGCTGCAACCCCTTCTTCTTCGCCTTCCGCTTGCCCCCCTCCACCTCCCACTCCTTCCACAGCCGCAACTGTTCATCCATCTCCTCTTCGCGCTCTTCCCGCTCCGCCGCCTCCTTCTCTAATATCTCCGCCTCCTCCTTCCGCCATTGCGATTGCAGCCGTCGTAGGTGCTTCTCGTGCTTCGTCACCCGCGTTTCGCGGATCTTGGGCACATCTGTTGCGGACGGTTTCGCGCTGCGGGACATGTGGGAGAGGGGCATTTCGCGATCGACGCGCGCCGCGAAGTCGGAGAGCTTTTCGCCGGGAAGGATTTGGGGTTTTACTGCCTTTCCTTCGGCTTGCGAGGTTTCAGTGGTGGATGTAGTAGTGGTGGTCGCGGCCTTCCTCTTCTTGTTGTTCTTGTTGTTTGTTTGAGGAGTGACATCTTCGTCGGAGTCTGATGAGTCGGAATCTTGGTGTTTACGTTTCTTCTTTTGTGCGCCGTTCTGTTGCTTTTGCTGGAGTTGTAGCAAGTGGCGGAATGCGCGCGGAGTGTCGTCGGCCCATTCTGAGTTGGATTTGGATTTGGCTTTGCGTTCCCCAATGGCTTGTTTTGTGGGCTTGGCTGGTGGTTGTTGTTTGCCTTTGCCGCCTTTGCCTCCTTTGCCTTTGGTGGATTTGGAGGGATCGCGGACGGGAAGGGGTTTGGCGATTACGTTGGGGGGGAGATTGTAGGTGCTGTTGTAGTGGTTGGTTAGAAGGTTATCGTTGTTTATGATGGGTAGAAGACTTACTTGGCATCCTTCTCGCGACGCTTGTGTTTGTGAGGCATTGTGGTGGCTGTATATGTGGATTGTTGTTGTAGATGGTATCGGTGTTGGTGAGATCGAGTTGAAACTTTTTTTGAGTTTCCTTTTCGGGTGGGCGGCGTATCTTATCGCCGCTGATAAGGATGGAATCTTAATACAATCTATATCTATCTACGGAATACATTGGAGACTTGGTGGTTCAGGTTTGAGTCTGGTTGTTTCTACATGGTATCACTGTGTATACTGGCTGTCAGACAAATTGCTTCGCGGTATTTTCATTTATTCCTAGTGAGTGTTTGGTTTGGTGAAAAGGATCAAGGATGGTATAGTAGCCCTGCGATATATGTTGGTCCCTTCATAAGGCTAGCCTAGAATATATATTTCGGCCTATTAAACAGTACTAATCGACAGCATAGGGCAGAACTACTGTACTAGTACATGAACCCGACCATAAAAGGGACAATAGCAAATAAATAAAATCGTTAATATATTTCTATTAATCACTGACCCAATTAGTATTTCTAAGCATTCAACCACCAGGCTGAGGAGTGTAATCCGTACATCCGAAATGCAAGCTAGCCTGACCTCCTCTCGGATATAGACCACCAGTTAAAATGCGATGCAACGCTGGCCTACACTGTACTAACCTGAAGCCACACAACACACTGTCATTCGACATTCCTTAATGTCTCATACAATACTATAAGTGACCTCCGGTTCTGGTCTATCATCCTAGCAACAACCAGTGTTAACCCTGCCGTGTATGGAGTAGTAGTAATGTGTTGGACCGACTAGCTTTTCTAGTACCACTCACACTCTTGTTGTTCTGCACCGCTGCAGGCAGCCTGCAACCTGCAGTTACGGTTAGTGCGAGAAGTCTGGTCCGGCACTAATCAATTCCCCGATCACCTCATGCTTGCTCTCTGGATAAGTCGGCACCATAGAATGTCGTCCAAAGGTTCCATCCACATCCGCTGCTGTTCCGCGGGATTTTATTTTTATTTTTTCGCCCCGCCCCTGTACGTTGTGTCTCACGGTGGTGGCCGTGTCACTTTTCTGATGATCCTTGAGGGGGACGTGTTAGGCAACCACCTGGTCTTTTTGGTTCTTGCCTTATAGTGATTAATTACTACTAAAATGCTTGTGATGATGAAGAGGTAAGACGGGAAGACCCTTGAAACTAGTAACTAACTCTAAGATGTCCGGCATAAGCACTATTACTCAGTAGGAACAAGACTTCTTAGGCTGGATGAAGGGTAGTTTGAACGGGCCAATAATCAGGGCCAGTGCCGCACATGGGCGTGTTGGCTCGTACCCGACTTGTCCTGGCTTGACAGAAGGATTGTCGTATATTTCTACAGGATTAACATCCATGGATGGGGGAAAACGGTTAGCCAGCTACCGCCTGTGTACGGACAGGTCTGAACGAATCCCGAGTGTGGTCATCAGCACGCAGAGAGAGAGAGAGAGGGAAAAATGAGGGTGGGTGACATGGTTGATCGGTGAATATCAAAATTAAATATGACTGTGACAACCAATTTACCTTTGAGAGTGGAGATCGCTTCACCCTCACATCCTTCATCCTTTCCCGGGGCCCTGCGGCAACTCGGCTGCAACTGATGGAACCCACTGCACTTCCCTTCCCCCCCCCCTCCAGGGCACTTTCCCCCCATTGAATGAGTGAATCATGGGACGACCGTTGGTGGTCCGGGCAGCTTCTCGCTCGATTTATCGGAATTTGCCTGACC
Organism: Aspergillus welwitschiae; assembly: GCF_003344945.1. Classification (NCBI taxonomy): domain Eukaryota; kingdom Fungi; phylum Ascomycota; class Eurotiomycetes; order Eurotiales; family Aspergillaceae; genus Aspergillus; species Aspergillus welwitschiae. Next base: position 19,326 of record NW_020798719.1, read on the forward strand.
CTCGATGTAATATAAACCATAAACCATCCCCATCTTCCCCTACTACTACTGCCCTCTTTCCTCCCTTTCGGTTCCTGACTAGCAGTGAGTGAGTGAGTGAGTGGACAAGCAGTATGGCCTCTTCGTCTCCCTCGGCCTACCCTCATTCCACCTTCCCCAATCATGACGATAAAAGTCAATTGGACCGGTTTCCACTAGACAAGGATTTGGAGACGAGTACTGCCCTCAATGACTTGGCCTACGATGCTGATGTAGAAGCATCGCAATTGTACGCGCCAAAGCGACCACGATCGGGGGGCATGCGGGGAATCGTCTCTCTTATCGCCGCCTACTTATCGCCGCGGGAGAACAAAAAGAAGCATCACCGCCAGCCCGCCGACGCTCGCCCATTGCTCGCCTCCGCCAACAACGCCACTCCCACTGCCGCCTGGCATTCCTCCTCGCGACAATATCAAAGACTCAAATCACTATCGCAGTGCTTGTGTTACCCTCTTCTGGGACTCCTCGTCATGCTGTGAGTCGAGTTCCCCACCCACCCACCCACCCACCTTCCCTTCACCTCTTCCCCTAATGGGTGAGTGTTGCCGTCAACTCACCTCCAGCGTTTTAGGGGCGTCGTCCAGTTCATCTCCATCGCCTGCAGCATCGCTGTCTCCTTCTTCCCCGACGAATTCGACCGCGCCATCGAGCGGTGGCGTCATAACGATCAGCGATCCCCATCCGCGGACATACTGCATTGGCCAACAGACATCTCCAGAGATATCGTCCCCGTGGCATGCCACTCTCACAATGACTACTGGCGCCCCGTGCCGTTGTTCTCTGCCCTGCAGGCTGGTTGTACCGGCGTGGAGGCCGATGTGTGGCTCGTCGATAATGAGCTCTACGTCGGCCATACCATGTCTGCGCTGACGCCCCAACGAACCCTGCGCAACTTGTACATCAATCCGCTGCTGCGCATTCTCGAACAGCAAAACCCCATCACAGACCTCCACCCTCAGCGCGACAGTCCGCCGCAAGGGGTCTTCGACATGGATCCCTCGCAAACCCTAATCCTACTAATCGACTTTAAAACCGACGGTCAAGAAACCTGGAACTACGTGCATGCACAGCTTGCCCCGCTTCGCGAGCGCGGCTATCTTTCCTTCTTCAACGGCACCGACATCATTCCGGGCCCCATAACCGTTGTCGGCACCGGCAATACCCCCTTCAACCTAGTCACGGCCAACACTACCCACCGCGATATCTTCTTCGACGCACCACTCAACAAACTTGTCGACGACAATATCACCAACGAGGACTACGACAACGACGACGACGTCTCCCTCCCCAACGCGCCCGGAGGCGTACAAGACACAGGGATAGCCACCCGCGCCACCAAGAATGTCGGTCAAGGCCTCTCCGGCATTTCCGACGCAGAAATCGGCACCGACACCTTTGATTGGACCAATAGCTACTACGCCTCCGTCTCCTTCAAGAAATCCATCGGCATGCCCTGGTCCTTCCGGCTCTCCCAGCGCCAAGTCGATCAGATCCGCGCCCAGATCCGCGCCGCTCATCGCCGCGGCCTTAAAGTCCGCTACTGGGGCGTACCCGCCTGGCCACGGAGTCTGCGCAACCATCTCTGGAGCTTACTCGTCCGCGAAGGTGTTGATTATCTGAACGTGGATGATCTGCGCAGCGCTACTCGTCAGGATTGGCGGCCTAGAATCTCGGATTGGTGGAGTTGATTGTAAATAGTTCTTTTCTCTTTCTTTCTTTCTTTCCTTTTTTTTTTTTTTTTTTTTTTTTTTTGTTTTGATAGCTACGATAGTCTATCGAACGTTTCAGGTCTTATCCCTTACAAGAGGCTATGAACTGCATTCAAAGACAGGACTATTGCAAGGCGATATCTCTATCGATTAGTGAGCCCTGAATAACAACTTTCCGTAACAATTTTCTTTTTTCTTTTCTTTTTTTTTCTTTTCTTTTTTTTTTTTTTTTTTTTTTTTTTTTTTTTTTTTTTTACTTTTCTCACATACATCGCATGCAATGATCCCCCACGCTATTCACCTGGTGTGATGCATGATCTTCTACTTCTAGACGATGATGGCGACAGATAAAGATGGCGTTTATTGGTTTTGTTTTTTGCTAGGTAGATACCCACATGATGGCTTTGGGTCATTTTTCTTTTTGAGGAGGTCTGGTTTAGGTTTTTGCTACTAGTTGTTGTTGAGGGGAGATCTGGGGGTTGATTGGTTGGTTTACTAGATAGCTGCGGCAGTACTACTACAGAGTAGATGATGCTGACTGGCATTAGATAAGAGAAGAACAACTTCTGAACATCTTTGGTACGATCTGAGCTGATGATTTCTATAAAGTCTCCGTGGATGGATTACTTTGGACTGCAATCTCTTGGTGGCCAAAAATAACTGTTTGATTGAAACATGTCTGTTTCGGGGGATGCGTGATCCGGGTATCATCTATCTATCAAGATAGTAAAAAAAAGCAGGAAAAGATAACTGGCTAGTCCCTCCCGAGGGACGAGCAAAAAAGACGTAGTATGTATGAGAGATGAGGTACCTATGTGGACAGGTAGATCACATACAAAACAACGCCTCCTCGCCGAACTCGCGTAACACCGTGCCCTCCTCGCGCAGAATCCCACCCAGCCAATCCTTGGCCGTTGCAAATTCCTTCGCGCCAAATTTCACCAGCACAAACCCGGCACGCACCCGTGCTGCCGTAAATGTCACCTGAGAATCATAGTTGGGCGTGGACTCCATGGCGGCCGGCGCCGAGGAGGCCCAATTCCGTGCGCCAATCCTCGGCAGCGAGGTAAACCGGTCCATGATGAAAGACGCAAGCTTCTCAAAGACCGGCCCGTAGAGAATCATAGTCCCCACGACCCCATGCGGTCGGGTACGCTCCCGTAACAGATCACTACGGTCGCATGCGCCCGCTCCGTTGGCAAGAAGGGCCACGTCAACCTCGTCATCGAGAATGAGCGAGTCTCGGAGCAGCAGCTTCTTCTTTGGTAGTGCTCCCTTCCCGTCTGTTGTGGTAGTCCATACCTCGTTCTTGCCTCGCCATAGATGGAAGTCCCAGCTCTCACCACGGGACGTCCGGCCCTCTGTTACCCAGTCGAGAATGCAGAGACTGCTCTTGTTCAGACCGTCGACGGTGAACGTCTGGACTTGCTCGTAGCGGCTGTCTTTGTATGGTACAGCTGGGTCTGGCAGATAGCAGAGGGCAGCACCCTCGCCGACGTGGACATCTAATGTTTGCCGACTTTTGTCGGAGAGGGAGTGTTTGAGAGTGCTGCGGTGGCCCTTCATGCTGGTGGGCTCAGTTTTGAAAATCTTGGTGCTCCCTTGTGGTGTTGTCACGACCATGCGGGTGTGAGCTTCGAGGGTAATGGAGACAGAGATGTGGTCGCCTGGTAGCAGGCCTCCGCCGTATGTGAGAAGGTAGAGGTGAACGGGGTTGGAAGGACATTTTGAGAGGGCGGAGTTCTGCGGAACGAAGCCGGGGACCCGAGTGAGGAGTTTGAGAGGATATTTATAGGTGAGGGTCGTAAGGGAAGGATTTGATGGAGGGAGGAGGGAGAGAACCACCTTGCCATGACCAGGCTTTGCGATGGAGGACTCAAAGGGAGACTTTATCGGCATGGTTGCAGATTTTTTGTGAGGTACATGAACAACTAAGAAGTAGAAGAACAAGAAGAAGGAAGATAGCGAGGGAGGAAGAGAGAGGAATTGAAGGTGGATATTTTATGGGTGGAGGAAGAAGGAAAAGAGCGAGACGAAGACGGAATGCTTGGCTTTTAACCGCATGGTCGAGCAGTTGCTCATCGCGGCGTGAGAGGAGAACCAGATGATGAAATGGAGCTGGGGGTGACGATGTTTGCTTTCCCCAGGTCCGGGCCAGACGTTGGGGGGGGGGAAGGGGAGGGAAGGAGTGGACTATCGTCAGGCAAAAGGAACAGCTGATGGGCTGTGCTACTGCGCGGAGAGAAGATCGAGGATCGCCAGACTTCAATGGCGTCGCAAGAATCAGCAACGAGGCGGGGTCTTGATGGAGATGACTGGAATTTGATGGTCTGGCACTTCTTGGCCCTTCAATCGCGTCTTTTTTAGGAAGTCGCGATGGAGCCCCCCGTGGTTTCCATTACGGCATCGATTACTTCCTCCTCCGCACTTCCCGCTTTGGGGCTTGCGCCAGGGCTAGGGTTGGTCCCGTCACCTGGTCACCTGCCCGCCAGTGCCAAGCGTGCACCTTCCCTCTTTAGGAGTAGCTCGGTAATCATCTTTTTTATTCTTTTCCGCCTGTCAGTTTACACCCTCCGTACAAAAGTCACGGGTCTGGATTGTGTATTATTGAGAAGCGGAGTTTGTCGCCTGAGGCTGCCACGTCTGCTGGCTCCCCGTCATCGCCAGGCACCAAAGCGCGTCGTCCGTCAACGAGCCAAAGTCAAGATCCCCAAAGTCCCTCCTCCGTCGTCCCATCTCCCCCCCCCCTCCCTCTCTCCTCCCCGTATCGCTTGGGTCCCGCTCCCGACTTCCGCATGTCCTCAATTGCTTCCTCTTGGAATTGATTCATCCTTTTTTTTACGATTCTTCCCCGCCCGCTGTCCGCGTGTTGCAACGTGCCTTGAACGCGCGCGCAAATCCCGGATAGACATTGGGAAACCCCCAACATCGCGTTTGACGGCTCCCGTTTCATCTCTATCTTTGGCGAATCACCCACCCCCACGTCCAAGTACGCTCTACGCCCTGCAAAATCTCCAGAGGATCTTCTTACAATCAACTCCGTTGGATTCCGACTGACCGTTGTTCCGACTTACAGTGATATAATATCTCTCCCCGACAGACAGACAACATGGAAGCCGAATCGCCCCTCTCAACACCCCAGCCGGATCACACCCAGAGTGATGCCTCCCCGTCAACAGACAGGAGGAAATCGGGTCGCGTGACACGAAAACCAGAACTGTATTCCCAGAGCTATGGCGCCAGCAATGGTGCGACCGCAGGCGGGGCTAAACGCAAGCGCACCACGACTGGCGATGATAACGATGATGACAATGAACTAAGCAACGAGGACGCGTCCGAGTCAGACAGCGATGAGCCCGGCGACGAAGATCCCGACGAAGAGGAACTGCGCGAGAAGAAGCGGGCGGCGCGCAAAGCAGCCGCCAAGAAGCAGTCGTCCGCATCCAAATCAAAGCCCAAGTCCCGTACCGCGAAGAAACCCAAGGTCGCTGGCAACGGTCTGCCTAGTCGCCTGGCCCTACGGCCCGCTGCCAATGGAAAGAAACCGGTTTCGCGTCCCAGACAGATGAAAGCGCGCCTCACCATGGCTGCGCGCGAGGGTGGTCTCTATGGTAGGTGGTTGACCCCAATTTATCCCTTGGCGTAAGTGCTCTGGCTGACATGGATATCTCTACTAGCGGAGGTCTTTGGCAAGGGACGAACCGTCGAAACAGTTGCGGCGGAATGGCTTACGCATTATCAAGAAGAGCAACAGGAGGCAGTGTGCGACATGGTTAACTTCATGCTGAAATGCTCGGGAACTGATCTGGAAGTGACGACGGTTGATATTGAAAATGTCGACCACGCCCCGCACCGTGTGTCTGATTTGGCAACGCAGTACCAAGAACTAGGAATTTCCGAGTACCCTTTGATCTCCAAGTCCAGGAAACTGAGGTCTTTCCACCCCGTTTTGGAGAGTTTTATCATGACCCTGATCCAAACCCTGCACCACTCGTCCGTGCTATACAACGATCCGAATCTATTCGAAAACATCCAAGTTTGGATCTCGTCCCTGTCCTCTTCTGGGTGCCGGCCGTTCAGACATACCGCTACCGTCGTCTCCCTGGCCACGATGAACGCTTTCTGTGATATTGCGCGGGAGGTCAACACCACGGTCTCCACGTCCCGCAAACAGCTGGAAAGTGAGAAGAAAAAGCGGTCAGTGAACAAGGGCCGAGCCGAAGCCATTGAGACAGCGATCGAGGAGGGTGAAAAGAAGCTGGAAATGATCGACGACTACCTGAAAGATGGTGTGAACGTCGTCTTTGTCCATCGCTACCGGGATATTGACCCCGCCATCCGCGCCGAGTGCCTGGCAGCGTTGGGACGCTGGATGCGCACCTACCGCGAGTATTTCTTCGAGGGCCAGTTTCTCCGTTATTTCGGCTGGAACCTGTCTGACGCCGCGGGCCAATCTCGTGCAGTGGTGGTTGAGCAGCTCAAGTCCCTCTATGAAATCAAAGACAACATGGCAGGCCTTCGGTCGTTTACGGAGCGTTTTCGCCAGCGGCTGGTGGAGATGGCGGCCCACGATGCAGAGATCACCGTGCGCACTTCTGCCATCGAGCTGCTTGACCTGATCCGCGATGCTGGATTGATCGAACCGGCTGATGTGGATACAGTCGGCAAACTCGTCTTCGACTCCGAACCCCGGATTCGCAAAGCGGCTGGTCGCTTCTTTGTTGCGAATGTCGAGGATGTGTTCGATTCCACGATGGAAGAGATGGCAGAGGAGGCTAGCGAGATCTTCGGTGACGAAGATGAGGACGATTTCGAGTCACCAAAGCGCTCTTGGATCAAGTTCAAGTGCTTAGCGGACATTCTCCAAGCTTACGACGATCTCGAGAATGAAAGCGCCGAGGAACCCGTGGCGCCACGAGATGCGCTTTCGGGTGCTCCGATGGACACACGTTTCGTCCTTGCTACGGAGGCCATCTATCCCCATCTCACCGACCTTGCTCACTGGCAGTCTTTGGCAGGTTACCTTCTCTATGACCATTCCCAGATCCCGGAGGAACCCAGTGAGGATGATACTGCTGCCGTGGTCCGGAAATCGTACAAGATGCAAGAGGGCCAGGAAGTGATCCTTCTGGAAGTACTATGCTGCGCAGTTAAGCTGCGCGTCCTTGAGATTGCCAAGTCAGACATTGATAAGAGGGGCCGAAAAGTGAAGGCATTGACCGACAAGATCCCAGAACTGCAGGAGGAGATCTCGCACAGCCTGGCGCAGATAATTCCGCAGCTGCTAAACAAATACGGCTCCGTACCGGAGGCGGCATTTGCTGTCTTGAGGCTTGAACATCTGGTCGACCTGGAGAAGATCGAGGATATTCAAAAGGACGCGACAGCTTATACCTCGTTGTTGAACGACATAAACAAGCAGTTCCTAACCCATTCAGACCAGGATGTCCTGGCTGAGGCCAGCGTTGCGTTCATCCATGCAAAGAGCTCCGATGATATGCGTGAGGCGCTCGAGGGCAAAATTCAGGAGTTATGGGACAACATGGTAGAGACTCTGAGTACTCTGTCACAAAAGGAGGACGTGTCAAAGGGAGGCTCGATATCTCCCGCTACATTGAACGAACTCGTCAACACAGCGATCCGGATATCTAACCTTGCCAGTGTAACTGACTGTACGCATGTCTTGGAAAGCATGCCCTCTGGTCGATCAAAGGGTAAGCGCGCAGGCGTTTCTGAAGCACCTTTCAACGCTCTTGTGCATTTGGTGAAACGGGGGCTGCGCGACCCGGAGGACGATGAGGATCTGGCCAAGGCAGAAAGTGAACTGGTTACCAACAGCATCCGGACGCTTCTGTTCTACTTCATGTGGAAGGTGCAGACATTAACCACGGCCCTGAATGCAGGGAAGGCATCGTTTAATACGGCATACTTCGAGGCTCTGACCAAGGGCCGTGAGATCTTCATCACAACACTTGTTGCTATCATGAAGCAGCGCTTGGGATTGGATGACATCCGGTTCTGCGCGGCCACGACGCTCCTAGACCTTCAGACCCTGTTCGGCACCCTTCGCCATGCTGGACTGAGTGCGGCCAATGACGAGGATGTGATCCTCCAGACTCAAAGCCTTGTTCAAGAAATTGGGCGTGAGCCAAAGACGCTCATCGCCAGGATACATTCCATAGCAGAACGCACGTATGCGAGAAAGATACGAGTTCCCATAAGGGCTGCCGACGACGACGGGCTATCCGACGAAGACATCCGGAAAGCACCCCAGGATGAAGACGACGAAGAGTCTGAACCAGAAGAAATCCTGGATGACGAGCGCCTCCGATCGAGCATTATTGCGGAACAGCGCTTGTGCGAACTGACCGGAAAAATCGTCCTCGCCATCGTCGGTCGCATTATCGACGCTACCGGATCAGACAGTGGAGCATTAACGAAGAAACTGCTCAAGAACAGGTCCCAGCTGGGTCGAAACTACCGTGAAGTCCTCGCCTATCTCGGAGACCGCAAGCCCAGCAGGAGCACAGCAACACGAGCCGCTCCCCCACGAAGTAAACAACAATCGGCGCAAAGCAAAACCCAGAATGGTGCCGGCGCCAGCAAGCGAGCAGGAGACCTTAAATCCGCCGAACGGATAGACGACGAAGAAGAGGACGAAGATGAGAACGACGCTGAAGAGGAATCCCATCACGAAGATGACGAGGAAGAGGATCTACGAGCCCGTGGCCTTCTCGAAGAGGAGAACATCGACCAAGACAATGTCGAGGAGGAAGAGGATGAGGATGACAATCCAGATCCAGATGAAGACGAAGTTATGGGTGATTAGATTTATCCTTATTTTTATCGTATCATTCATGTCTTGTCTACTCCATTTGATATCTTCTTTTCGGACGAAAATTTTACTAGGGAAAGGCACACGCAATGTCAGGGTGTCAATTTGCTATGCTAGGCCCATTTGTATCTTTTCTATTCGATTGTGATTCGGTGTGATGATTTTTTATATCTTCTTCTTTTCGATTCTCCCTCCTGTCCTTTCAATTCCATATGCTGGGTCTTATTTTTTTCTTTTATTTCTTTTCCTACTACCCCCCGGCTTTCCCTCTTGCTGTTACTACTATGTAGCCTGGCCTGATATCACTACTCCTCGTTTCTTGATTTACATCTGTCTCCATTACACCCGCCTTTTCTCCAGACAATGAAGGATTATTTGCAGACTGTACCTTTCTCTCCAATCTCCGTAGATTGTCGACCTAAGTTTAATTTACGCTCTACGGACTTTTTCCTTCCTTCCTTCTATCATTTTTCCTCGAACAAAAAGTATTACTTCAGTCAGTCGTGTCACCTGTATTCCAGTGGTACCATTCCCTTACTGTATTATTGAGTACAATTTGACTTGTGTGTCTATCTATCTCTTAGGGTATCACATTTCGGATGCGGACTGGATTTATTCAAAGGGATGAGTGACAAGGGGTTTGGAATCATTTGACTGGCTGGACTGATAAGTATAGAGCGACTAATCAAGTGTATATATAGACTATTTTGTTTCAGGGAGTTGACTACTTGGAAGTTCCAAAAAAGTTTTGGATACTCGTAAAAAGACGTAAGCGTGGTGAAAAGAAAATTGTCAATTTTAAGGGCTAGGTCTACTATCCATCATGGCTGGTCTGTTGGATCTCGTTGAGTTATACTAGGTTTGTTCCTGTATCTCTAAGGAAACCAAACCACATCCAGAGACAGAGCCAGTTGCCTGCATATGCCGACACCAACGCCTAGTAGTATTCCTTTATTTTTGTCTCTCTAGGCGGAAGGGGACGGAGAGCACCTAGGCCCGCAAAACAAATCACAACCGAAGGGAACATCCAGAGGAAATGAACAAGAATGAGACCGAAATAAAACAAATACGCCTGTGTATGAGGGATGCTACGGGGTGGTACCAGAGTGATGGGCACGTATAAAAAGGGATACATGATGGTGAATCTTTATCGTTCGTGATGGTCAAAACAGAGGGGGAGAAATCATGATACGGGAAGGGAAAAGGGAAATGGGGGAGGGGGAGGACAGAAGGGGGTAAGAATGTGGAAACCTGGGAGGGCAAAACAAGAAAGGGTCTGAAGAGACTGCGAAGTTACTCCAACAAGGATGGCGAGAAGCCACATTAGACACCGCTGTTCTTGAGTCACGAGAAGCCTGGAAAAATTAGGTGAATATCCCGTCCCAGGGCCTCCACGAACTCGAGGTTGAGGGTCCACATGGCGGCGTGGTAACCGCCAGGTGTAGATCTAGCGAGGAAGTAGAATCGAAATAGATGGGTGCAGATCTCTCATGTGGGTCATGGTTTCATTGCCAGTAAAATGCGTGTCAATTTTGTTTCTTCTTTTACATATCCATGGAGTCACCACCATTGGCGAAGTTGAATCCGCCCTGCTGTTGCGTGGTGCCGAGGGCGAATCCAGTCTGGGTCTGCTGAGGAGCAACCTCATCAATGTCACCAGCCTCGTCCTCATCAGAGAAGTACTTCTCGATGATGTTGTATGCCTTCATGTAGATCTCCTCGTTGGCGTTGTTCTGGCAGTCATGGATCTTCTCCATACCACCGGCCTCTTCGATGAACAGAGCGTAGCGGTTGACGTTGGCCTCAGACTGGCCAGCCTCCTTGTCCATCTCGCCGACCTTGAGGATGTTCTCCAGACCATCCAGAGCAACCTGGATGATCTTGTTGTCAGGGCAAGCAAGAAGGTCGCACAGGGGCTTGATGCATCCCTGGGACACGAGGTAGCGGATCTGGTCAGGCTTCTGCAGACCACCGGAGGTGGCGTTGGAGATGGCCCAGCAGGCCTCCTTACGCGTCTTGAAGTCACCGTTCGCCAGCAGGTTGATCAAGGGAGGGATGATGCCGGCGTCGACGACAGCCTGGATCTGGCTGGAGTTACCGGCAGTGATGTTGGAGATGGTCCAGCACGCCTCCTTACGGATACCGTCCTTGGTGGAGCTCAGCAGAGCGAGGAGGGCGGGAAGAGCACCGCAGTTGATGATGACCTGGGTCTGGACGTCGTCACCAGTGACGATGTTACCGACCGACCGGAGAGCGGGGGTCTGGACCGAGGTCGAGGCGTGCATGAGGAGCTCGACGAGACGGCGAGGGATGCCGGCCTCGATGACAGCCTGAATCTTGTCGTTGGCGCCATCAGACAGGTAGGAGATGGCCCAGCAAGCATCGATCAGGACTTCATCATCAAGCATGTAGATGAGCTTAGCAAGGACAGGAAGAGCGGGGGCAATCTTTGAAATCCAATGTTAGTGACAAAAGCTCGTTAGGATGAGCAGATAGGATGACATACAGTGTTCCAATCAGGCTGAGGCGTCTTGCCGCGGCAGAAGTTGCTCAGGGTCCAGGTAGCGTTGCGCAGCATGCTCAGCTTCCGGCCATCGTTGATGAGGTTCAGCAGAGGACGCAGAGCACCGGCGTTGAGAACGAAGTCACGGCATTGAGGGCTGTCACCCGCAATGTTACCAAGGGCCCAGACGGCCTGCTCACGAACATCGGGTTCAGGGCTGCTCAGGAGTTCGCAGAAGATCGGTACAGCACCAGCCTCGATAACGACCTGGGTCTGTTGGGCGGAACCAGAGGCAATGTTGGTCAAAGCCCAAGCAGCTTCGAACTGAACAAGAGTGTGGGGGGATCGGAGGAATTCAACGAAGCGGCTCACGACACCGGTCTCGATGACACGCTCAATGGGGGGGTTGCGCTCCTTGGAGAGCAATTTCCTGAACTTGGTGGTGGCTTGGATCTGCTGGTCGATCTGATCGGAGAAGACGCCCTTAACCATCTCGGGGAGCTCCACATTAAGCTAGAAAACCATCCATTAGCTATTTTGCACAGTAATGAATACATCTTGGCTGAGCGCGAAGGGAGTCTTGATGATGCTGGTCGTGTGCTTGTCCAGTCAGAGCCGAATGAGGGCTCGCCCGGCGGCAAAGCGGTGAAAAGCTCTCGCTGGGACGCATCTGGACAAGCAAGAGCGACCAGAAAGAAAGATTCGAAAACGGGGAGCCGATGGGCCCAGCTCCCGGTCGGGAAAGGAACAAAGAGATCGAACAATGAGATACAAACAAAAAAGAAATGCAGGAACCGCATACCTCACTCTCGATGGCGCTGGCCTCATCATCACTCTCGGCAGCTACGCCGCCGCCCACGCCAATGCCGCCATCGCGGGTCTGGATACCTCTCCTCTTGGCCAAATTCTCATCTCTCTTCTGCTTTCTGATCTCAACCTGTTGTTCCTCACGACGACGACGAAGCTCGTCAGGCCGGAACTGATTCCGGGCCTTGAACTGAGTGCGACGATGTTCGGGGATGTAGCGCTCGGCCATGGTTGCTTGGGACACAGAGGGGTGAAAACAAAGCGCACCACAACCGGGTGGATTAGCTTAAGAGATGAGGAGAGAAAAAGAGTGGGGGGAAAGAAGAAGGTGAGATAGATAGCAAGATGTGGGAGATGGGAATCCCAGCGAGCTAAATAAGGGGATAGAGAAAGAGGCTAGACAAAGGAAGAAAGGACAAGCGCAAAGCTGAGATGGTAGAAGGAGGGGAAAAAAGTGTTGATGCTCTTCGGAGGTGGGATTGCCCAGTCACGGGACGCCGCTGATTTGCTGTTTTCGTCCAGCTCCGCCCGCAAGCGCCACTTCCGCCTAAGCGAAGTTGGCGCGGACTTGTCTCTTTCTTTTTCCTTTCAACGCCTCTGCGTGTTTCTCTAATCTATTCTGTATCAGACTCATCGAGAAACCTTCTGACGCTGTTCTGGAAAAAGCTGTCTTGCTAGCCATTTCTAATTCGGGCCTTTCTGGTGGATGCATTGTTTACGTGTATTACTACTAATTGCTCCACCTGGTCCCGCGTCGATCTATTCGCGGTTCGATCAACAATACTACTTCTAGTAATTTCTCTATCTATATCAATAGCCAAGGAGGTCCGAACTCACGGCGTCTCAATCTTACATTGGATGCATTAGATGCATCAGGCTCTGTTCTACCGTGGCATCACTATGCATTGTGCGACATAACGTAATTTTACACCATGTCAGGCGGCTATGCCTCCCGGTTCGTGGATGTGTCCACCGCACTCTCTACGCAGGGCAAAGTAAGTGTCATTGGCGTCGTAGTCGACGTCTTCGGCGGAATATGGAAGTCTAGAGGCTCGTCCAGCTGTATTACCTTCACCATCAAGGACTCAGGTCTTGACAACGGACATACATGGGACGGGTTGAAAATCAAATATTTCAAAGACAATGAGAGCCATTTACCTCCCGTCCAACTACGCGACGTGATCCTGATACGAGATCTGTGGGTTCGTGAGGCAAGACTTGACCCCTTCCTCGGTGACAGACTGACGCTTTGACTGCAGATAAGGAACTTCAAAGGAGACCCGTTGGGAGTCGCTGCCCAGGACAGAGAAGTACCATGGGCAATCTTTCGCCTGGACCCGGATCCCACGTCTAGCCCTGCGCCCCTTTGTGGCCCTACGCACTTTGAGCCATCTCCTTCAGAGAAGATACATGCTTTGAATTTGTTGAATAGCCTCACTGCAGTCGATGGTTTTCGCAAAGCTCCAGCACAAGATACTCCACGTGGCTCCTATATTGTCCAAGCTGCAATTCCAAATTCCAAACCTTACCCGCACAAGAGGCTCTCTCTTGTCAAGGATATTGTAGAGCGAAATTATGTTGACCTCGTGGGGCAAATTGTCAAGGTATATACCAACGACAGTGAAAAGGTCGTCCTCTATTTCACCGATTACACGGCCAACGATGGTCTCGAAGACCGCCAAATAAACGATGCCGGTGACAATGACTTTGGCACTGAAGGAGATATCTACGGTTACCAAAAACGACCCAAGAAGAAATGGACAGGACCAGTTGGACGGATGACCCTCACAATCACACTCTGGGAACCCCATGCATCCTATGCGCGCCAACATCTGAAGGATAACGATCTCATCCAGCTATACAACGTGCATGTCAAGCGCAGTCGCATCAATGGGATATTAGAAGCCAGTATCCACACAAACCGCACGAATCCAAATTCAGTCAATGTACACACCCTGGATCGTCGCAAAGACACGTTTGTCGAACAATTTCTGCAGCGTAAGACGGAATACTGGAAAGCGAATCCTCGGAAGCGGGAACTCGAAAACGAAGGCCAGCAGGTTTCGAAGAAAAGCACCAAGAAACAGCGAAAGAAAGCCGAAAAGGTGGAAGAAGGCCAAGTTCCCATAACAGCAGCAAGCAGCAAGCGATATGCGCCAAATGAAAACAGTAAGTCATGCCGTCTTAGTAATAACCACTGGGGCATCTTACAGTTGATTGACAGTCTATGATAGTCATAGCAGGCAGCCCGTCCGTCCCTACAATGTCCCTGGAAGCGATCCTTTCCAACAAACTTCATGACAACATCTCATATGACAACATACAGTACCGCTTCCCCTTTCAAGACTTCTGCTACCGAACCACAGTCCGCGTGGTCGATTTCTTCCCCCCACGACTGGAAGACTTCTCCGTCCCCGAAGACTCCTCGGGTGAGGGTACCTCTCAGAGAGATCCCGATCGTTTCATTAGATGGGAATGGCGCTTCTGTCTGCTCGTGGAGAGCGTCCCTCCTCCACCCGCAGGTCAAGCGAAAGAACAGATGAGGTTGTTTGTAGCTGGCCCAAATGCAGAGTATCTATTAGGGCTGACTGCAGTTGAGTAAGTCATCTCGGCTCCCTCACATATCGACACTAAGATCGCCGTGAGATCGATTATCTAACCATAACTCTTCCTATGTCCATTAGTCTGAGACAAAACCAAACCGATCTGAAAGAACTCCGAGAAAAGCTCTTCATCTTATGGGGCGACCTCGAGGAGCGCAAAAGAGCGGCCCTACACGATGGCAAACAGGACCTCGGCCCAGTTTCATGCAGGCCTTTCAATTGCTGCATTCAAGAGTATGGTGTTCTTTGCAGACATCGTCCTGATACTGAGAACACCAACACTAATAATGAAGATGATGAGAATGGCTGTAGCCATGATGACTGCTTTGGATGGGAGAGGCGCTTTTCTATGTTCCTTACTACTATTTCCTAATACATTGTTGCAAAACGGCTTCTGGGAATATGTGATGTTGTCTGCTTTTGTATACATAGGGGATTTTGTTTTGCTTTTGGCGCCATGGTCATCGGAGGACTCGAGTCTTGGGGACACTTGTATACAAATTTGAAAGATTTCTGCTCCCGACCATGCGGTGATGCACAGCAACAGTATACACTGAATGATTATAAGAAATCAGAGTCTGAAGATGGTATTATTATCGATAAAGTAAGATATAGAATGACTTGGATATCGAAAGCGGCTAAGAGACCGGCAAAAGTGTCATATTGATAGCAATCTCACAGATTAAGTAACGAAGCTAGGGATATTCATCAATATATGTACCATACGCGAGGGAGTGGAAAACCAAAAGTAGGAAGCACGCCAGCAAACAGGAATATCGATGTTAATGGGCCAGAAACTTGTGAAGAAAGTCCAATCTCATCTGCGCGAAGTCATTACAAAGGCCAAAGGAAAACACAACTTTTGTGGCTAGAGCAATGCAGGTTCTGTCTCGCGCTGCAAACTTGAAAAGAGGTAATGGCGTTCGCTTCCCCAACTATTATATCCATAATATTAGACCTTATTTAATTTAACGATATTGGTGTCGATGCCATGGGCGGCAGGATCAAATCGACAATTCGAACCCCAGTAACAGTCCCTTTTCCCGGGTTCTGCATGAGGGCATCGATGCCCATATGTACATTCCGGATCATCGCATTCTAATCCGTATCGGCAGGGGGTCATGCGGGCGATGGCGGACAAGATTGAAAGTTCATTTTTGGTCAACTTGCGCGAGTGGTCGTGCTGACAGTTATCAACTGTACATTCTCCTAGAAGGTAATGAAGGTTGCATAATTTCAGTTTCTTGAGGCGGTTCAGTTCTTCTCGTGGTATGCTTTTAAAGTCAACTCGGTCTACACGTTGACCGTACTTGTTTCGTTCAACGATCTTGGGCCGTGCGGGTGTAGCTGATTTCGACTGTACCACTTGGAACTCTCCAGGGCTTGACGGCCTTGCAGACGTGGAAGACAGCGATGTACTGGCGTTTGTTGACGTGCTGGTCGAGGTTCGTGACAGTGGCACTGCGCCTGGTTTCGGTGATGGGGTGAGAGCGGGAGGAGGTTTGGACGCCACTGCGGCTTTCCATGGGGCCCAGACAGGTGTTATTTTTGTATTTCGGAGAATTTCCGGAAACTGTGAGACTCTGTACGCGGCCTTGATTTTGGCTAGGTCCTTTTCAAAGGTGACGCCCTCGATCAAGGTTACTCTTCCTACAAGGTCAATGTCTTCCATTATATCCACCAAAATCTGGGCATATGCACTGGTGTCGGCGCATCCTAAGAAGATTTGATGACAGTGACAGTTATATAGGTTGACCCTGAAGGCCTCTGAAGACGGCGAGCAGTAGGTCAGCGCATCGTTGTAAGTTGAATACCAATGTAAGTGCTTTGGACAAGAGCCTTGATGCGTACCTGCGATCTTATCATGTGCGTTGTCCAGTCCAGTATCCACAAGGTCAAATAGTGGATGGCCATTGTTGAAGCCCCTAGCAAAGCCCTCGACTGATGATGGGTCGGTGCTAATGACGCCTCGGACACACATCTCACTCAGGCCCTTTAAGTTGACGTACATCCTTGCGATTATCTTTGGAGCATCAAGGCCTGGGAAATTGCTGGCAACATAGTCTTTTAGGGCGACAGCAAGCTTCTTGGCTGCAATCTTTCCACCTTCTTCTCCCTTTTGTAAAAATTCATCTCTGAAGATGATGCCAGTTCCATCTAGTAGCACAACTATGAAGGGCTCGCGGTCCTAAAAGCGGACGAGCATCGTTAGCACAGACCAGGCTGCGGAACTATAAAGGTCCCACCATTATGGCCTTGATCCTCGCGATATGCTGCATTAACTCCATTTCATGAAGCTGGATATCACGATTAAACCGCGTTTCACGTTCATGATCGAGTTTCTCTTGCTGGAAGGCTGCCTCCAACTCTGTCACACGCTGCAAAAGTTCCTAGGTGCAGGGAGTGTAACGTCAACATGGAGCACTTGATACTGTGATGCTGAGCGGCTACCTCGATTAGGATATTCTTATCTTGTTCTATAGAAGCCAGCTGTTTATATCGCTCGAGATACTCCGGCGCTGTCATGATGAACTAGATAAGGTTCGAGCACTAAGGGACTTAGAGGAGGGAAGTGAGAGAGCGATCTTGGGAAGCTCAAGGCTATAGAAGCACCGAGAATGGGGAGGGTGATGGTTGGCGGCAGAGACGGCGGCAATCGAGATTATGGAGCCAAAAAGAATAGTAGATTGGGCAGACTGCGGGGAGTCAATACTATCGGGACCGAGTTTACTGTACAATCACGAAGAGAGTGCAAGATCTACAGAGACAGGTGAACTGGGCTGGCACAAGCCTAGAGCAAGTCACCATCAAAACAGCCGCATGAGGCGCCAACCAGTCACGAGCCG
Source organism: Aspergillus welwitschiae (assembly GCF_003344945.1). NCBI lineage: Eukaryota > Fungi > Ascomycota > Eurotiomycetes > Eurotiales > Aspergillaceae > Aspergillus > Aspergillus welwitschiae. The sequence continues at coordinate 36,668 of NW_020798719.1, forward strand.
CCGGCCGGGGAGAACTGGGGCTGAGTCAGCCCGCCGCATGGGGAACCATCCCAGCCAACCTGAGGCAGTATTGAGGCTACGTGGAGAAATTGCCAGTTCCCCTTCTCTTTCTTACTGCTTCTCCTCTCCCACTTACTTACTTCTCTCTTCCTTTCCATCCACCTCTGGTCCGATCGCCTCTTCGATCTTTCTCTTCTCCACCCTTCTCCCCCTCCCTCCTCACCCTCACCCTTTCTCTTCTCGTCCTCAATTCCCGGTTCATTCACAATGGGTCGCTTTGGTTTCTTGTCCCTGGCTCTCCTTTCTGTCCAGGCCTTGATTGGCGGCAGTCTCGCGGCGGTACGTTCCCTCTCGCGTGACTCCCATCGTCCCACTGTCAATTGAGTTGCTGACGCGATGTCGCATGTTACTAGGATGCTGCTGAGAAGGAGGATCTCCCTGAAACCCAATTGCTTTCTGTCACGGCCCACGCCTCCTTCCCTGCCTCCGAGATCTTTGGTGTCAAGCTTGTCAATGGCTACCCGACCGAGGCGCTGATCACTTTCGCCAATGAGGAGGAATCTCCCGTGACTGTGAACTTCATTGGTGGTTCCTTGTCGGCAGTTGAAGGAGAAAGCAGCCAGATTGTTCGCAACCTGACTGCGCACCGTTACAGCGTTGAGATCCCGGCCGGTCAGCAGGAGAGCGTCAGCTACAGCTTCGCTACCGAAATGCACCCCCAGGATTTGCTGCTCACCCTCGCTTCCGTCATCTCTGATACCGATGGCAACCTCTTCACTCTCTACGCCTACAACGGCACTGTCAGCGTTGTTGAGCCGGAGACCAGCATCTTTGACCCTCAGATGTAAGGCACTTTCCTCGCAGCTCGCCGATAAGGCCAAGCTAACCCTATTGTTACTAGCCTCTTCCTGTACTTCTTCCTCCTGGCTTGCTTCTCTGGCGTCGTCTACTTCTTCTACACCGTCTGGATCGCTCCCTACTTCCCCCAGAAGCGCCGCGCTGGAAAGGGCCCCGAGTACAAGAAGTCCGCTGGTATCTCCAAGAAGGAGGCCCCCGTTGAGGCTCCCAGCAGCCCTGCTGTCTCGTCTGCCACTACCTACAACGCCGAGTGGATCCCCGCTCACCACATCAACCGTCCTGAGGCCAGGAAGGTCAAGGGTAGCGCCAAGGCTAAGAACCGTGCCTAAATGGCCCTTGCAGTGCTGAGTCGATGGGTGATCTGTGAGGAGATATTGGGAAGGGCTTGGAGTCGGAGGGAACCTTGGTTGGTTCTCTCAGCGACTCTGGAGTAAGGCTAGCGGACTTGGGAAAGGGTCACTGAAAATGTGGCCCACCAGGAGTTATTGCTGCCTTGGATTTGCGTGTACATTTACTTCAAATTGATATTTATAATCGGAGCTCACGCAATCAGCCAAGGGGGACTGCATGGTCGGTTCCCCGCATCACTCCATCAAGTATCAATTGAAGCTCAAGAAGAAATGGCAGAACGTGCCTCTAGCCCCCTTTCGCTTATACCGTCCTGCATCATGCGGGTAGTCATGCGCCTCACAGCTTTCTCCATGCATCAAACTCCTCCTTTAAATGTAGCTTCAACTCGGCGAATTTGTTCCCAAATTTCTTCCCACAGCGCCAACAGACAAAATCCCTGCGCAGGTAGCCTTGTTCATCGGGATGCCTCCGCACATCATCCGGCGCCAGTGGGAAATCATCAATATTGACGAAAAACGGTGTAGAAAAGCTATTGTAATGTTTCCTATGCTTGAGACGATCGCTGAACCGATCCACGGAGATAACGTGCACATGCAAGTGATTCATGGAGGGATGCGCATGAATTCCACACATGATCTCTTGCTCCCAGTTCCTCCCCGGCGGCAGCTCCTCCAGCGGTGGTTCTACATTCAGGGCCTCCTGTCTTTCCTTATCCTGCGCCGAGTATTTCCCATGTATTCGTCTGAGCTCACCAGCCGCGAGTTTGCGGAGCTTCTGCGTTTCCCTTTTCACTTTTGCCAGGAAGTCGGCGTCCTCGAAGGCTTCGAATGGATGGAGGCGCGTTTTCTGAGGATCTCGTGGGAGAAGTAGGAGGTGGAGGGTTGCCTTGGGGAACATGTCGTGAATGACGACGAAATCATCGTCGTAGTATACTACTACGTTGGAGGGGAAGGTTTCTGGTTTCGCGATGTAGACGCCTAGGCCGTCTCGGGGGCCACCGATGGCTCGCCTTTTCGAGGTAGTAGGAGTGTGTTTGGAGGTGCTAGGATCGCCATGTTTGGGATGTTTAGGTTTCGGAGCAAGTAGTTCTGTAACTGAGATAGGAATAATCAGTTAGTGGTTCCTGCGTCTGGTATGCAAGGGGAGGGAGAGGGGTGAATCGGTGTTTGTGTTCGGAGCGTACAGGCGTCTCTTTTCGCTGGCTTGGGCGGTGGCTGCTGCGCTTCTGCGGGCGCGACATCCTGTTCTGTGGGGCTGTCGAGCTCCAGAGTTGGAGAGTCAGCCATCGTAGTAATGATTCTAGCTGACGAGCACAGCGAGTGACCGGTGCAGAGCTGTTATGGGTGAGATTCAGAGCTCTTACGTATGATGCGGAGAGGCCGAAGCCATGCGATGCGATCAGCGGCGACTCCCCGCAGCCCTACCCAAAAGATCAAAGCGGCCTAGTGCGGGACAAGCCAACCGCGGAATCGTCTCAGAAACTCCCGCTGCTTCTTTTCAATACCAGGAGTGCTCTAGGTACCTTTTTGGATTCTCCTCAACGGCCTGAGTTGCTCCACGGGCGTCTGCTCTAGATTACCTGCAGCTTTGGAATTATGGCCCCCAAGAAAAAGAACGACGCCCGTGGAGGAGCCCCCAAACCGGGGACCAAATCAGCCAAAGCCGCCGCCGAACGATCGGCGGAGACAGCGAAGAAAGCGCAGGCTTCCACGGAGGAGCCTAAGAAACCCTCTGTGAAGGAGGTCATCGGAGGCGCATCATGGACCGGAAAACTGCCGGTCAATATGCTCGCGGAGCATTGTCAGAAGCAGAAGTGGGAGAAACCTGAGTATACAATGGTACGGCCAATGGTGGCCTATCTTCGTTTGATTCACTACTTAATGAATTGCGAAGTCAATATGCTGACAATACCACCGCAATGCAGATAAAAGTTTCAGAGGGCTTTGTTTCCTCCGTCATCTTGAAGCGCGTCGATCCTAAGACTCGAGAAACTGTCGTACTCCCTCCTATGAAGCCACCCCCGTCCCACAAGCATCTCGCTGCGCAACCTACGGCATTAGAGGCGCGCCATTTCGCAGCTGCTTATGCCCTATTTCGAGTGTGTAACATGAAAAATCTGCATATGATGCTTCCGCCTACCTATAAGAAGCTCTGGAAAGAGGACTTCACGGAGATCAAGACGGCAGATACCAAGGGAGGGAAAGGATGGATGTACGAGGCAGATCCGTTCCTTGCCAAGCAGGAGCGAGAAAGTGCAGCTGCAGACCTGGAAAAGAAGCGGAAAGAGCGCGAGAAGATGCAGGCAAAGGAGGCAGAGAAGACGGTTGACTTGGGACTGGGCTCTAGCGGTGATAACAGGGGCAAGAAGATCTGGTCGCAAGCACCAAAAGTTGATCTTGGGGGTAAAGTGCGCCGTGAGATCGAGGGCATTCTGCGTCAGCATGCCATTTGGAATCCTTACAATGTGGAGATACCCGCAAGCGAGCGCAAGTCTATTGTCGAGGAGCTCACTCACTTGGGCTTCCGGCGCAGCCATGTGGAGGAGGCGACAAGTACATGCAAGGACCGGGAGGAGGTCCTGGAATGGCTTCTTATATATGTCCCGGAAGATGATCTTCCACGGTGGTGTCTACCTGAAGGGTACTCCGCCGGTGTGAGCCTTGCCAGCGATGATCTTGCAAGGGAGGCCAAAATCAAACGGCTTGCCTCCATCGGCTACCCTGCTGACCTGTGCTCGCGAACACTGGATAGCAAAAAGGGCGATGAACTTGCGGCAGCAGAGTTCCTTCAGAGCACGCTGGTGCACGGATCAAATTCTGCTATCGACTCTTCGCCCATTGCGGAAGAGGATTTGTGGGCAGAAGAGCAAGATACCCTGGAGGCTATCTTCGGAGAACGGTACAAGCGGATTTCGCCTAAAGTCTGTGAAATTAAGAGTGAAGGGTCAGACTTGCCGGAGTCTTTAACGTTCCGTTTCCAGAGGCCTTCTACGCATTATCCTTCAGCTGTTCCGGTTATCTCTATTCTGGGCAAGGGCATTCCAGCTTACATACGACTGAGTGCTATACGCCAGGTGGTACAGTACTCTGAGGAGAACTTTTTTGGTGAGCCAATGATATTCAATATCCTGGACTGGTTAGAGGTGCATCTGCCGGAAGTCATGGAGAACCCAGGGCGTCTGCGGGATATTTCAACCGTCTCTGCTTCTCCAACTGCGACAGGGTCTGTATCTCAACTCCCTGTTCGCCAATCACGCAAGAAGGGCAGAGACGTTAACTGGCAGCCGGGTTCGCCGCAAAGCGTCGCGCTGAGAGAAGCCTGGGAAGCGAAGCAGGCAACCAAGGCCCAGCAAGAGATGACTCGAAAACGACAAGCTCTTCCAGCCTGGAACACACAGGACGCTATTATTCAGGCCGTGAACAAGTACCAAGTTACAATCATCTCTGGAGAGACCGGTAGTGGAAAGAGTACCCAGTCCGTCCAGTTTTTGCTTGATGACTTGATCAAGCGAGACCTTGGTGCTGCCGCAAACATCATCTGTACCCAGCCTCGCAGAATCTCTGCTTTGGGTCTGGCAGATCGCGTGTCCGATGAGCGATGTGCGTCGGTTGGTGACGAGGTGGGATACATCATTCGAGGAGAGTCGAAGGCCAAGGCAGGCACAACGAAGATCACATTTGTTACCACTGGTGTTCTGCTCCGTCGCATGCAATCTGGCAGTGGCCCTGACGGCAATGTCGCAAGCTCCCTCGCGGATGTCACCCACGTTGTGGTGGATGAAGTGCACGAACGGAGTCTCGACACCGATTTTCTTCTGGCTCTGCTGAGAGACGTCCTCCGCTATCGTAAAGACATCAAGGTCATTCTCATGAGTGCCACTCTCGAAGCAGACATCTTCATGAACTATTTTGGCGGTAGCAAGTCCGTTGGATTTGTTAACATCCCAGGACGGACCTTCCCCGTGCAAGACAACTACTTGGACGATATCATCCGCGACACAGGATTCTACCCTGAGTTCTCCGAACGCGACTATGAGGAAGAAGACGCCGTATCATCTGCCCAAGCCGACGAGTCCCTTGGCAAGGTTCTTCGCAGTCTCGGAATGGGCATCAACTACGAATTGATCGCTTCCACAGTTCGATACATAGACGCCCAGCTAGGCGACCAGCCAGGAGGCATCCTAATCTTCCTTCCCGGAACAATGGAGATCGAGAGATGCCTGAACGCTGTGAAGAGAATACCCAACGCCCATCCCCTCCCTCTTCACGCATCTCTCCTCCCAGCTGAACAACGACGTGTCTTCCTCAGCCCTCCCAAGGGCAAGCGCAAGGTCATCGCAGCGACCAACGTCGCCGAAACATCCATCACAATCGAGGATATCGTAGCCGTCATCGACACCGGTCGAGTCAAGGAGACAAGCTACGACCCCCGAGACAACATCGTCCGACTGCAAGAAGTATGGGCCTCCCAGGCAGCCTGCAAGCAACGACGTGGTCGAGCCGGTCGTGTCCGAGCCGGTATATGCTACAAACTATACACCCGCAAAGCAGAGGCAAACATGGCACAGCGTCCAGACCCCGAGATTCGTCGAGTACCCCTCGAGCAGCTCTGTCTATCCGTCAAAGCCATGCAGGGCATCAACGACGTCGCCACCTTCCTAGCCAACACCATCACTCCACCAGAAAGCACCGCCGTCGAAGGAGCCCTCGACTTCCTGCACCGCGTCGGCGCTCTCGACCACGACAAACTAACCGCCCTGGGCCGCTACCTTTCCATGATCCCGGCGGATCTCCGCTGCGCAAAACTCATGGTCTACGGCTCCATCTTCAGCTGCATCGACGCCTGCGTCACCATCTCCGCCATCCTGACCGTCAAGAGCCCCTTCGTCTCCCCGCGCGAGAAACGCGAAGAAGCCAACGCCGCAAAAGCCTCCTTCTCCAAAGGCGCCGACGGCGACCTTCTCACTGATCTGCTCGCCTACCAACAGTGGTCCGACCGCGTCAACGCCCAAGGCTACTGGCAAACCCAATCCTGGTGCTCCGCCAACTTCCTCTCCCATCAAACCCTCCGCGACATCTCCTCCAACAAATTCCAACTCCTAACCTCCCTCAAAGACGCCGGCCTCCTCCCTGTCGACTACTCTTCCTCCGACTCATCATCTCGCTGGAACCGCAACGCATCCAACAAACCCCTCCTCCGCGCCCTAATCGCCGGCGCCTTCCAGCCTCAGATTGCGCAAATCTCCTTCCCAGACAAGAAATTCGCCAGCTCCGTCACGGGAACCGTGGAAATCGACCCAGACGCACGAACAATCAAATACTTCAACCAGGAGAATGGCCGCGTCTTCATTCATCCTTCTTCCGTCTGCTTCTCGGCCCAATCATACCCCAGCTCATCTGCATATCTCAGCTACTTTACCAAAATGGCGACGAGTAAGGTGTTTGTTCGTGATTTGACACGTAAGTTATTATCCCTTATCTCGATCATCCCTCCACTATACATCTGTACCCTGTGAGAAATGTATACTAACAAAGAATGGTATATAGCATTCAACGCCTACTCCCTCCTCCTCTTCTGCGGGTCCATCGACCTCGACACCGCTGGCCGCGGCTTGATCGTCGACGGATGGTTACGGCTGCGCGGATGGGCTCGCATCGGTGTTCTGGTCTCCAGGTTGCGGATGATGTTGGATGAGATTATTGCGATGAGGATTGATCAGCCTAATGGTGGTGAGGATGGTGAGCGGGCTAGGACGGCAGATAAGGTGGTTGAGGTCGTGAAGAGGTTGATTGAGTTTAATGGGTTGGATCAGTAGATTTTGGATGGCTTTAGTTTTGGGTGGATGTTTTGGTTAGTGAGGTTGGGGAGTATATGAGTATATTGTAGTAGAGGCTAGCAAAAAGATAGAGATCCTGCGAAGATTAGATGTGGGTGTAATTCATGACAAATTTGATGTTCATGGGCGTGGATCTGACTTGGCTTGACTGATAGGCTTCGGTTCGAATACTACGATATCTAGTCATCTGTAACTGAGGCTACTGAGATAGATCCAATTGCATTAACTCCTGCGTCATAAACCTGGATAATAATCCACAGAACGATGCATACGGTAATAGACGAACGGTAAACGTCATTTCCAACGAAACAAAGGAAATCAGAGGGTAATGAATTATAGCGATGCTCAGGCGAGCGCGCTGTTCGTCATGAAAATCCCGTGGATAGCAGCAATCTGCCGGGAGCGTGCAAAACAGGTCGTGATAGTCGAGAAAAGTAAAAGAACACAAGGGCATAACGACATAGGAGAGAAATGAAGAAAATGTAAAGGAGGGATTGTATGAAAAGACAAGCCATCGACCCATTAACTCCCGAACCCGGATTGCTTGCATGATTTCAACCGTCGTGCAAATCATTAAAAGAAAAGAAAAAAGAAAAAGAAAAGAAAAGAAAAGAGAAATAATTTAAAAGCAAAAAGAACTCCGTCTCCCTGATATCCGATTCCGGTCACGGCATCAGTTTTCTTGCGTGATCTACATCTTGCATGCACGGCCATAGACGTCACATGTCTTGGTATCATAAAAAAAGGTAAATGAGGGTGTGAGGACCTTGATCCTGGGGGATTGGCGACGTGAGCTTCTGCGCACACTCACGCCTCTTATTTTCAAGTATTAGCAGCCTTCGACAGGCACGGGCTGCAGGGCCGTGTAGCCAGCAAACCCTGAACCCCTGCGCCGTGTCAGACAATTTCATGCTCTATATGCAGAGGTAAACAACAACTCTGGGTTGAGTTTCTGTATTTGGTAGCGGTTAAAAGAGGTCGAAGAAATCAGCGCGAGTGATTTGATGAGCGGCTATGCGCGCTTCCAGTAGTGCGCTGATTCAATTGATGCGTTGCGATCGGAATGGGAGCTATCTCTGGTCTGCTCCGGGATAATGAATCCCTTTCTCATCTCGTTCTCGACGAACAGAGAAGCGCGCTTGTAGCGTTTGTCAGAAAACTTTTCGTAGATAGAGCCATGGTGCTTGCGAGGATTCTCGCAGCATTCCACCATGAGAGAAATGAGTGGGAGAAGCTGCGTGTAAGTGTATCCGGCATAGTGGGCGTGGGCGGGAGTCTGTAATCATGTTAGAACGACTTCTTTCGAGTTCCAGCTGGCCAAGGACATACCCAGGTTCCCTTCCGCAGCATGAGCCTAGCCAGGCAGTGAGCGCCAGCGGCAACGAAGCTCGCGGGGCTTCCGACAAACCGCTCATCCATGACAGTGATCTCCAAGAAGTATTTGGCAAGCGTGCGCGTCTCCAAGTCGTAGTCGTCGGCCTTGCTAATCCTTCGCAGGAAACTCATCGGGCCAGGCCACCCCAGCTCGAACTGTAACATGCTCAACATGAAACGTTCAGCCTTGAGAATCTCATCCATCGAATATCCCCCATCTACCATGTAGACGATCTCCTGCACAGACGGGCAGTTGATCTCCTCATATTTGGCAGCGATGAAGATGGCAGTGGCACCCACGAGCTGAAGTTTGCCAAGGGACACGATCTTGCAAGAAAGGAAACGGTCGATGTAGTTGACACACAGAAAGAGGGTCTCGGGAAGCAAAGAGAACCGATAGTGGACCTGCACGACCCAGTCCATAAGCACAGACCGCATAGACCATTGGATCTCTGCTTGGTTATCCATGTAGTGAGCGTTGGGCAGCATCTTGATCTGTAGGCAGTGTAAGCAGCTAAATAATAGATACAGTTGGGCCTTTCGACTTAGTACGTACCTCTTGTTCTCTCATGTATTCGAAGATCTCCTCGCTGTATTCCGCAACCATGCTTGTATCGTACCATTCATCTTCAATGTCTTCCTCAGTACGTGTGGCCTCCACGACCTGCTCCGCAAGAGCTAATTCGCGTCGGACTTGCTGGGTGAACTTGGGGAACAGCACTGTGGTGGCACCCCCAGTGGTATTTTCGCCACGAGAGCGGTAGGAGCGAGCAGTGATATACCCATCTTCCTCCTCGTGCTCGTCCTCTTCATCCCAATCTTCCGGCTCCGACTGGGCCGGTGCATGCGAGGTCGAGGCAGATTCACGATGAGCCTTCGCGACGCGGTGAGATTCAGGGACCTCGGGCGCAGCGGGGAGCTCGCGGGGGTTGGGATCCTCGCTATGATCTTGGACTTTGCAATGATCATCGTCAGCCTCTAGTAAAGCTTTCTCTGCCTCATCAACTTCAGAGTCCACAATGGAATTCTCTTCGGTGTCTTCCAGAACTGGCTTCGCCTCTTCGTGTGTAGCTGCCTCCTTCGTAGTGGTCCGCTTCGCAGCTGCGGACGCCTGTGCAAGGGATGCCTTGTTGTCCCCTTCCTCTAGTTCGGTGTTGGTTTCCTTGGATGTAATTTCGCATTTGTTGTTCGACGGTTCCGACGCGTCCTTGAATACTGTAGCCCTCTTGTTTAAGATCTTTCTAGTATTTGCAGTTTGCTGCTGCATGGCAATTTGCTTGGAAGGCTCGATGGGTTTGGCGTTGGGCACATTGCTCAAGAGGCCTTTCATGCCAGCCATCGACATGGGCCGCTGAGCTGGCTGCGCCAGACTGGGCTTCTTCTCGACGATCAACGCCGCCTTCTCTGCCCCTTTGGTCTGTTTCTTGCCCGCCAGGGAGATATCATCGCGACCCGCGTGAATTGGTTTAGCCGTGTTGCTGACATCGCCAAAAGCAGCCCGCTTGGCCGCACCTTTGTTAGCGCCATTTTGGAACATGGTGGACAAGGCAGGCGTGGATTTGTTTTTCTGGGTAAGGGTCTTGTTGGCCGCGAGAGGGAAGGGGGCGTTCTCGTCACCACGGACGCGAATTCTCTGGGGCTAATGCCATAAACCTCGTCAGCTCAGTGTAATTAACTATGTTGCGACATTGGTGAAGGGGTATTCGGAGGCTAAGCCGTCGGTGCGCGTGCAGCACCGTGAACATGCATGCCATGTTTATAAGCCGATTGGGCGGCTGACAGGCAGGAAGAACATGCAATGGATGATAACGTACCTTTGCGTCCATCTTGAATGAAGAGAGACAATACTCTGAAGCCTCCAGGACCGTGTTTGGAAAGCTTGGGGAAGGGTGGGTGGTTGTTTACTTCTCTGCGCCCTGCGCAGGAGTTGGTCGTCGCAGCTAAAGTTATACTAAAAATGCGACCCCAAACAAACACAAGACCGCGCCAAGGGCTCGAGCGATAGCGCCAGTCGACCAGGCTTTGAGTGTTAAGATTGGGTGCCACGAGAGGGAGGAGGTTGGTTGAAAGACGACGACTAACACCAATACATTGACAAAAACAGGGCGTCCAGCAACGAAGAAAGGGCAGGACAAACACAAGCTGAGTTTGAACTGGATCTCAAGGGCAACCACCAGCATTGCCCGAAACGGTCACTTCCTTACTTGGTTACCGTCAACAACACTCGCGCTAGTCCTCTTCGGGGGTTGCTATGGCATGCTTAGGTCAGCTGCTGTTTGCGCTGTTTGCTTGCTCTCAGAACGGGTGACATCATCTAACGCGTCCTCCCGCCAGCACATCAATTCCTTTACTGACCATCTTCTCCTTCAAAGCACGAGTATAACTGATGATAAAAACGCAATTTATATCGCAGACTAACTTGCGATTCTATCCCGACAGCTTTATCTGCCAATACTTACGGTTGTGGTGGACAATGAGTGTTAATATCCCGCCAGGTCCTTGACGCGCCGGGCCACACGAAGCCGGGCTTCACCCAACGCGAGTTCACGTGACATAGAACGGGCGGGCGGGCTGCCATCTTCGCTCCGGGATTTGACGCTTGAAGCGGAGGTTGGAGCAACCGGAATGTTGAATTCAGCTTGCGACCAAACCTACTATCTATCCAGGACCCCCGATCGCACTATTGACCAGGCTCACCGGTGTCGCATGGCAGGGCACCGATTGTCTTTGAGCGAAACGTCTGGACCAGGATGGGGTGGATGGGCCATTCGGGTCGAGATTCCAGCTGGAATCTGGTAATGCCAATGATGACGGGCCATGATAATCGCAGTCCCGTCGATGACTTGAGGAATCCATGTTTCCTGTAGGCTTACAGTTTACATCTTTGGCCTGGCTTTTTGCGGGTTTTTTAAACTGGCACTTACTTTGGACTGATCTTTGGGTCCCGTTTACACCCGCGCAGAATGCCAACCTCGCCAGGAAGCCACAAGTTTCCCCCCATTGTGGGACGCGGATCCGGCGGTACCTATCATGAGGCGGCGGGATTCATAAGAGCGGGTTTGTCGATGGTCGTGTGCGAAAAAGTCCGACCTCCACCGGATTTGCCATCAGTGAATCAGCCAGTATTGGTGGCATGTGTTATGCGATGGTCGCAAATTTGCCCTGACTGATCCTGTGGTTCATTGTGCATTGTAAAGGAAGAGAGGGAGAGGATGGAAGGATGAACACTGGATTGCTGGCGACCAGCCGCCATTTGAGGTGTCGCGGACAACCGAACGGTGAAAGCGGACTATTGAAGATACGCAAAGTTTCGGTGTGTCTTTTGACTGGCGGCTGACCAACAACAATAGCAAACCCAGTTAGTTAGCTAGCATTATGGGCAAAAATATGATGACTATTGAAGCACCGGCCGGGCTGGTTATTGACTCTGGAGCAGGCCCCGCTTTGAGTGCCTCAATAAGGAACACTCCCAACTCTACAATTGGAGTGATCGCACGAGACAGGATTGTGTTTAATTTAACTAAAGATTACTTTGGCAAACACAAGAGGAAGAATGATAGAGCCTAATTCTTGCCGTAAATATATATATATATATATATGAACCCATCATTATCATACTCATTAACTTCCTTGCGGAATGCAGCCCTTCCAGTTCCCCCCCACCCGGCTAACGGCATTGTTACGCCAGTTGGTTGTTCTCAGTCCATCGACCATCGCTCAATCTCATTCGATCGCTTGGAGCCAGGATTGTGATTATGTAGAGACCCCAGTGCAACGCGCAAGACATCGTTAAACCGCGGATTGGCAGTCAAGGAACCCTCCGAGGGTTTAGTTCACAGGCCGCTGCGAAGTCGCACTGGACCTTGCAGACATGGGAATGGCCGGCCTGGCAGATTGCGATTTAAGGACCCGCGGGACAGAAAGCCAAAGGACTGTCCGTAGGATTTGGAGGTGCTTGGATGATGAGAGTATCTAGTAGCTGTCAGTCAATCAGTCTGGTCGCAAAGAATTTCAGTCTTGTGCCTGCCCGAAAGTTGGTGAACGAACGACGGGGATCCTTACGTAGCCCACCGTTTTCCGAGGAGGGGTAAAAGGACGAGTCTGGACAGGCGCAGATCATGAAACGAGGCAACAATTGGGCGTTGTTGCTCGTCGGCTTGTTGGCTCTCTGTCGTTGCAGCGCCCTGGCCCAATGAATCTCAATCTTCCTGTCTCCATCCCCCGGTAGCGATGGTTGGTGAGGTTGGATTGCTCTCCCCTCATTCATTGCATGCTGTTCCGTTGTTTCCTTTTCTTTTTCTTTAGTGATGATGACCTGGTTGTTTCTCCGGGATTCCGTGCTGGCGATGCCAGGATACTACTAACTACTACTACTATAGTAGTCGTACTACTAGTCTACCTACTGGCGATGGATGATGAGCCTGAGGCCATCGATGGAGGACATTTGCGCCGTAGGAGAATTCCTTCTCCCCAATATGGGGATCCGGAGCATCGATCGCCCTTCAACCGGTTATTCCAAACCATGCATGTCTTACGCCCCGCGAGTAATGAATGGCAGCATTCAGCATTGAGCATGGGAGGAACCTTGCGCGACCAGCGTGAGGGAATTGGTCGCCGCGAGAGGGGGACAAGTTCTTTCCGGAGACAGTTGGTCGGTCGTCTTTAATTGCGTCCTTTGCCCACCACGTAGGGAAAAAGGGAACCAACCTTATTCCAGGATACATTCTTCGGATCTTTTCGCTGCTTGTTTGGTCTGTAATTATAACTCAGCTGTTTTAAACATTTGCTACGAGATATTCACTCTATCATTCTGCTACAAAAGTCCACCTTCTGAGGGAGTTAAACCCGAAATGGGGACCGACATGAAGAAAGCGTCCATCACTCGCTCTCCGCAGCCGGGATGTGATCGGGGGTGTCATTCGACGTGGCCGCGCTGAGGAAGTGCCAGCCAACCTTGACCCTACGCCACTCCGCTTCATCTGGTCAACCGTCTCGTCCGTTGGGTGCACAAAGAATTAAATGGGAGCAATAATAATAATAATGATCCTAATCCACAGGTGATTCTCTTTTCCGTGTTTCTGTAATGTCCGTAGATTGGTATTTCAAAAGTACTCTGCACCTGTTCTGTGGTCGCAGATCGACGATGTCGCCGTCGTTTGCGCCAACACCCGGCCGATACTCCAGAATCCCAAAGCATTTTGCACCGACCCTACACCCCATTACTGGCATTGTTTTGGAATAAAAGTTACAGCATTATAAAAGTGTAGTTTTAGCGATTCATCTGACAGGTACTTTGTATGTTATTTTCTGCCAGAAGACCTTCAAGGCAGAGTCGCCGATCTCGTAGATCCAGATAGAAGCCGGTCCGTTCGGACGCAATGCGATTTAGGATTTTGCGATGAAAGAAAGCAACGCGCAAGTAAAAAAACAGGCTAGATAGAGAATATAGGGAATCAATTCGCATCTGGAAGGAAGTCGGGGGATGTCTGTGGGGGGAAAAGGGTGCATTCAAGAGGATGGATTGTCACCGACCCAGGCCACCTCTGCTCGCTTTGGGTGAAACCACATCCATCCATCCATCCAGCGCCCACTCCCTCTTCCTCTCTCTCTCTCCCTCCTCAACCTTCTCTTCGACCCAACCCGACTTCTTCTCGCCCATTCTCTTGACCATTTCCCTTCGAAATTTTGGTGCATATCGATCAGGTAGGTTCCTGTCCATCGTTAAACATGACTTTGATCTTTCTTTGCATCTGCTTTCCCCCTTTCCTGGCCCTTTGGTTCTCCTGACTCGCTTTGGCTCTGCGTGATGCCACCGCTGACATACCCAAGCGCTTGGTAGAACGACTCACCTCCCACGGCCCACCCCTCTTCCTACATCCTCAACCACCATCGCTATCCTTCCTTTCTCATCTTGTCGGATCCGATAGCCGGGTGCGACTCTAAATAACTAGGTTTGATTTGCCATCGGTACGTCTTTGATGCTCTCCATCGTCTTCCGAGTGTTTCGGGTCGTTTCTCCTCCCAATCTGCAATCCATCAGGATTCGACTAGGGAGGTCTCGGCGTCATCGAATCAACTTGGATTCCCTTCTCCAGACATCTTCCTTTCTCATTGACATCTTTTGCATCACATCGTGCTGACTTTCGTGGTGGTGGCTGTCCAGGTTTTCGACCGTCTTTTTCTTTGCCTTTCCCGTCGCTCTCGGCTCTTGCGACTGAGGTGCCGTCGTCCTCCCACCGACCACCCTCTGCATCGCCATCCAACATATCCATAAAAACTGTCGCGGGTAGTCCATCTATCAACTGAACCCCTCTGGTTTCTCTGTTGTGGTAGGTTTGGATGGAAATTGCCCATACCCTCCTCTTCCCCGTCTCTGCCTGTTTCCTTTCCCCCCCACCCACCCTCTTGTCTCTTCTCGCCCGGACCGCTCTTCCTCCCCGAGTTCGAACACCCGATTGATTCATACATCAATGTAGTAGCAGTGTGGTAGTGCCTCCTTTCAGACTCTCCCACCATGCAGGCTGTCCAGTACGAACAGCATGCTGCCCCTGGGGAGTCGCCTGCCTACACCGACCATCGTGCGCCGCCTCAGGAACCCTCCCCCCGGAGCTCGGTTCCTAAGAACGTCGCCTTTGAGCTACTTCTCGATGAGAACTCCAAGGTCCGGGCCCGCATACCTATGCGGGTACAGATCTACCCTCATGACACAACGGATTCCATTGTGACTACGGTTAAGAATTTTTACGGCATCTACGATGGTGCTGCGAGCGGTGTCAGCTTCGAAGACGAGCAAGGCATTACCCTCATTGCCAGGTATGAGAATCTACGGAACAACATGACTGTTTATGTGCGGGTTATTCCCGTCCAGGCATACACAGAGGGCTACGGTGATCGGTTTTATGGGCACCTTCCCGCCGAGGCTCGCAAGCGTCCCAGCTTAGGGGAGCCCTTCCAGATGCCGCCGGCAATGCCGCCGGCGCAGGTCTTGGAACACGCCCAACCACCTTCTCGCCCGGCGTCGCGGCTGGCTCGGAAACGCAGTGTATCCCCGTCTGGTCGCAGCCGTCGTAGCGCATCTCAGAACAAGCAGTCATCTCGGGTAGGCAACAAGAGTAGAGGCTCGAGCACTCATGGCAGCTTCCACGAGGAGGGTACTCCTGGTTATAGCGATAGCGAGGGTGGCTACTCTGGGACGAAGAAGTCCCGAACCGAGCAGTTTGGCAGCTCAGATATCAGCATGGAAAACATCCTTCAAGATGGCCGCCGGAAACGGCCCAAGTTTGAAAGTTCGGTTCGTGGCGGGCATCTTTTCTTTCCCCGTCTCTGTTGAAACCATATTTACTAACGTTGTGTCTTTGTCTCCTTTCAGGAATTGCCTTTGTTCGTCCCTCCCCAGGTCCCGCTCACAACCTCCACGTCGTCGATCTCGCCCCAGCGCCGGTCAATCGGTCAGGAAGGGGCCATCTCACCTTTCGCACGCCCCACCCAGCGCCCTTACAACCAACAACCATTGCCGTCTCCACAGAGCTATGGATACAATGAGCAGATCTATAGCGTCAATCCGGTGCGCAATCCGGTGTACGCCACCCCTGTGGTTCCTGAGCATGGCCACCGGCTGCGCGACCGAACCACTACCCAGTCCTCTGGTGGGCAGTATAGCAACCAGGCTGGTCGAGGCGGCGGCCCGGGCATCCTCCCCACCCCAGATCCTACCATTGCCAGCTGCATTTCCGACGAGGATGTTGCTATGCAACTGATTCGTCTGGGAGACGCATCTAATTTCTCGCATGGCCGTACTTCTGCCTCCACACTTGATGATGCCTTCAGCGGTGCCGCTGATGCTGCATCCTCGACGGGTGCAACCAGCGATGGTGATGACTACAGCGATGATGACGATGATCTACCCGCTCGGTCCAAGCAGCGGCTCGACTCCAGCCCCATGCTCCCACCTGGTGCCACCAAGCGCACACACAAGCATCTGGACGATATCCTTCCCAGCTTTGACAGCTCTGATGGAAGCTACGACGGTTACGATGAGGAATACCAACATGAAGAGTTGAACGACACCTTGGTGAGGCATGATATGGATGAGGATACTCTCTACCGGGACGCTCCCAAGTCCAAGAAGGCTAAGACTCGGCCCACCCATGCTGTCAGCACCACCAAGGCGCGCGGGCCCAAGCCAGCACCCGTGCGTCCGAATAAGAGCAGCAAGCCAGCGGCCAATGGGGCCGCTCGTAAAGTCAAGGCGACGTCTACCACGGTGGCTCAGAAGACGGCGGTATCACCGCAGATGATGAGCCCTGTGCCGGTCCGCAAAACATCGACTTCTTCCGTCAACTTCCAGCACCAGCTCGCCGCCGACGAGGAGGACTTGTCGACTAAGCCGCGTTGCCAGCGATGCCGTAAGAGCAAGAAGGGCTGCGATCGGCAGCGCCCTTGCGGCCGATGCAAGGATGCTGGTATCGGCATTGAAGGGTGCATCAGCGAAGACGAAGGAAACGGTCGCAAAGGCCGCTACGGTCGTCACATGGGGGTCCCTGTCAAGAAAGCATTCGACGCCACTACGAACGGAGTCGAGACGCAATCCATTGTGGCCGCTATTCCGGTGACCACGGCGGCTAGCATGGACAAGAACAAGAAGCGCAAGCGTTAGCTGGATTCCAATCCCAGCAATGAGGATGGCTGTGCCTGGCCCATGACCTCCATCTCCTTTTTTCTTTTTCGCCCACACCGTTCGTACCGAACCATCGATGAGCTGCGCCTGGATGGCTGCATTTCTCCTGAAATATTACACCTTTTAACATAGACGAATCGACATTCTTCCGTGCATCGTATCCTTCCCCTCCTTAACGAGCTTTTCCACGCGGACCGTTGGCTTGATCATCTTGAAACTCTCCGAATCTCCCTATCACACTACTGAATACTTCTTCCTCTCCCTCGAGCCGGCCTGCCTCTTGGGATGTCCTTCCTTCATCACTAGCGGATTCGTACACGATGTCTCTCTTTGTACCTCACATCGAAGTCACGAGTGCCGCGCTCCCTTCATTCTCTCTCTCTACACCTCTCTCTCCTCGGATCGCCAACCTAGTTCGCATTACCGTCTGCATTCTGCCTGGCCTGTTATTTATCATGGATAGTCTAGCGATTGAGCTGAGCGGGTTGATTGAGCTTCCTGAGTTGTGTCTTTTGGCGTTAGTTGCTGCAATGTTTTCGCGGCCACGGTCCGGGGTCGCCTCCACTCACTTAGGCCCCCATTGAAAGAGCGGATGTATCTGGATTACTTGGTTGTGTTTTGAATGGCTTTGCTGGTGCCCGTCTGATTTCAACTGGAGATGAGTTACAACTTGCAAAGAGGTCTAGTGTGATCAATAGGAAATATATATTGAATTTCAAAGACAGCCCAGGTAACTCAATGAATGGCTAGCTTTCTAACAACTACTAGTAACAGGCTTATTGCTATACTGGTCTGAATAGACCCATTGTTCAAGACTGACTCAATGCGATCCATCACAATGGTTCAGTGAATGGCTGCCATTAATTGAGAGAATCATTGATGAACATCTGAGGTGATGTCCGGATCAGGTTAGCGCCGGCTGACTGGCGTTGCCCCGCATTGGCGGCCTGAGGCGCGAATTTCCTTTTTTTCTCCAACGCCGAGCGGGCGCGGATCCTGCCAAAAAGTTCCGTATCTTCTTCATCTTCACTCGACTTCATCATCCAATTCTCCTCTCCTCTCCCTCCCTTTTCTGTTTACCCTTCCTCTCTCTACCCGCGGACGAGCTACCCCCTACATACCCCTCCAGCTTGTTGTCACTCCGAAACTACTCCCGACGCTATCAACCCCAACCTCTCTACCGCACTCATACTCTGATCATCCACATCCACCCATCATGCCTCCGAAAGGTGCTCCCCGACGAGGAGCACCGGCCGGCGCAGCCAGCCGCGCCAATGCATCTACAACCGCCTCCGCGAGTCCCGCGCCTAGCGCCACCACCACGGGCGACTCCCAGACTCCAACACCCGGCCCATCAGCCTCCGGGCGAGCCCCCGTCCAGCGCCTTCAATCGCTCAAGAAACGCACACCCTCCGGCAGCATCGGACCGGCCGAGAAACCCCCCGGCGCGCCCGCTGCGCCCGGCGAACCTGCCAAGCCCACACTCAAATACAAGCCGCGCGCCGTCGGCCGTCGCAGCAAGGAGGAGCGAGAAGCCATCGAGAAGCTCGAAGCCGAGCGGCACCGCGAGCGCCTGAAGGAGGCGGCGGCGATTCAGCGCGGCCGGGATCAGGGCGGTCCTGGTGGTCGCGGTGGGTTTGGGCGCGGGCGTGGCGGACCTTTGGGGTCTGCGGGCGGGCCATTGGGCTCGGGGATGTCTGGGCGTCGGGGTAGAGGAGGACGGTTTGGACAGGATTCGAGACATTCGTCTATGTCGAGACGCAGTCGGTCGGTCATTGATCTGGGAAATACGGCGGCGGGTGCGGGGACGCGCGATTATTCGTCGGATGAGAGTGATGGGGAGGTGCGCATCAGTATTGACCAGATCAATTTGGATAGTGATGAGGAGGATCAGGAGCAGATGATGGTCGATAGCAAGAAGGGGAAGGCGGCGGTTAAGTATGCCGATGCTGAGAAGGGGTTACGGCCTATTCGCGTCGAGAGACATGAGCATGAGGAGCGCGTGGTCAGTGTCAATATGGAATCGAGCTCGAGCAAGTCGGCGGAGCTGAGGGAGAAGGCTAAGGCGCAGGCGAAGGAGGATGATGGTGCGCTCTTTGTGCAGCAGAATGATGATGATGCTGCGGCTACTACGGAAGGAGAGCCCAAGGTCAAGTCTGAGCCTACGGATGATGATGATCAGGTCATGACAGATGTTCCGCATGCGGAGGAGCCAGCTACGACGGATGATGGATTGCTGCCGGTACAGAAGGTCAAGGTGCGCAGGAAAATCACACCCCCGTCGAACGAGGCGACACCCCAGCCCGAAATGGAGATCCCTGCTGCCGTGAAGGACCCGAAGAGTTTACTACGCACGAAGGAGGATATCGAAGAGTACGAGCGACACGAGCAGGACCTGGAGATTGTCAAGGACCTCTTCCAGAAGGAGCCCGAACCTGAAAAATCGGAGACCACCACCCCGGCAGAGGGAGAGGCCCCTGCTGTGGTTGCGAATGACCAGGACAAGGACAAGGACAGTACAATGGAGGACAAGGACAAGGAGCAGGAGGAAGAGGATGTCAACAAGGACAAGTTGGCGGGGCAGCTGTTCCTGATGCAATTCCCACCGATGACGCCGAACCTGGTGGTACCGGGCAACAACGAGAATCCAGCGGATGAAGCTACAGATGCGATGGCGGGGCAGAGCGCACCGGAGGCCAGTGGGTCGGAGCAGACAGGCGTCAAGCGCGAAGATGGCGTGGAGATCCTCGAGGGTGGAGAGGATGCCACGGCAACAGGGACGTCATCCAAGATTGTCACTGCAACCGACTGGGGCCTCAGCGCCGGGCGCGTCGGCAAGCTGAACGTCCATGCGTCGGGTCGGGTGACGATGGACTGGGGAGGCATCAGCTTCGAGCTGGATCGCGCAACAGCCGTGGACTTTCTCCAGGAAGCGTTGATCGTGTCGACCCCGCCTAATGCAGCGGACGAGGAATTCCCGGATGATGAAAAGAAGGTGTGGGCGATGGGACAGCTGAGTGGGAAGTTTACGGTGACACCGGACTGGGGGAAGATGCTGTAACAGGATGCTGTAACATGATGTTGTAGTAACCGTGAGAAGGCTGGTCGAATGTTGACAGTATCCCACTATAGATGGGGCTGTTGTTGTGATGGCCTTGTTTATTTGGGAGGCAGGAAGGGATTTACGTCATGCGGGATGGCTGGGGGACGGCCGATCGGATGTTATGTTCATACTAAATATGAAGTAAAGATAGAACTGTCAAAAGTTCAGATGCCAATGAGGAATAACCTTGGGATGATGTATTATCCACATGGATGGCTGTGAGAGGTGACGACGTAAGAAAGGAATGCCAGCCATGCCACGCCACAGCCATTGTGTGGTGTTGTGTTGATGTTGATTGCCTTGTGGGATTGATTGTCGCGGACAGAGAGAGTGTGTGTGATGAGCGGGACTATAATTAGTACACGGACCACCCGAGGGCAGTGAGGCAGACACTGTATGTAATCAAGTATGAGATGCCGAGTAAGTGATGTTCGATAGACTTCAATGAAGCATGATAGATGGGCCGATAGACGGTGTAAGTTTGATGCGACATCCCGTGTTGTTGAGAGTGATTTGCACATTTTCATTAACGCAGCTTGAGCTCGTCATTTCCAGGGCCGGTGAGCACAAGCAAATTAATGTCTCACTTGGAGTTAAGATAGCCTGATAGATACTGGGAACAATAATACTGTTTATTACTAACGTACTATACTAGTATCTATCTGCCCTATACAGAGTACAGTGCACTATCATCCCGTCCTCCATTCACCCAATAGCGGGAAATGAACCTCGCCCTCGCGTGGAGTTTCTGTCATCTCTTATTGGCTCACCCGGTCCAGACCCTCTCCCAATCGGGCAAAAGCTGATGCCGATGGTTACAGGGATTGTCCCTGGTTCCACCGTCGCCCTTCCCTGACAAGCTTCTGTAAGTGGCACGAGACATCCTTTCAACTGACGCTAGTCCCAGCCCGTGCTGACACGGCAGGATCCAGCCAATTAGCTGGGAAAGATAGCGGGCCACTGCAGGCTGGGCAAAACCCCACCAGGTATCTATTGGGGGCCACTTGGGAAAGTGGGGCTTTGTTCCTAGAAGAGGAGAGGTCGGCGCAAAAACGCTAAAGACGAATTAAATTTCCACTAATTTGGCAAAAGTCAGGGTCAGGGCCCCCCCGTTCCAGTTTGGCCTGTCAGCGTCTGGGCCGTTTCGCCTGTTTTTTCCCCCTTCTTCTTTTCTTCTTCTGCTTTCCCGTCCGTCCCTTTTTTATTTCCTCCTGTTGCAACTCTCTCTTGCTTGTACTTTATTTATATTGTATTGTGCCTGTCGTTGTTGGAGACGGTCGTTGCTGTGGTTGTTGCTGTACTATTCACTTTAACTTACACTTACACACTGTCGTTGCCGTTGCCTGCTCTCCTGTATTGTTCGTTACAGGTTTTCAGGAGATACACACCAGCCAGTCGTTTCTTTTGCGCTCTCGCTCTTCGCATCTGTCGCGCTCCCCGTTTCAGATCTCGACTCAGCTTACTATCGACTCGATACTGTGGGACTTGGTTACTTCCGTTTGTTGGTACTGTTGAAAGTGGTGGATTATAATTCCTGGCACGAGTTTTTTTTGGCTTTAATCCAGCACGTTCTGGAATCCCGCAGCCTTGCTTCCATTGTTTCCTTCCGCACCGACCTTTTCTCGTCGCATTCTCGCATATCCACCTCCACACATACATACATACATTCACGATGAAGACCTCCACGATCCTCCTCTGTCTCGCTCCCACGATAGCTCTCGCCGTCGAGGCCGATGCTCAAATACCTCCCGCTGTGTCTCCCACGCCCTCTCTCCCCAATGCCAACCCGCCCGCGCCGTTGCCTGAGATCCCGACGCCGTCGAACACAGAGCTCAATGCGAAGTTATGGGAGATTCGCACGCTGTTTGAGATCGAAGATAATACAGATGCGACACGGGTGCAAGATCAACTGCCCGAACCAGCGAGTGGGAGAATCGGCCTGGCCGCATCAACAGGGGAAACCAAGGCGTTGCGCGCACGGAGTGAAGGCACACTCGGACAAACACCATGGATTGGCATGGCTATTGGATTGACCTGTACGGCATTGGCAGCAGTGATGCTGGGGTGATCCAGACCTTTCCTCGACTTTCAACTCGATATTCATGCTGCACCAACTTGCATTCGGAGTTATCTTATAATTTCATTTCACGACAGTCTTTGGCGACTAGACTCGGATCGGTCGCTCTCTGCTACGAGCGTTGCTTGCATTGCATTGCAGCAGCCACCATCGAATTTATGGCTGTGCTGCAGAATATTCTTTTCGCTTCTTCACTTCACTTCTTGTGAGGTCTGCATTACTTTTTGACCTTTGCATTCATACCATACCCCCATGTATAGACCGGGTCGTTTTACCTTTTACCTTACCTACTTCTACTGACGCTTCTTGTACGTGTACATGATACCTTGATTTGTGCCATTGAGGCTATTGTTTGATGATGTATTTACTATTACCTTACTACTACTTACACTTACTACTTACTACTTAACTGATCATGAATACTGAATCTATTCATTCAACTTCACTGCTGATTTCAATTCCGGCCTTTGTTGACCGATCCGGGTAGTACGAGTGCGACAACCAATGATGATACTGCGCAGACAGACAGACAGACAGACAGACAAAGAACACGAGCGACATGCATCTGCAGACTGCAGCCATCTCCATTCTCTATTCTTTATCTCAGTGAATGGGACCCAACCCCACTACTTTCACCCCTCTTACTCCTACTCTGACTACAGAGTGTAGTCCAACTCCAACTCCAACTTGATACACGACCATCATAACAAGAACAACAGTCTTCCCACCTTCAATATCTACCTAACAATCTCAACACACCCAACTCCAACACCAAAAACCACCACACCAAGATCAAAATGTCCTCACCAATAACAACCACAACCCGCCCATCAGAATCCACTACTACTGCGAACAATCCACACAACATCCCCCCCTACACCCCCATGACCTCCCTCTCCCACGAACTCGGCATCCTCTTCGGCTTCCTAGCCGCCTGTTTCGTCGTGATGGGCGTATATGTATTCTTCTGGAGAGGTAACGCTTACCCCATACACACACACACACCCATCTCTTCCATCATCAAACACATACTAACATCCCATATCTGGTGGGGCGGGTGGATTAAACAGCAGCCGAATTCCGCTCCGAACACGCCCAGAAACTCCGGCGGCAGATGCTCCTCACGCGGGGAATCCATCACGGGAGGGGAGGGATCGGGGAGAAATTCAATTCTCAACATAGTCATGTGCATGATGGTAGGTGTTTGGATGGAAGTGCAGGATTGGGGTTGCATCAGAGGAATATTATTATTACTCCCGAGAATTCTGCTTCTGCTGGAAGTGGGGTGGGTATGTATAAGGAGAATGAGATCGGGGTGGCGTTGACTACCGGGATGGATGTGGTTTCGTCGCCGAGTTTGGGGCCCATGACGCCTACTTCTACTGCTGTTTCGGCTTCTGGTGGTGGTGGTGGTGGTGCTGGGAGGGAGATTCCGGTGGGGATTGCTCCAATTGCTCCTATTGGGGGGAGGATGAATCTGGGGTCTAATGTTAATGGTGTTGCTGGTGGTGGTGGTAGGAGGGATGAGATGGAGTATGGGGTTGAGATGGATGTGTTGGGGTTTTTGCAGCGGAGGTGAATTTTCTTATCTTTCATCTATTGATCTATTAACCGGGTGGTTGATCGGATCATTCATGTCTATTTACCTACTGCTGGCTATCTATCCATCTCTTTTCCCACTACATACCCTAAGAAGTAAAGTAGACCTGTGAAGCGTGAAGCGCTTCACAACCTAGTTAGTATAAGTATCCTGCTGCTCAGCGCTCCCCAGCTAGCATCTACTTCCCCATCGCAACAAACAATCTATCCCCAATATCCCCCAACCCGGGCACAATCATCCCCCGCTCATCACACCTCGCATCCACCGCCCCAGTCCACACCTCGACGCCCTCAGGCCAGGTCCCCGCTGCGCGAAGCACGCCCGCTTCCGAACCCAGCACACTCAACATGACGACTCTCTGCACGCCCCATTCACGGAGTAACTGGATCGCTGCTTCTGCGGTAGCACCCGTTGCAATGACAGGATCGAGTAGGATGGCTGTTGCAGCAGCGGCGGTGTTGGTGCTAGAACTGTCGGGCTGGAAGGGGAGGTTGTTGTAGTACTCGACGGGTTGGAGGGTGAGACGTTCGCGGAAGAGACCGAGGTGGTAGATTGGAATGGAGGTGGGGAGGAGGTTGTTTATTGCTGTTCATTATATAATCATTAGTTATGAGTTGATGGTTTTTGAGTTGATGGTCATTGGATGTTAGGAATTGGTCGGTGAGAGTATGTGGGTGCCCGAGATAGGAGGTAGTATGGGGGAAAGGGAAGATACCCTCTATCATGCCCAACCCAGACCGGAGAATAGGCACCAAAGCAATGTCCGAGGGATCAATGTCGTGAGTGACGTATTCGGTGCCTAACGGAGTGGTGTCCTATTCAAATAAGTCAATAAGTCTATTGATAAATCGTTGATAGAGGAAGACTCACCATTCCTGCTTTCTTCACCTTCCATCCTGCTGCAAATGCTTCCACGCCCAAGATAGTGGCTATCTCGTGCACCAGACTGCGGGTCTCGCGGGTCGAGGTGGATGCGGACCGGAGCTGTGATAGCTTGGCTTGGAGGAGGGGATGGGAAGAGACGTGGACGTTGGAAGGGAGGGCCATGATTGATTCAGTTGGAGTAATAGTACTAAGTGAATGATAAGGTGAGGGGAAGAGGAAGAAGGATCCAGGAGCTAACTATGGAGTACTTGTAGGAACCAGGAACGGGCATCACTGCTTGCTGCAGAAGCAAAGAGGGGTAAGGTAAGCAACAAGTCACCTGCTCTGGTCCAGTGATCTCCCAAATTCCAGTCTCTGCAACTTCCATGGATTTCATTCTCCTTCATTGTGACTTCAGTTCACTTTCATTCCCCGCGATGGTCGGCCTCCTTTCTTTCCTGATAAGCACCCGCAAACCAGATCCCCCACTGATCCACCGTGCTGGCTGACCCACTCTTTCAACTCTTGCGATTACTCCAGCAATTCAGTCAACTTCAGCCAGTTCAATAACTCTACAATACTGCAAATGCTGACCCCGCCAACAAGTTATATTTTCTGCGCAAATTACTATGGTACAGAGAACTACTGATAAAGGTCAAGCAAAGCATGTGCAATTAAACAATTCAAATCAACGATGCCAAAAATTAAAAGCAAAACAAAATCAGAGCGGAGAACATCAACGGCGGGGACACATAAACACATCACTATATCAAACGATTTAACGCAATACATTAAGTGGTCACGAAACAAAGTAATAGATCAAAAGGTCTGAACGAATGACTTGAAGCAGAAGAATGTATATAACGGACAAAGGTATCAAAGATGGCCTAGGGTAACCCCAAGGCAATTGACCAAACACGCTGATGCGCACATGTAGAACGGACGGCACTAATGATTAGGGCGTAGAAGAGCGTATAAGAAGAAGGCAATGAAAAAACAACAACTCCACCGAGTGCTAGGATGAACACACAGGACCAGCCGGGTGTCGAGATGTTGCCTTGGGAAAACAACCCACAAAAACAAGAAAATGACCACACCGGACTCCCGTGAGCTCTTGCGAAACCATAACGCAATGAAAGACGTCGCAGAAAACAATAAAGCAATTGACTGTGAGCCAGGGAACGCCAGCAAGCAGCATGATGCGGCAGTCCAGATCATAGCATCCCTTGGGAATTCTCTGCCGCCACTTGCTCGCCGTTCCCGACCCAATCCGAAATCCACCCGCGACCCAAATCAGATAAAAAAACCAATGCCCGCGTAAGGAATGAATGAAAACGAGAATGAAGAAGAACTTAGTTGGTGACGTAGATGACCATGGTCAAGCTACCTGTCCGTCGAGTAGAGATGTTGATCGCACTAGTACGCGGTGCCAACGCTGGCAAGCGTCTTCGTCGGCATTGGGTGAATAGGTTGGTCCTTGGCGACGCGCAACGAATCTTCGTAGCCGACCAAGGCCTGGGAATGAAGTTTGAATGACTCGCCCATGAGCTTTGTAATTCTGTTAAAGTATTAGCATACGATATCATAGCATGAGCATAGTAGAGGATCAACTTACCCCCAAACTACCACGCCGTCTAGGATGTTACCCCATACACGGGCCACGGTGGAGCTGAGTTTTCCAAAAGCATCGACGGCGTCATCATCAAACAAATTCCGAACCTTATTGTAGATGGCCATCTCAGCCTCCGTTGCGGGCTCTTCGTCATGTTCCAGGCGATAGAGCCAGAGACTGAGGATGACCATCAAGTCCAAGCCGCAGAGAGGATGCTCGACGCTCCAGTTGGTTGCCGACGTCTTGGCGACCCAGTTGATGCCCTGAACGGCGGCGATCTCAATGCACTCAAAGCACGACTGAATAACCTTATTCATCTCCTGAGACCGCTTGACCTTCTCGCGTGCGACAGTCATCGCAGCAGCGACCTCGTAAGATGAGTGGTAGCGCAGAGCCTCCTGGATGGACTTGAGGTCAACTTCCAGGCGGGCGCGAGTGTTGCGGTAGACGGCCATCGAGTTGAAAATCAAGGGGTGACCCTTTTGAGGGGTGCTGAGAGGCACCACAATCGTTTCCGGCTCGCACACTTCCAGCGAATTTTCCCACGTCTCCAGCGCCAAGCGGAGCTTGTATTCGGTCACCACGTCCTGGAGGGCCTCGAAGCTCCTCTTGTGGTTCCAAACTTGCAGGAAAAGCGCGTTGATCAGCACACGGGTGGCGAAAGCACTGTAGCGCGTCTGCTCGCCCTGGAAAAGGCAGTCGTGCGCTTCACGAACAGTAAGCGGCGTGGAGGACGCTAAGCTGCGACGCCACGCCTCATCGTCCGTCACATCCAAATTCCACATGGATTCCGAGGAAGGCAGCTCCAAGTTGTCAAATTCGTCGAAGCTCATCGCTGGAGTGTGGTTGAAAGTCAGCGTGAGCATGCCGAAGAAGATGTAAACGGCGTAGTACGTCCGGCGGCACGACTCGTCCTCGATCCACTCCTCGCGGGTCGGCTGAGCACCCTCGCGCGCTTCGGTCCGGAGCTTCAGTTGATAGCGGTTTCCGGCAACCATCTACAATGATCAGCGCTATTCAAATAGTAAAATTAGGGGGCAGGGATGCTCTTACATTGGCCAGAAGACTCTTGATGGAACAGGTCCATTCGAGGCCCTTGGGATCACCACTCCAGCTCTCAAAGATCATGTTCAGCAGGGTACTTTGCATGGCCCAGAGAGGGCACTTGCGAGAGTCAAAGTTGTCCTTGTGTTGCAAAAATTGGTTGACAAGCATCTTGGACCCCACGTGAAGCATGAATGCATGCTGCCGCTCAAAGGTGTACAGAGCACCAATAGAAAGGACCGCAAGTAGCAATGGCGGTGAAGTAGCGGTAGGCTTGAAAGACTCTTGGTGCAAGAACGGCAGGTGAGGGTGGTACAGATTGAAGTACGTTGAGAGATACTTGTTGAGAGACGCGGTCGGAGGAAGCTGGAAGGTCTCGGGAAGCACATTGAGAGAATCCACATTGTGCAGACGTTCAACAACCATGTTTCGCTCGATCTCGTTCGCAATCTGCGGAGCCTTGGGCAGCGTCAGGGCTTGGCTAGGACCAGGCGACCGGCGGTAGTTCACTGGACTAACGGGACCAGTCATCGAGGGATACGGCGACAGCGCATTCGGCGTCGAGTTTCCAGACATGGGCAGCGAGTTCACCAGGGAGTGCAGCGAGGGAGCAAGCGCATCACCCACGGCGCCGTGTCGGTCCATAACCGAGGGCAGCGTATGCGATTCCGAGCTACTGTCTTGAGACACGAACGGAGATCCCATCGGGTGCTTCGTGTCAGCAGGGGAAACCAGGGTGTCCCAAGGCATCTGCGGCAAGGTCGCGTTGCCCGACATGTACGACACAGGAGGCTCTAATAGAGGACCGCGTCCAGGGGAAAAGGAGCGATCCGATTCAGCACGTTCATTGGCTTGACCAGTAGCGGCAGCTGCGGCCTTATGTTGGAAATCTGTCATCAACATGGCTGCAGTTTCAAGATCAACCATACCATCACTGCTGGCCTCTATTTGTTCGAGAGTAGCAGGATCAATTGTGATCGAGGGCTTAGACGGGCCGGGGGCGGGGGAAGTCTTTTGGACACCCGCGCCACCACGTCGCCGGCCCTCGGAAACTAGCGGTATCCCACCGTCCTTTGCGTGAACGGTACGGTCATGACGAAGGAGTAAATCACGGCGCACGAAAGTACTCCGGCACTTCAGACACTTGAACGGCCTCTCCTTGGTATCTATAAAGCAACAAAGGTTAGTATTGTGCCTAAAGACTAAATGACGCGAAACACAGCCGCAGCACAGTAACTAGCCTGCCTGCACGAAGACAGCACACCTAGCCCCGCGCACAGGAAAGCCGACCATATAGAAAGAAAACCACTCTACTTACGCGAACGTTCGTGTCTGCTGCGATGTTCGCTTCTGCTAAAGGCGCGATTACAAAATTGGCACTTGTATTTCTTCTCTGGGGCTGATGTCTTCTTGGCTGGCGAGTTGGTCGCCTGGGGAGGTGCAGTGGGAGCCATTGCTGAGAATACTGCAGCGAATATACAACCACGGCTGAATCCTAGTAGAGCAGCGACACGATCGAAGACTGCGCTATCGTCCCTTTTGTGATTTCACACCGGTTCTGTAGGCGGGTAGACGACAGGAATTCGGTTTGGTGCCTGATCATTCCTTGCGTGGGGGAATACTGGAGGGCAGTGTTGAATTGGAATAAGGGAGGTCCAGCCACAGGCGGACTAGGAGGAGAGAATAGTGTGATAGCGGGTTATGGTTGTAGTATTGGTGATGGTTGTGTGGTGGAGGCAGTCTTTAATAAGAAGCCGAGGAGGGGAAGTACCAAAGGATGGGAAAGACAGAACGGGAATAGACAAACAATAGGGAAAAGGAAAAGAAAAGAAAAAAGGAAGAGAGCAAGATGTTGAATGCTGACCCACGAAAGAAGAGGAGAGAGAAAGAGGAGGAGGGGGAAGAAGGAAGGAGGAAGGCGTTTGAGAGAAGAGAAGAAGAGGAGGAGGAAAGGAAGAGAAAAAGAATGGGTAAGAGGAGGGGGGGGATGTTGAATGGATGAGGAGAAAGTAGTTTGTGAGTTGCGGGAGAGAGAGTCCTGGGAAAAAAGGCCTGGTCGAAAGGAAGGGAGCGAGGGGGGGGGGGAGGGAGACTTGAGCAGAGGGAAAAGTGGTGTGGGTGTAGAGAGAACGCGCCAGGACGTGGGCACAAGCCGATGGGCGATTCGGGCGATCGCTGGATCGCGACAGTGAGGCGGTCGTGTCCAGCGGCGGTGTTGGCGATTTGGGCGACGAGCGGCGCAGCGACAACAGGGAAGTGGGAGGCGGGAAAGAGGGGCTCCCTCGGCGGGACTGACGGAGGGGGAAAACAAGCGAACAGGCCAGTCCCCGGATTCGACCACGCACTGGGGCCCATAATGCCACCGTCTTCATTCCCCGACAGCCAATTGTTTTGCTGGTCGCCCATTCTGACTAACGGCGTGCCCGGGCTAAACGGAACCTGGTTAGGACACGTCCACCTTTCCTTCGGTGACCCATATTTCGAAAAGAGACAAAAAAGTTCAGGGAAATAAGCAAAAATGAAATTCAAAATTAATAAAAATTCAAAACAAAAATGGATCTAACTGCAAAGTGATGAATAAAAATATAATAGAATAAATAAAATAAATAGAAAAATCATACAAACTATCTACACAGCTAAAGGAACAGACAACAAAACAAAGCAGTAGCCCAGCCCACTGCAGCCCACATGGGCCGTACAGTAGTAGACTTCCAACCCGTCAACCCGGTTCAGCCGGGGGGCCTCCTTCGACTGGCTGAAATCGACCGTTTGTTAGAGGTCTTGGGTTGATGTGAGGGAGAATCTTATCCACTCTCCATTTTCCATTTTGCACCCACTATTACTGCTACTGAAAAAGGCAAAAAATGGGAAATGGAAAATGTGAGAAGGAAAAAAATAAAGAAAATAAAAAATAAAAAATAAAAAAGAAAATCGAAAAGAAACACAATGATCTCAATATCCGAAAAAATGATCCGAGCAAGAAAAAAAGAAAATTTACTCTTCATATGCATAACATTGGGCAGCATCCTACATGTTTCCCCTGGTGAGTTATCGAGACTCATGATGTGATCTGGGATAGATTTGGATCATGATTGACATGATGGTTAGTTTTGTTGGTTGGTTGACTCCAAAGTACACCGTAGTTAATCGTCATATCTTCTTGGGAACATTATACATCCCCTCTCTTACACAGCGCACAGTCGATACTCTCATGATCAAATATCCCCTGCTAGGGTTAACCCACTCGGATAATGCTCCTATCCCTATTTGGTGATGGTGCCCCTCGCTCACCTTTCAGCGGTCGAGTGCAGGACCCTAGAAGGATAATAATGGGCCAGCAGAGCTTCTACGGTGTATTCCTGCGACTTGCCTAACTGACCACACAAAATTCATGCGGACGCTGGATGGCAGGCTCGACTTTCGATTCTCTCCCACTTCCCATCGATATTATTTCATAGTGGGGTTGGGGGTGGAATGAGGACTCCATACGGTATGGTATGTAACTTTGTTCAGTGGGTACAAGTGGTAGCTCGATGGGTACAATGCAGTGAGGAGGACACTGGACAAGACTTCAGGTTGTCTTAGTAACCTTGAAGCGGACATGACTAGCACCGAGGAACTGAGTGAGGTTCGGATTACCTGCTGTAATCCTCAATCGCAGCGGGTGCAAGTAAGATGAAGAAAAGCCAAATGGTCCCTATCCCTATCGCCCATCCCTATGTGACAGCGCAGAAATCGCAAACTTGGTACAGTCGGCTGCGGGGCCGTCCAAGAGACAGGTAGATACTGTCATTGACCATTGTCAGTAGACAAAGGTCAGGGCACAGCATTAGACTACAATTCCAGTCGATGTATCTTGGTCATTGCATGAAAATGGTCCACAGTAATTAGAGGGAAGAGGGTGCTCGATAGATGAGAGAGGAGAAGGGGGTTAAAGGGAACAGGCTCGAAGAGGTTAGACTGTAAGTTTGCAGGTTGAATTGAGAATCCATCGCAGACACGCACTTTCACCTCTCTCTTTTCTCTCTCACAAAACTCCCGTCCAGCCAACAGATTAGTGCCCCCTCCCTTCCCCTCCGTCCCCTCTTCTGCCTACAAAAATTAATTTTTTCGCCCCTCGTCAGCCCCCCCTTGCCCCTCCGGCAGGGATCCAGCACCATCCAAATGCCACGGAGACGCACTGCCATCATGATTCGTGTATTGGCTCCCTTCATTTCCACCACGGAATCTCTTCACATCCAAATCAAGTGGTCGATTCGTCCAAACCGGGCGCTCATTCCTCACGCTGATCGTACCTACGTACTCATCTCATCCTTCAATAATCCGCATATCTATCATCAACCATCATCATCCCTTTTTCTCTCCCCATTTTTACTTTTTTTTCTTACTTCTTCTTCTCGATCATCTAATGTTACTCCATTTGTATCCCTCCGTATCCCGCCACCCACTTCCTTACCCCTCTATCCCCCTCTAAACTCCCCCTCCTTCCCTCCCCTCTTTTTGAAGTCTAACCCTTCTTTAAACCCCTCTTTGGTAAATCGGCTCGCTGGGATCACCGTCGGTAATCCCTACTTATGTCGTAGATAACCCACTAGTTATTTGATAATCGGCCGCCCGCCGCAAGGCTGGTCATGACTTCATTTCCATGCGATCCAATTTGTGTGAGTGGGATTGCCCGTCTAACTCCGACGAGAACTAGCCCCGGTGGATCTTCAAATCGAGCGCTGCCGTTGTTCCAGACCCCCTCTCTTCTCCGTTCCCCTTCTTCCGTCCGTCACAATGACGAGTGTTGGTTCATTCGAATGTCTACAAAGTACAAATATAGAATGGTTCGCGAGCGCATTTCACGAACCACTTTGCGAACACAAGAGCTTCGCGCGGCATTTTGAATTAAATCCTTCATGTTGCCAAGTCAGTTGAAGCCAGATAGAGGGCGGGAGATGAATCGTGTTTGGCTGATAAAGCCACCCGTCATCACGCAGCAATAGGAGAATATTGCTGACGATGTGATGTCTCTCAGTTTGACAGATCATCGCCCAGTCTATCGGTAGCCTAAAGAACACACTCTAACATCCCTAAATTTCTGGCAAGCCTCTTGGCCTTCATTGGATGTCCCCTGGACTAAATAGGTAAAGAAAAAATAAGAAAAAGGAAAACGGACTATCTGAAAAAAGAAAAAGCTAATCGTGCGATGCACTGCGAACGCCAGAATGACCTTGGGTGAAAGGTGGTCAGAGGTTCAAACATGGCGCATGGTTTGCCTCCCACTTCAGCTCAGGGTCAGCTGCTCCAGCGGCCGCCAACACGACAGCCAGCGTCAGCAGGTGAAGGAAATCAAGGGTCAGAAACACAACCCTCCGTAGGGCGATGGACGCTGTTTCGTTTCCAATTCTTCTTGCTCGCTTGCCAGGCCCCATTTCCCCTCCTCTTTTCCCCCTCCCCCCACCTTAACTTAGTACTTTGGAAAAGCAATCCACTGGATTTCGGCCACCGAGCGTGTGGGCGGGCTACATCAGGTGTCCTTGTTCGTGGGACACAAAATACTACAGAATTACTCCATCCTGGACGCTAAATGGATAATGCAAAAGCTTGAGACAGCAGACAAAACTCATGTTCTGGAGCGATCCAACCTGGACCTTGGGAAGCTGCAAGACTGCATCATCCCCAAACACTATTGTTTCTGTTTTTGGCAGTTTGGCATCCAAGCCGAAGATGCATCAACCTAACACCGACTACCTAGTCTCAACTGCATAAGTGGCATGGGGAACCCGGCCCTTCGACAGAGAGAGTTAGTCTGAAGCCAGAGGTACCCTAGGGCAGGTTACTTGTGGCTGCCTGCACGCCCGCAGTCGCGCCTAACCAGCCTCACTCGGAGACGCGCCCTCGTTCCGCGTCGCCGTCGAAAAAGTAAACGATCCACCTTGGGGAGGGGGACAGATTACATACGTAAGTAGACAAGGACGTAGTTAGCTCGTTAGCTACACAGTTGCAAGTACAAATATGTCACGGTCAGATGACGCTGAGCGATAGTTCCGGGCCTGTCCTTGGCCCCTTGGTTCGACCATCATAGGCAAACCCGGATTGATTGGCGTTTCCATCCTGAACTTGGTTCTGGGAATGATACGGGAAGATATTCCGACCATGATTTTAGAACAGTCTCAGATATTTTTGTTTCATTCTAAACCATAGAAATGATGAAGCCTATTTTCATTCTCAATCTCAGAGACAGTATCACCATCATCATCACCACCACCACGAAGGTTCCCGTAAAATCCCGGCACGCGAGTGGGGCATCACTGGGTGGACCTCATAGAAACCCCACCAGACACGGTTAGTTACTAGGGAAACGCACATGATCATGAGGGGAGCACAAAAGTACCCCAGGAGGATCGCATACATCCGATAATTACGGAGTAGATATCCAGAACAATGAATCAGTTTAATCTATCTTTCCACCGCCACGACCGAGGGGTGGTGCTTTGGCTCTCACTGCCTGCGGATCATCTGGGCGCATTGTATCGAGTTACCGAGGAGCGTCCTTCCAACATGCCCGCCCCTAAGATCAATACGGTCACGATCGCTATCCCCCAAATGCATGTCACTAACTACAGAAAGAACTGGGATACTCTGACTGCTATCATGCTAGCCATTGATTGCGATAAGCCAGAGAGGCGCCGCTTCCATCATCCCATGATAGACAGCCCTAGAGGCATCAGCGATTCTGAGTCTCCACCCGAGGGATCCGTCCAGATGCAGGCCCCAGAATCCTAATCAGCATTAGTGCCTGAGCAACTCATTCTTACGTACTCCATTCTCACCGCTTTCATCTGCCAGGAGCTCGGCCTGCAGGAATAAAGCGGTGAGCCGGGGCGCTTACGCTTTTGAGAAGGTCGGAAAAGGATGGACAGCAGAAAGGTCAAATCCAGACACTCGGCCTGCTCTCACACGTCCAGCCGCCCGAATTTCGACGGCCTCGGTTTGGAGGTCGAACCCTGGCAAATTCGATTCGTTCACTATCACTTCTGAGGTGCTTGATCCACTTTCCGAGCCATGCAGCGGTCCGACCCAGTCAACGCCTCAGCTTGTCCTGTATCTCATGGAAGGATGTTACGAGCTTGCAGGTCCAGGAACGACGCGAGATACTCATGACGACCTACCAGTTGGTCGAAAGGGTGTCAACAACTTGGGAACAAGTCGCTTGGGGTTTCATCTATCAGGCAATATCGAGCACCTGCGTACGGACCATGCATCGATTTCCTAGACCGGCGCACGGGGTCAAGAGAGGGGGGCAATAGTGCAAAACTCCCGTACATACCGATCCTCCCATCCATGATCGATCATTTCCGATCCAGGCTCGCTTTTCTCCGGCGGGAGCGTGTCCTCCATACCTTTGGTGATTCGGTGGGTTGGGAGTCCATTCTCTTGGATATCGTTCATTCGGTTTTCACACCTACCTGAAAACAAAAAAAAGGGGGCTAAACCTCAAAAACCAGTCTCGAAAAGCGAAGAAACCCCTTCTGGCTTTCTGATTTGGCTCTTTACCCTGCAGCTACCCGTTCTATTTCCTCCTTTGCACCAAAGATGCAGTCGATCAGCTTCGTCGCGAAGGGTCGATCGCCGGATTCCACAACTATGGCTAATGAATCTTCAATTGAATTTCCACAGGGCGTCTATGATCCAGTCAGGCGCGTCCAACTCCACCAGGTACCGTTGCAGGAAATCAGGAACCTCTTCCCCGAAACCCCGGCCCTTACACTAGCAAGCGTCGGCAGCCATCCCAGGCTAGGAAGTGGAAGAGAAAAAGTCTACTTATCTCGGCTGGCGCTCATCGTCCCGACAACTTTGGGACTTTGGCGGTTTGCATCGACCCTGGTCGGCGGCGCCCGTGATCCGTCCATCCGTCACGTAATTAGGCAGTAGTGCTCCGTACTAAGTGCCCCTCCATCTCCGAACGGTCTGGAATATCCTAGGCGGGCATCCCTGGAGTCGGTGAAGGATGTCAACCATCACCGTCTTGGTGCCGTTGGGGATTGATCTTGATCCCCGTGGAAGGATTCCTTGACCGCTTCTAGATACTATCAGGTTGGGCATCGCTTTTCTACACATGGCATTGAAAATATGGTCTGCTGTCATGAGAGGTCCCACAACTTCTTGGATGAACAACAAGTTTCCAGAGCATACGGAGTCGAAGCAGAAGACACGGGTTCCAAGACAAAGAAAATTTTTGAAGGAGCAGATTCTCGATAATGAAAGCGACCCACTCAATGATGAACCCGCTCTTCCAGCTGATAAGCTGCTCCATCTGTGGGTAGGTTAGTACTCCGGAAATCCGTCTGACAAGTTTTCCATCTATTTTTTTCTTTTTCCTTTCCTTTTTTCTTCAATTTTTCTATCTCTCCCCTCCACCGCAGCGCTCCGCTTTTCTTTTCCTGGTTTGTGCGTTGTGCGATGCCCTTCCCTAACCCTAGACCTAACTTCAGCAGTTCCACTGACATCGGCAGTTACTTTAGCCTGGTGGCAATAGCTGCGATGGGGCCCGCCAAATACGGTAGTCTCTTCGCGTCGCGCTATCAGCAAACGGATGTATACACTGTAGTCGCCTAATTCGGCTTGGTTTTCGATAGAACTTGGTGCCGTAGTCCAGGATATTCTAAACACGTAGTTGCATGCGATCAGCTTAACCATGGAAAGCTATCTGTCAGTCGGGGTTCGTGGCCGGGATACTGGTTGGTTCCATGGTTCACTCCCGTCGGTTCCTGATGATATACAGATGCTACGACACGGAGTCCGGATTCTGCTCCGTAGTTTATCGGAGACTTGTGGTTAGTGGTAGGAGTAACTTCTGGATATGTAGGCCCTGGAATCTGGCTCTGGATATGATCGGGATTATGTGATATGATGGGTCGTCGTAGTATATTCTGTGCATTCCTGGATGCCGAAATATATATTGCGGTAGTAAGCATATCCCATGGAACATGGTTTCTATGAGGAAAACTGTAGTATTCCCTTCATTCAAACCTAAATTCGATTTCGTCCTCTTATCGAGCAGTACTAATAGAACGCTATAGAGCGTACTTCCCCCATTTAACATAGGAATAATACAATAGTACTCATTGTAGAAACCCTTAACCCCAGAAACCAAATATATAGCGCCGTCTCCATCACCGGCAATTATGTTACTAGTATACTGCAAACTTCCCATATCAACCCGCGTTTTAAATCCTACTACTCACTACTTCACATCCATCCACAACCAAGCAATTCGAATAGGAGATAAACATCTGTTTCATACTAACCGCGTGTCTACACCATTGGACCAACTACGTACTCGCAACCAAGCAAACTAACTTCCAATATGCATCTTCCCCGACCAGCCAACAAGACGGACAAGAACCCGTCGCTGAACTCGAACTCTAAGCTAAGTCAAAGGAATTGCTCCCCGAGCCCCAACTACCAACTATCCAAACAAAGCCGGATCCAGGGAAGTCATCGGAATCCATAATGATAGCATAAGTCTAGAACACCATTACCCAATTCATAGCCTACCAATCAACTGAGCTGGAATGCACAACAGGCATTATCATCGTATCTCTACAGACAATTACTAGACTACTCCGTACACACAGCTTCCCTCCTACACACAAGATAACATAAGATAAACACCACAGAAAAATCTAGAAATCCCTAACCCATCCATAAACCTAGCCGCGCCCCATAATCAATAAAAATAACACCGTCCCACCCACCAGCCACCAGAGAAGGAGGAAAAAAAGAAGGCTCGAAAATTCTTCTCGAAGCACCCACACCATCATCAATCGGATCCTTCGTCCACATCATCCTGCCAACCGGATGTTTGGGAATCAAGGAAAACAGTGGTTCCTCGAATCCTACTTTCCTAACTATTGTAGACTAAAGTGAATGCAAGAAAAAGGGGGAAACGGGGTTAAACTAACTTTCTAGCTGAGACTGACTAGTACGTGGACAATGGGGTTGGATTGGTTGAGGAATGCGCGGAAACGGGATGTGATCAGCTAACTAATCGGGCGTACTATCTAAGTTTGTCTTTCTTGTTTTTCTATTCATCTTTCTACGGAATACGGTCGATGGGGAGTGCCGTTGTTGATCCGAGGTATTGGTTCGATTTAGTATGCTCATTAAGGAGAAGTGGGTTGGTTGGTGGGATTGATGGATTGATGATGGATGATGGATGGATTTAGATGATGGGCAACGTTGGGACCTGGATCTGGACCTAGATTGCAGTTGGGTGGTGGGTATCGGAGTGCCCGGGTATAGTTCCTAACTACTCCGTAACTGAGATTAATAACTTTTTTGCACTACCTGTGTACTTATCTTCTAGCATATGGAATATGATTAAGGGAAAGGTTGTCGCCGGAATCTGGGTTCCTGCTATGCTCATTTCCGTGTACTCCGTAGTTCTAGCTCAACTAGTGTCGGACTCGGGATCTAGGCAGGGATGGATGTTTCATTCGAGTTTACGAAGTACTCTGCTTACTACTTGACCATTATTGTGAATGTGTGAAGTATCCCTTGATAGAGGGGTATGATAATCATCTGCTACAGTTAGTGTCTGTCTGAGTAGTAGATTGACAGACAGTATGTAGTGCCGTGAGGGGGATCATCTCTTCTCTAATTTCCCCCCCTCCCCTGGTTATGGCCTCCTTGCTGAATACCCCTCGTGATGATCAAAGGTTTAATGTATTGTTGTTAGACATTAAATGTAATTGAGAAGCAAGGTGCTAAGACATTTCATTAAGTATATTGGTGTTTGCTTTTAAGCTTAAGCCTGATAATTGTTGTCTCGCGGGTGGTGTATAACTAACATTTGTGGTTCGTGTAGTGGTTCATGTGCTTTATTTCATGTCACTACTTTATACTACTTTTTTTGATTTAATGTAGAATACAAGCATTGATTATTAGAGTTAAGTCATGCTAGATGCTCGTGTATGTTTGTATCTATCAACCACTGCCCATATAGTAACTGTTGTATATGTATACTCAGCCTACAACTTCCTCCATACGGACATCATATCCACGAACAACCCGTATATATCTATTCTACATACTCAACTCACAGTAATCATCAACACGAGTGAAATCGAATGATCTTGTATACATACCCTCATCCACCATCTCCCCGTAACTGACACCACCACACCATCACCACAGCTCACTATCCAACGTCAGCCCATCCCTATACCACCCATCCCGATTCTTCAGCCCCCATCTCTCCTGCACCCAGAACCATCTGACCCCGACGATAATACCCCCGCAAAATATCTCCAATGTCGTCCATAAGCTGACACCAATAATTACTGCCTCGGCTGAGACCCTACTCAGATACCGAGGAATATCACACCACCGGGGTAACCTCCTCTCTCCTTTCTTCACATGCTTTCATTTTTTCATCCACTCACTTAATACAACACAATATCATTGTCAAATGTTCTAGAATGAATAATTACTACGTAGATGACGAATCCACCCGCCTAGTCACCCGCTCACTCCCGACAACTAGTTAATTACTATAGAGTATAAATGCCGATATATCTCCGAGCACAGACTGTTAACCTAGTCTGGAAGGTACCTAGAGACATCGGTATCAGTATGAAACTGACTAAATCGTAGTAGTTAGGGCAGTGTAGCCAATGAATCTGAAGGGTAGTCCTAACTAGCTAAGTTACGGTCCGTCTGACGGTTTCTATAGCACGTGGGTGATGATGCTTACTTTGAGGGATTAAGTTGAGCTAGTACTGAAGAATAGATGGAGACCATTCCATGTCGGTGAGGATGTACTAGGTAATGGTGGATGAAATCATCTGGCTGCAGATTATGACCGAGTATGTGCGAGATTGGGGGTGGCTTGATTGTTGCTGTTGGCTAGGTATCTGATCATAAGGGGCTGTATCGGCTTTACTTCCTTTCGGGGCTAGGAGGGGTGAGAATAGTGCCTGGTGTTTTGGTAATGGGCGTATGGATTGGGGGTAATGTTGTTACGACCTCTGGATTTCTGGATGCTTGGATGTTTGGGTATGGTAGTCCTGTATTGCTTGGGATATAATGTTGATGCTTTAATGTTGTATGCCCGTGGTTTTTGGAATATAACTTTTTGAATATCCGCATGATCTGCAGAGTTATAGTGAAAGAGGTCATATACGGACTAGGTTGATACCTCGAAGGTTCGAAGGATTGTAGGAGAATGAGCGTTATAAATTGCTGGATAGATGAGGCTACATTGCTCCCACGATGCAAAACTGATACTGAGGTCATGGACATCATTGCTTTGTCACCGTTTCGTCCTCTCGGCTGTTATCACTGACTAGCCATAATATGGAGCTTCTAATCGCATGGCATTGTGTCACATGTCGACGTCAAACAATCCTGCATGGAGCATGCCTCGTTTGGATGAAGGAGCGTGTCAGTCAATGTAAAAAGCAGATTGAGCCATGAGATAAATTGCTAGTGCCTTTACCTAGATACTGGAGCGTTCGAGCTTGAAATATACCTAGAAGCATATGATCAACGCGAAGGAATAATGATCCAATGCGTATCCTCATTCGTCCCATGATGAGCAGTTGGATCCTGAAATCTTGTATTTTGTAGACTGAGAGTAAACACAAATCACGCTACATATCTGTGGATTTGCTTCTTGAGCATTCTGCTGATATCTCTCAACAGACTCACTGCTATGCTCAATTTACAACACTCGCAAAGACTCACCACGCGGAACAGACAACCTACCAGTAAGCTCAAGTCTGACACTTCTGCAGACAACCGCACCCCCTGCAAGACAGCTCCCTGACCGCAGATCCTTCTGCACGCTGATATCGAACCCTAGTCATTTCAATTCCGACTGGACTTGATCGACCGGTGTCTGTGGTTATGGTTATAACCGCAGTATGTCTCCTACTAGTTAGACCAAAATGTCCTTAAGCATAAAGCCGAGCATGAGCGTGATCCAGTCATGAACAGGATAACGTTTTGAGTTTCTTGCAGGTCTGGTGTGAAGCCACTGTCAGAAGTAAACTGCGTGATCGGCGTATACCATTAAGTCCTGCGTCCGTTAGCTCCCAAGTCATTTGACTTTCGGACGCTAGGTGTCTAAGCGTTATGCTGAGTCTTTAGATATGATGGGTCAAATTAGCTCAGAAAGTACTGTGTCGTTTTTTGTATGTGTTCGTGACTAATCAGTCAGTCATACGAAAGTGTATCAGAAGGCAACTGCCTGCTAATTAGATACCATACACATCATCCGAGAAGTGGGTGCCAAGGCAAAAAGTGTCAATGCGAGAATAGCATAAAGATGAGTACAGTATCACTTATCAGGTACCATACCTGTTATCTATATCCCTGTGGCTTTGCTGGACACAGACCTCAGGCCCTGCATTTCCGCGGCGGTTGGTGAACAGGGGTTGGTTGGTTCTTTGACAGTGCGAGCATAGTGAACGACAGGTATCTCTGCTGTAGAGATAGAAGATACAGTAGATAGCATACACAGGAAGTCGTGTTATTACTCTCTAAACGTCGTATATTGGTTTCACTATCGCCAGTCAAGCTTGAGATCGCCAAGGGCCTCAGCAAGCTATGACCGTTGCAGATGCACTTGCAGCGCGACGCGAGTCAAGTTACGTCTCCACCCAAAAATGGGGAAACGAAGGCACTAATTAGATACTAGTAACAAGAGAGAGAGAGAGAGAGAGCCTGGAAGTCTAAAACTCTCTGATAGGTACTAAAGACGAGAGAGTGGGCTGGGGATGGATAAGAAGGTTAATACCACGGTTTACCGGGACGTGCTTCCCATCGTCTCTGAGCGGAATTGGCAGCCGTGCGGGTTGAGTGTGGACTCTCCTTGAGAAGACGCGGTTTGAGCTCCCCTTCGTCTTGCCCCCGAGACCCAAGACTAATGTATTATTGACTCGCGGAGTAAAGCATCTCTAACTAATTACTGGTGTGGTGGCTGGAATTATTCAGAAATTTACACGCTTCATCAAAACCAATGATCAGCTAATATATCATCCTTCGACTCTCCCTCCCCCCTGGCCCAGCCAATCTGTGACGGCGAGTTTTTGGTTGGACCGAGTTACTACTACTTACGGCCACGGCAAAGTCCACCGTGCAATCCAGACGCTTTAAGTAATTAGGTTGGCTAACCCCAAAGAGCCCCATTAGGGTCTCGGAATGCGCACGTACTCGCGATGTGCTGCCAATGATGGATCTGGATGGTACGGAGCGCGTAGACAACATCCATGGTTCGGGGAAAGATGTTACCCAGTTACCTACCCAGTCTTCCAATCGTAGGGATCGAGTCTGATGGAGTACGGGTGCCATCCGAAGCCTCAGAAGGCTCGTGCTGTTGCTGTGCTTTGCTTCCCGCGGTAAGAAGCGGTAATCTGGCATACGCACCGGTATTTATTCTTCACGGTGTGTTCTGTTTGTTTATCATATATTAACTGGTCTGAGTGCGAGATTTTTTTTTTTTTATTTTATTTTTCTTTTTCATTCAAGGTAAGACACGAGGGCTAGGTTAGAGAGGCTAATGATAGGCTAAGACTGCTCTAGATCGTTTGTTGGGTGGCGACGCTGGAGGGTGAATGATATAAAAAAAGAAAGAGAAAAAGAAAACAGAGAAAGAGGAAGAAACTGCACATGCGAGTCGGACGGGAGCTTGACCACTGACGAGGTCTTTGTACCTACCTTAGAGAAGGGAGTGAGCTTGGAAATAATATGTGCGTTGGGACTATTGTGTGCACTTGTGGCAGAGTGCAGGAGTGACAGACAATCAACAACAGTATCAGCATGCATAGTTTGCATACATAGTTAGCAGTAAGTTCTAATAGTGTGCTCAGAGATTCTAAAGTCAAGTCAGTCAGTCCGTCAGTCAGTAAGTAATAGTAATAGTAATAGTAGATAGTTGAGCTCGAGAAGAACAATACTGGAGTCTGCTTGTTCCTCTGAACAGTATCTGGTAACGGGCTGGTACGGTACGGGGCGGTATTGTCACTCCACTTTGGACTGACTTAGGATTCCCGCCGACCGCCAGCCAGAAACCAATAATGCCAATCTGCCCACCTCCCCCAAAGGCAATCGTCGGAACCTCCCTAAATCTCCCTCTCTCTCTCCTGGTGATTGCTGTCGCTTCGACTCTCCTTTTTCTTTTGCTGCTCCTTTCTTTTCTTTTCTTCGATGTCAGGTTGAACTGCCCTTGGTTTTCCAAGTTCAAGATAGATGGTGTTCTGACCTCAGATCTGACACTACCTACTACCCCCCCTAACTCCAAGACCCCAAGTGTGTCTTATCCCACTCACCTGCCACTTTCTGCCCCCCCGTATCTCACTCGCCCTCTTCCCTGCCACCACCACCACCACCACCACCACAACCGCCGCTATCTGTCTATCACTCCCGCAGCCAATTCTGCAACCCTCTCGACTTCTCCCTCGTTTTCCGCCCCTCCGCCTCGCTTGCTTGTATTCTGGTTATTTGCCTTCTAGTCATGAACAACGCCTTTCGTTGAGCTCCTCCAGCCATCCGTTGCGGGGACGTTAGTGTGCCGATCTTCGATTCACTCCTGTTCGAACTATCATTTTGTTGTGATACCCGATGTTCGATTCCCGCGTGGCAGAGCCATTGGCCGTTGATACCGGATCTGCGCTGGCGACTAAGACCAACACCTATACGGCCACTTTCGAGTACCCCGACGAACAAGTCACGACCCCCACCACTGGCTCGCGGAGCCGTGCGAATAGTCTATCCTTCCAACAGTCCTCCCTCACCGCCAACCAATCGCCCACACGGCGTATCTCCTCAATGAAGCTCACCACGGATGGGCGCTATACGCCCAGCCCCGAACCGCCTCCGGCGCTGTTCGTGCGGGCTATGTATGATTACGATGCCGACGATCACACTAGTCTCAGCTTCCGCCGAGGCGACATTATACAGGTATTGAACCAGCTCGAGACCGGTTGGTGGGACGGTGTCATCGACAATAGTGTGCGGGGCTGGTTCCCCAGTAACTACTGCACTGTGATAACAGACTTGGATGAGCTTGAAGAACAGGGACCGCAGACCCACGAGAATGAGGAAGTTAGTGCGGAGTCAGGCATTGGCGAGGAATACGAGGAGGAACAAGACGGTGATGATGTTGACTCAGCGGGCAATCCGCGCGACTCGCAGCCCATTCTGCCTATCGAGGGCGTAGGAGCTCCCAAGGAGCAGGAGGAGGCAGCCTTCTGGATTCCACAGGCGACACCTGATGGCCGTCTATTCTATTTCAACACCCTTACCGGCTACAGTACCATGGAACTTCCGTTCGAAAATCCCGCTGTCAACGAGACTGGCCCTTATGACCGCAACAACTTCCTCGTGCCAGACCAGACGCGACCTCCTCCGGAGCTGATGGCTCGTGGGTTCGAACGGGATGAGGATGATTACGATGGCTCAGCTTCGGAAGCGGAAGGCGAGTCCTTGATGCTTACATCTCGCGATTCCATGTCTCGGAGACGCCAGTCCTACTTGGACGGAGTTTCACCCGCGACGTCCATGGACTCGCTGCACCCACCATCTGCGACAAAGTCCATCAACGACGGAAAAAGTTCGCATCAGTCCCTTCTGACATCGCACAAGTTCTATGATTCTGCCACGAGCAGTAACAACTCCGTCTCCGATAATATCCACAGGCCTTCCGTCTCCTCTGAAGTTCCGTCGCATTTCGTTGACGACGGGTTCTCTGTTCAGTTGACCTGGCCTCTGCTTGTTGACAATATGCGCCATGCCGTTGAGGTCTACCGGCAAACGCTGTTGAACGGCGACCGCTCTGAGTATGTGAGGAAAGCGGAGGATATTTCCGACCATCTGCGCATGCTGCTGGCGGCTGGCTCGGACACGACCGACAATCACTCCGGAAACCCATCAGTGATCTCCACCAATAAGGCGCTATATCCCCACTTCAGGGATATGATGTCAAAATTCTCGAAGCTCGTGCTCTCGTCCCACATTGCGGCCGCCGATTGGCCAGGACCGGATTCCATCAATAAATG
The DNA here is from genome assembly GCF_003344945.1 of Aspergillus welwitschiae. NCBI lineage: Eukaryota > Fungi > Ascomycota > Eurotiomycetes > Eurotiales > Aspergillaceae > Aspergillus > Aspergillus welwitschiae. Next base: position 81,115 of record NW_020798719.1, read on the forward strand.
CTTGCAAGAGGCAGATGGTGTGATGCAGGGCGTCTACGGCTACGTCGAGGTTGCAAGACAACAGCGTGGCGAGACCATCCATCGCATTGTTCCTGGATTCGTCGTGGGCAGCTTTTCGGGCGGCTGCTGGCAGAATAATGGCGTCTCTCTTAGTGATTCGGGTCCGACTTCGTTTCTGGATCACGACGCAAATGATTCGCGGGCGGAGCCATCAGTGACCCTGGATGCGGCCCTTATAGACCACATTGATATTCTCAGGAGATCCTTTGTTGGCAGCATTCGTCGGCTGGAAGAGCGACTGACACTTAACCAGAAGAAGATTGTTACCATTAAAGAGCACGAGGAAATTGCGAATGCTGTTTCTCTTGCTGCAATCAAGGTCGTTGAGCAGTTCCGCCCGTGGATGTCGGCAGTTGAATCTATTAACCTAGCACCCCTCGGGACTAGCTTCCAAAATCCACAACTGGTTGATTTCAGCTTGCAAAAGCAAAGAACCTACGATGCCATTGCCGACTTCGTACTCAGCTGTCAAGCCGTTTCGGCGCCACTGGGCGATGAATGGGCGGAACTACGAGGTGATTCGCTTGATGACCGATTGAATGCCGTGCGTGGCGTTCACCGGCAGCTTGAGAACTATGTTTCCCAAATCGGCTTCTCCCTTTCACTGCTCCTCGAACAAGTGCCCGAACCTTCTGCCTTCCGCGCGGAAAGTCGCCTGGGTGGGGAGAATGCGGGGCTGAAGGCCATTCACAGCAGGTCGGAGTCCCAAGCTGGAGTCGCCACCGAGTCCATTGGTATTCCCTCTTCTTACTCGGTTGAAAACGCGTCAGAGAAGGTGCGACGCAACATGGACAAGGCCCAGCGATTCTTTGGACAGGCTCCTCCGGCTGCAATTCCACGAGAACCTGCAATGCGGGAACCGGTCCGCGAGCCGGAAGAAACGCCCTGGTTCTTGAAAACAGATCACGAAGGTGAAGTGTTCTACGATACTAAGAATGATAGCCTCAACTTGAAATGTGGAACTTTGGCAGGCTTAGTGGAACAATTGACTCGCCATGACAAGCTTGATGCTTCCTTCAACAACACGTTCCTCTTGACCTACCGCTCATTTACATCTGCAGAGGAGCTCTTCGAGATGGTTACCGAACGGTTCAATATTCAGCCCCCGCCCGGTCTCAACAACGACGAGATGCAAATGTGGATCGACAGAAAACAGAAACCCATTCGATTCCGCGTGGTCAATATCCTGAAGAGTTGGTTCGAGAATTTCTGGATGGAACCCAATGATGAGCCACACATGGCGCTGCTTCAGCATGTTCATGCGTTTACCAAGGATTCTATCGCTACGACAAAGACTCCCGGATCACCGCAGCTGTTAGCTGTCATAGAGCAACGCCTCCGTGGACAAGATAATACCGTTAAGCGTCTCGTGCCTACGCAGGCTACTGCAGCGCCAACGCCGATCATCCCGAAGAACATGAAGAAGCTGAAGTTCTTGGACATCGATGCCACAGAGTTCGCCCGGCAGCTCACTATTATCGAGTCGCGTCTCTACTCGAAGATTCGGCCTACGGAGTGCTTGAACAAGACCTGGCAGAAGAAAGTCGGCCCTGACGAACCGGAACCTGCCTCGAATGTGAAGGCACTGATTCTTCATTCCAATCAGTTGACAAACTGGGTCGCGGAGATGATTCTCAATCAATCGGATGTTAAGAAGCGTGTAGTTGTTATCAAACACTTCGTTAACGTCGCAGATGTACGGACTAGCCCTTTGCCCCTCTTTTACCTCTCGGCCAAGTGTAGATGCTGACGCTTACTAGAAATGCCGCGCTCTGAACAATTACTCCACGCTGACATCGATCATCTCTGCACTTGGAACGGCTCCTATTCATCGACTTGGACGCACATGGGCTCAGGTCAGCGGACGCACGTCTACCGTTCTCGAACAGATGCGCCGACTCATGGCTAGCACGAAGAACTTTGGTGAATATCGGGAGACTCTGCATCTGGCTAATCCACCTTGTATCCCCTTCTTTGGTATGCATTTATTGCAGGCCCCGGCCTTCTAGTTATCATGCAATCGTTTCGAGACTAACAGACTGCTTAGGTGTCTACTTGACGGATTTGACTTTCATTGAAGATGGTATTCCATCTCTGACTCCGTCGGAGTTGATCAATTTCAATAAGCGCGCCAAAACCGCCGAGGTCATCCGCGACATTCAGCAGTACCAGAACGTCCCGTACCTTCTCCAGCCGGTCCCTGAATTGCAGGACTATATCCTCAGCAACCTGCAGAATGCAGGCGATGTGCACGACATGTACGATCGGAGCTTGGAAGTTGAACCCAGAGAGCGGGAGGACGAAAAAATTGCGAGGTATGCCAAAACCAGTAGAGACATGAGCGCCTTGACTCTCGCGAGCATGGTAGTGTCGACGCGCTGATCAGGTCGCTTGTTCTGCTTTTTTCTATCCCCTTCCCCCTCCCTTCTCTGTTCCTGTCGTCCAGTGGTTGATCTCCCTAGGCGACACGGTCATTTGTCAAGAAATATTGAGCTCTGGAAGACGTCTTGATGCTTGAGTGAAGACTAACCTACTACTTTCCCCTACGTAGATTGTTGTCAGAATCGGGCTTCCTGTAGTGCTCGCCTCCCCTCGATTCTCGCTTCTCCGCCGGGGCTCCTTATCACCACCCCGGTCGACCTGCTATTCACTCGGCCAGATCCCGAACGACCACCTATCACAATGCTTGAACGACGTCCGATGGCGCGATCGCAATTCACTCCAGCCACGCCATGCAACTTTATTTCTCAGGGGGCTGGTCCCATGAGCCGCCAAATTCCTCGATCCGAACCTCCCTTCCGACGGGTTTCTCCCTTATCTCTGTCTGCCGCCACCTGGCCAATCAAGCACTTCACCTGGACATCATGCGACATTTTCACCCTGATTCTTGGCCTCGCCTGGACGATTGTCATCTCCCTGATTGACTACTGTGGCAGCCGTTGCACAAGAAGCTCGAGCAATGTTACCTTGAGTCCGAAAGATGCTCCTGTCACTTTCAGCTCTCATGATCATCAGTCCATGGACTACTGGTTCTGATTCTTAAGAAAATGGTGCCCAATATGGCCCATTAGTCCAAAGAAATAGCAGCGCAGGAACTCCATCACTGCTGGCTTATACTGTGGGAAAATCCACTACGACTCCCTCTTTGACACCGGCCTATACTCCTTTGGTCCATCTCTTCCCTGTCGTTCCTTATTTCATCATTTCCTTGATAGCCGGACACCATTTCCGCTTTATCTCTTCTCGACCAACTCCAGTCTCGTATCGATACGACTGCGATTTCTTTTGTCTTCTGGTCTACCTTGACGGTCACCATTTCTTTTCGGCTTCTTTTCCCGATACTTTACATATTGTGTCGAACATATCACCTCTGTACAATGGCTCGGGTCCTTTCTCCCTTCTGTACAAATTCTCTTTGCTTTCGTGGTCTCTCACCTGGTGTTGATTGTGATCTTATAAAGAGGCTTGTTTACGGTTCGGATGATGATTTATCATGACGCAGGCTACTATTGACGGATTGGTCTTTGCTTTGGGCATTTTCATTCATGATTACCCCTCTTGTCGTTCCCTTGTGCTGATCTGTTCTCCTATGGACATATACACCTGCTGCAGTGTGTTAGTACATATTAAAGCACATATTACATGCATCAATGGTCATCAGTGCACAGGAATAGCGGTAACGAGACGTAATACGACCAATACAATGATAGCACAAATTGCTACTGAGTAGACAACAAAAAGAAAACAGCAGCAAATGTATCCATTAAGTCATCTCGTCATTCATAGTAGAGTTGTTCTCAAATGAACCTTCATAAGCCTTTCATAAGAACAGAAGTTGAGCACAAGCTCATGATTTCTCCGATCTATCCCCCTCCCCAACATTTTGAAACAGCTTCATCTTCACCTCCGCCGCCAACAAACCCTTCACTTCCTCCGAGACAATACGCTGTCCATCCCTCGCCACCCTCTCCAATTGCGGATCCTTAACCTGCGCCAGATTCCCTCGCGAAGCACTACTCTCCACGCCCCTCGTGGCCCGCTTAATCTTCTGACTCAAATCCACCATCTGCTTACTCCCATAATCCCTCGTCGTAAACAACGGACTCTGACTCAACGTCGCAACCCAATACTTATTCCACAGCAACGACAGAATCTCCGTATCCAACGCACTCTTAAACACAGACACCTCCAGCGAATAATAATGTGATGCATGTGCCCCAAAGTCCTCCGCCTTGTTCAACGGCACCGTCTGATAGTCATCCTCCCCAGCACCACTACCCCCCTCCCCCTTCGGCGGCGTATAATCCTTCGGAAACGTCCTAAATGCCCCAATATCCACCTTCCCTGCTGAGATTGTCCTCTCTGGATCAACCACCACCGCCACAAACGGTCCCCCGAGCTGCTGCATATCCTGCGTCGTCACATCAATGCCCGATAACCAGCACCCGTACCCGGGATGACTGTGGTACCAGCCCACTGCGTTTTCCATCCGTCCTGCGTCCCGGCACGACTGTAGGTAAGAGACCATGTATTCGTTGGCTTCGTCTTGGGCGTTGACTCGCGTTTCGGTTCCCTCCACGGGAAGTCGGAAGGCGTCGGTTACCACGAAGGTTTCGGGCAGGACATAGCCTTGCATTAGGCCCATTACTTCGAGGGAGCCGCCGGACCGCGCGTGCATTACCATCTTGAGGAGTGCGACGGCGGAGATTCGGATCGATTTGAAGTAGTGTGGGTCTTTGGACCAAGGGCGCTGAGCGCTAAGAGCTTTGTGTGTCTCTTCATCGTATTTGTAGAGCGCGTCTCGGTGGGGGTCTATGAGGGTGACGGCATTTTCGAATTCTGTGGTTATGGGGTTAGAGTGCTGTGAGATGGAGTGGGGGTGGGGATGGGGTTGGGGATGGACGTACCCCAGGACTGCTGGGCAGCCTGCATGGTGGATGGTAGAGAAGAAGTTGTAATTGGAATAGTAAGGGGATGGTATGGAGTATTAACACGGATTGGCTGAAATTAGAAGTAGATTTTGATTATTGGAATGAAAAGGTCAAGTGGAGTAGTAGATAATGAGATCTGGATAGTAGATAGAGAGATGGTGTGAGGTGACTCCGGGCGGTGAGCAACTCCCCGGCAGATCGCGGCGGAGATCGGCGCTGAGTCAGCGGTTACCGGGCCGACGGGGTCACAGCTGAAAGCGGCAGCAAACAGAGCAACAAGGCGGCGAGCAGATCGGGATTGCGGCTGCAGAATCCCCAAAGGGATATTGTTATTGTCTTTCCCTCCATCACCGCTGCCTGTCTCCATCCCCTCCATCCCAGTCACCCTTGCATATACCCGCATCTCGCTGAGCTGGTCATAAATCTGGCGGGTCTTCCCTTGTCCTCGCAGATGCCACTCATCTTCCCGTGAGGCGCTTCGCTGTCAATCGCAGTCTCGCGTTGTTCATCCTGCCTGTTTGGATAACTCGCAGCTCCTCTTTCTAATCTCTCCAGGCGCATCGCCGCCCCCCGAGCGTACATGACGCTGACCCCCGCCATTTAAAGGCGAGTTTGTCTTCGATCGCGCACTCAAACAACCTCCTTCAGGCCAATCAGTTCCACGATACACCAATAACCCCCCCTGGCTTGGGCGTGGGAAACAAACACGACACTATGGCCGTCGATACAAGCTACTTGACCACTCAGGTCAATAACATCGTCACTCAATTGCATGGAATCTTTGATGACATTGGCGTTCCGAACCATGAGCGCGAGTCCAGAGAAGCAGAGGTCGGTTGTTTCTGATATTCTCAGCACCCCTCGCGACTAACTGTAAAGCAGCTCTTCAGCGCGTTGTCTGAAACGCTAAACAACCACCTCAAACTTGTGGATAAGTATGCGCCTCGCCTACATTGCAATGTCCTTATGACCTAGGACTAATCTTTTGTAGTGAGAAAAAAGATATGGAGGATGAGGCACAGAACCTCATCGAAGCAATCCAGCATATGGAGAAGTCCCTAGTCGATGAAAAGGCGAACGGACAGTACCAGCTTGACCACAACGAACTGCGCATTAGCTACCCACTGAATCGCTGCCTCGCCTTTCTCCGAGAGGAGCACAACGCATTGAGCAAACTACACAAAGAGCGCTTCGAGCAAGTCAGGAGTGAGTTAATCCTAAGCGCCACAAGGCGCGCAATTGTTGACTGGCTATAGAACTTGTCGAGGCTCTTGAGTCGTACGCGTCGCATCTTGAACCTACCTTTGTCGCCATTGAGCTTCCCCCGACAGCTCCTGGATCAACCATCTCACCCAGCTTCGACCTCTCGCCATCCTACGTCACTGCGCTAGACAGCGAATTCACCCGCGTTTACGAGGAGTACCATCGTCGTCTGGAGTTTGTTCAGTCCACATCTGAAGAGATTATCAAGCTGTGGGCCGAGCTCGGAACGCCTCAGGTTCAGACAGACACCAACATTGTCAAATACTATCGCGAATCGCCGGAGCAGTTAGGTCTCCATGAGTCGGATCTGGCCAATTTGATGGCCAAGCGCGAAAAGCTCTTGGGTGAGAAGAAGGGCCGCGAGCGCAAACTGATGGACCTCAAGAACGCCGTCGAAGCATTGTGGGAACGATTCGGAGTCGAAGACTGCGACAGAAAAGCGTTCATGAATGCGAACCGTGGCTGCGGACTTCGGACGATCAATGAGTTCGAGGACGAGTTGAGTCGCCTGAATGAGCTGAAGAGACAGAACCTGCATCTATTCGTGGAAGATGCTCGGTGTCGACTCCAAGAGCTCTGGGATAGCCTCTACTTCTCGGAAGAAGAGATGCTTGACTTCACGCCTGCCTTTTCAGATGTTTGCAGCGATGCGCTGTTAGAGGCGCACGAAGCTGAAATCGCGCGACTAGAGACCTTGAAGGAACAGCGCGCGCCGACTCTGCAACTCATCGAGAAGCATAAGAGCCTCCTATCAGAGCGGGAAGCACTGGCCGTTTCGAGTCAGGACGCATCCCGTCTTATGGCTCGCGGAAACAAGGGCGAGAGACGCGATCCTGGAAAGCTTCTAAGAGAAGAGAAGATGAGAAAGAGGATTGCCAAGGAGCTGCCCAAGGTGGAAGCCGACTTGCGCAAAGAGCTGGAGAGGTGGGAGGATGAGTATGGCCGGCCATTCCTCGTCCATGGAGAACGGTACCTCGACGAACTCACCCCTGTTGTTGCAAAGCCACCTCCACGGTCCAAGACTCCTGGGCCTACCAGCGCAAAGCGTCCTACCCCAGCACAACCGCCTCGCCCGGCCAGTGTCATGAGTTCTCGGCCTGGCAGTGCCATGCGAGGGCCTTTGCCGCCGCGCTCGGCTTCCAAGACACCCACTGCCCATCCAACTACAAAGTACAACACCATTGGACCTGCTGCTGGTAGGGCAGGGGCCAAATCGCCGTCGAAAATTCCAGCTCGTGTTCCCCTGGGCAATATGCCGCATGGAAGCAACTCCCCGCGCCGGGGTGGTCCAGGCACATATTCATCTAGTACTGTGAACGGTAAGATGCCGGCACCTCGTGCACCACCGCCCAGGATGCGCGCGTTGACCGGAGGTGAGTCGAGGGAGGATCGAGCGGCATACCTGTTTGAGCCACCTCGATCTGCCAGCGCCTTGTCGAATTCATTTGTGCGGCCAGTCAGCCCAGAGGACGTGTATGACGATCGTAACCAACGCTCCTTTGTCAGCTCTTCCGCGTTCTCTCAACGCTCCACTGGATTTTCCCAATCTTCCCACTCTTCAGCTTCGTCACTGTCCTTGAGCTCCTCTATGCAAGGCTACCCCAAGCCAAACCCATATTTGCAGCAAATGCCCCCACCGCCAGCGCCAAGACAAGTGTCAAACTCCACGGTGCAGACCGCAGTATCCGGGTCAGAGAACTGGGAGACTTTCGATGACGGTTCGGAATCCGAAGCAGACGCTAGCGACGTGTACTATGCGAAGCTTCGTGCTGCACATGGGAAGCGACTGGCCGATCCTGAGGAGAACCAGAACCGCTCCCTTGGAGGCAAGAAAGCCAAAGGCATCCGAAGCGTCAGCCCAGACGAGCCAGCTCCCCAGATGGGGAACATGGTTCGAGTCAGCGACGCCGAGTGGACGGATGACTTAGAGCCATATTGAAGTCTCCCACCTATAGCCTTTCGTTGACTAATGATCCTACTTTTTGAGACTTTCAGGGGTCTCTGAAAGAACGTGATTACGAGACGACTCGACGTTGACGATTTCACGAATGACCCTGAAGCACTCTTTCTGTCACCGTTCCCACTCGCACCATTTAATCGTTGAGCTTTTCACAGCATCAACAATGACTTGCGCAAATGCGCTCAGCTAACCATCTTAATTTCTTCTGTTAAAATTCGGAATTATACCACGTGCGTTATGTTCTGGCTTATCTGGACGCCCAACCTTGGATTTTACTTTGCGTCTGACTTACTTCTACCACTCTGCCACTCACTGCGTGATAGGCAGGGCCCGACAAACCGCGACAGACTTCAGCATGTCGTTACCTGATGTCACAAATGGAAAAAGGACTGCGGAAAAACCAGGCGTCTTTTTGTAACATGCCTTTTTGCTCTATGTTTGAATAATTTACCTCTACCCGGACTGGGATAGACGGGGTTGGTGTTCCAGCTGCGACTCCTACCTCAATTTCTTTTTATGATAATTCGCTCGATTACCGACTTTGAATCTTCTCTTCTCTTGGTGTGGCTCTCTGATTTTTCTTCTTTTTTGTCTTCTATGGACGTGTGTATAAGTCCCTGGCATGCTTTTGACTCTATTTCTGTTGTGATATCAGCGCGGTTTGTTATCTCTTTTAGCCGCTAAGTTACTTTATGGTTCATGTCCTAGCAATGGATAGTATTTATTCCTTTTCTACCACCTTTACTCGAAGATCAAGAGCTGTAGGATAGTATGATCGATAAAATACAAAGCTGTAACGTGATTCAACTGTACTGATCATATTCTACACTTCTATTATACACTTGATTCTTATTACTTACACACGTCACCATCTACCCTTCTCAGATACTTCAGCTTCTACCACCAATAACCTGTTAGACATATACACCTAAGAAGACCCAGAAGAAGGAGCCAACGACCCCATCCAAGACCGATCCTCACCCAAACTCTCCACTCCCTGCTTAACCCGTCTCGTCGGCCCCGGCACCAAATGCGCCGTCAACTCCTTCGCCTCCTGTACTCTCCTCACCGTTTCCTCTCTACCCAGAATAGCCATCGTCTCTGGGATACCAGGACCCGGTGCACCAGCCGACAATGCCCAACGGAGGTAGTGGTATAGTTCCTTCTTGAAAGCTTTGTCAGCTGCCTTCTGCGCTTTGGTGGATTCTTCGGGCGTGAGGGTGTCAGTGGGAGAGGGGTCGTCGGGGGTGGTGCCGTCGTAGGCGGTTATGTTTGCGCGGTGGGTTTCGAGGGTCCAGTGTGCCGGGGGGACGAGGGTGAGTGCTAGGCTTGCGGTGTGGAGGGATGTCAAAGGGATTGTGTTGGTCGTAGATGAGGGGGTGTAAGGGGATCGGGTGAGGGATTGGGTGAAGAAGGTCGAGTTGCGGGCTGTGAAGTCTGCGGCGTTGGTGTAGGATTTGGCGTCGGCGCGGAGGAGGGGGGCGATGTATGTTTGTAGGGAACGGGATTGGAGGAGGGGGTTGCTGTGAGTGAGTGGTTAGTTGGTTTGTTTGAGTATGTGTTTGTAGGGTAAGGGAGTGGGTGTATGTACAGTTGCGCGGCTGGGTAGGTCTTCTCGACTTCTTCGGATACCTTGGTCACCATCTCGGTGAATTCGGGCCCGTCGGTGGAAGCGAAGCGTTGGGCGTGCGCTTTCTGGAGGAACCAAAGCTTTTCGAAGGCCACGACGGTGTTGCCGCGGGTGATTTTGAGGTTAAACTGTGTTGCTTGTGTTAGTGGGTTTGAGTGAGCGAGTGAAGGAGGAGGTAAAGGGACGTACGAGTTGCTCCAGCTCTTCAAGGTTGAAGATATCCGACTTCTGGGTGTGCGACCAGCCCAGGAGAGCGGCAAAGTTCACGAGGGTTGCAGCAAAAACGCCTTGGGTGTCCTTGAAGAAGCTGAGGTCGATATCCGCATTGCGTTTGCTGAGCTTCTGTCCCGACTTGTCCACGAGGAGAGGTACGTGGCCGAACTGCGGAGGCGTCCACTTGAAGGCGTTGTAAAGCGCGACGTGCATGGGGGTCGAGGGCATCCATTCCTGGGTAGAGCGTAAGCTTGCGCAACTTCTTCTATATATCTTCCGCAGCTTACCGTTCCTCGAATGACATGGGTGATCTTCATGAGATGATCATCCACCACGTTTGCCAGATGATAGGTCGGGTGTCCGTCGGACTTGATCAGAATGGGATCGTCATAGACACGCTCGATCAAATCCAACTTGTTCGGCGAGCGGTTCTGGCCCGTCTTGCCGTACACCAGATCGTTGAACATAGGGTATCCTTCCACCTTCAGTCGAACGACATGCGCTTCACCCTTGGCCGCCCTCTCTTCCGACTCCTCCGCAGAGACCTCCCCGCATTTCCTATCGTAACCGGCCGGCAGTCCAGCTTGGCTGCGATGTCTGGCGAAAGCGTCCAATCGATCGGCGGAGCAGAAGCAGCGGTAGGCGTGGCCGTTCTCGATCAGCTCCTGCGCGTGGGAGCGGTAGATGGCGGTTCGTTCGGACTAAAGCTTCTCTCAGTAAATGGCTCCGATGCACAGGGAACACTGTCTCCTCAATCATACCTGTCTGTAAGGACCGTACGGACCACCGACAACCGGACCTGTAAGAACAACCATCCGTCAGTCATCTAACCAGCTCAGCTCCTTTCCGCACAGATTGTCTTCCGCACCTTCATCCCAGTGCAATCCAGCCCACCGAAGATCATCATAAAGCCTCTGCTCAGCATCCGGAATTGTACGTTTCTGTAGCAGATTCCCCAATTAGCTCCTACCTCCTCCCAAAGTCTATTCAAAGCTGTTTAACCAGCTAATCACCGCACCTGATCCGTATCCTCAATGCGCAGCAAGAACTGTCCTCCCGTGCGCTTCGCCAAAAGGTAATTGAACAAAGCCGTCCGCAGAGATCCCAAATGAAGGTAGCCGGTCGGAGACGGTGCGAATCGAGTCCTCGCCGGCGAGTCAGGCAATTTAGTTTTTTTGTTGATGGTATTGTTGTTATTGCCAGCGCGGAGATTCGAGCCCGGCGCGACGGAGGAATACCGGGCTTGACATTGGGTGCAGACCCAGGGACGACGGGCCCAGATGGTGGGGGCTGTTGGGCGCCTGAGCATCGCGAGTGACAGGGAAGATATCGAAAACGCCGATGCTAATGCTATATAAGTAACAATTATGCGCTGAAGCTGGGGAAAATCAATGGCGGAGAAAGAAAGATAAATCCCGACAGAAAAGGCGGAAAGCGCAATTATATGTGATGTGATTGGTGGGTTTGGGGCGGCAATAAATTATTATCGGGCGCTGCTTTTATCGCGATTGCTTTAGCCTTTTTACTTTTACGGCCTCAGCCGCTCTCTCTCCCTCTTTTCTCTTCCCTCCTCTAATTACTTCGTCGCCAGGAACACACGGCTTTGCTGGCTTGAGACTTTACTCATTCATCCTTTTGCTTGTTGTTGATACTGTTATCTTTGATACCCTTTATTCGTCGCTTGTGTTCGTCGGAAATCTTACCCTCTACTTCCTACTATCAGTATGTGTTCCCGCTATCGCTTAAAATCTAGATTTTACTAGCTTGAGCCTCCGGTATGCTGACTGATTTGGTATAATTCAGTGTCGAAAGCGGACGTTGACCTCTACGGTATATATTTTGTCTACTCTTATTTTCTGCAGAGAGAAAATGCGGAAAGCCAACATTACAACAGCGACTAATCAGAATATGATGGATTACAGAGGTCTTGGGCATTGACAAGAGCGCCGGCAAAGATGATATCCGGAAGGCATATCGCAAGGTATTCAGATTCTCTATATCGAACACAGTATTGAAGTATAGTCTAATACTTTTTTGGTCCAAAGGCCGCTCTAGCAAACCACCCCGACAAAGTCCCCGAAGCCGAAAGACAAGATGCAGAGGTCCGATTCAAGGCCGTGCAGGAAGCCTACGACATCCTCTACGACGAAGAGAAGCGTGAGATCTACGATACCCATGGAATGGGCGCTTTCAACGGCTCCGGTGAACCGGGTATGGGCGCGGGCCCTGATTTGGATGATATTCTTGCGCAGATGTTCGGTGGTATGGGAGGTATGGGCGGCATGGGCGGAATGCCCGGTGGTCCGCATGCGCGTAAGCCGCGCAAGAGCCCGGATGAGGAGCAGAAGTATGAGGTTCGCCTGGAGGATCTGTACAAGGGCAAGACGGTCAAGTTTGCCAGCACGAAGAATGTGATTTGCTCTCTGTGTCAGGGCAAGGGTGGTAAGGAGAGGGCGACGGCCAGGAAGTGCTCCACTTGCGATGGTGAAGGTAGGTTTATATACCTATGGGACTTGGTGTGCAGAACTCCGGGCTAATGTATTGCTTCGCAGGTTACAAGCAGATTTTGCGCCCGATGGGTCAGTTCCTGTCTCCGGCTATGGTTCCCTGCCCTACCTGTAACGGAGCGGGTGACTACTTTGTCGACAAGGATAAGTGCAAGAAGTGCAAGGGCAAGAAGACCACCGAGGCCAAGAAGTTGCTGGAGATCTACATCCCTCGCGGGGCGAGGTGAGTCTAGCTATGCGTCGCACTGCCTCGAGTGCAGTAACTAACAGTGTGATTAGGGAAGGAGACAAGATCATCCTCGAGGGCGAGGCCGACCAGGTGCCAGGTCAGGAACCTGGAGATATCGTTTTCCACATCGTGGAAGAGGAGCACGAGACTTTCCGAAGGGCTGCTGCCGATCTGACGGCAACAATCGATGTTACGCTGGCCGAGGCTCTGACGGGCTTCTCCCGGGTGGTAGTCAAGCACCTTGACGGTCGCGGAATCGAAATCCAGCACCCCAAGACCCCAGGTGAGGTTCTGTATCCGGGCCAGGTCCTGAAGGTACCTGGTGAGGGTATGCCCATCAAGCGCAGCGATGCCCGTGGCGACCTGTACCTGGTCGTCAACATCAAGTTCCCCGACGGGAAATGGAAGCCCAGCCCTGCTGTTCTGGAGCAACTCAAGGAACTGTTGCCCAAGCCGGAACCCCCTATTCAGGCTGACACCGTGGACGAGGTAGAGTTCGACCCCAAGGGCAACCTGGATGACTTTGGGGCGCATGACCCCGAGGGGGGTTCTGCATGGGAGGATGATGATGAGGGTGAGACGACTGCGCAGTGTGCGACCCAGTAGACTTTTGGCATGGCTTATGCTTCCTCTGTATCTGTTTTGCCTGTGCTCCTTCTTTTGTTTCTGTCCTTTTCGAGGACATTATACCTCTCTGCTAGTTCACCTCATGATGATAGACTCGTTGGCTGCTTCTGGATCAGCTCCTCTCTCGCATCGTGGGCGTTTCGGGTCAACTTATTGTGGATTGATCGATGAGATAAATATAGTTTTATGATGGGAATGATGATTGTTGGGTGTGCAATTGTCTGTTTTTGACATAGACAAATAACCTTGTGCAGAGAGCTCCTTAATTCAAGTCATGTAATCAAGTAGAGGCGATTGATAATCTGTGGGTACCCGTGGGGAAGGCAAAAGCAATGTGGGATGATTTACTAACTACCGGTAGAATGAGTAGTATAGAGTCTGACTAGATCATGTCATGGCATGTCGAGGGTCATGTTGGAAGGAACATAAAAGGAACCGTCGTTACCTGTATTTAGTTCTGCCTCCTCTGTCTTATCAAAAGGGCATCGACAAGCCTACCTTTTGGACTAATTGACTTGGCAGCAGGTAGATTATTATCTCAGTTTTCTAGTATGATCGAAGGTGCTTTGGAGGATCTATGAGTATCATCAAGTGTGTGAGGAGATATGGGTCCCGCACTGGAAACGGAGAACGACTCCCTCTCATTCTCTACACGGAAGCTGTCCACACATATTGAAGGATATAAGTGCAGAAGAGAAAACCAGGCGTTCAACACGTGCCCTTAAAATGCCCGCAGCCCCTTCAATAAACTATGACTCCAAGCTTTGTAAAGCTGTATAAGGGTTTTATTGCCTACCTACCTACCTTACCGTCCTGATTCAGCTACTGAACAGACAAAGCCGGCACTTATGGGCGCATCCCTTCGCTTCCCAGTACTCCCATTGTCCGGAAGAACACCGGTGTTCCTCCTTTTTGGCGTGAGCGGGACACTGTGACAAAATCACTGTTCAAACTGTGGCCGCAAGAGTAGCGAATCTGGTATTGAGTGCAAACATCACGTTGGGGAGGCCTGCTTAAATCACGCGTCCTATCAAAACTTACTTGAGGTCTGCCAACCCACTAATATTGCAAGATATTCCGATGTTTGTTTTGAGTCGCTGAATAGCTTCATATCATTACTCTGCAGGGAAGCGGTATATAGTGCCTGCAGCACATTGGTCGAGAAGTCTAGCGATCTTTTCGCGCTGTGCCAAAGTATAAGACAGGCAGTCAACTAGCAAGTTCCTTAGCATTTGTTTTCACAGTATAAAATTCCTCCTCTGTTTACTTATGAGCTATTTGGATTGCATCAGTATATTTTACAATACATACGACGCATGGGGTGTGGGAAACTGAGTTTCCCGACCCAACCCAACACGAACCTGTGACGCCGTGCATTGCAACTGCACAGCAGCGGATTATTAACGGGATTGCAAACCCTGGTCCGGAACCGACTGTGCTGGTTCAACCCACTCGGGATGACGGAATGCATGAAGACCGAAAGAAGAATTGTAACCCCCATGCTCTTTCTCCAGGCCCCCCCGTGCCCCCATGGATATAGCGTGGGGTACACCTCCCACGGGCTCCATCTTCATCGACTCGACCAACCAACTAAACCAACCCGAGCCGAGAGCCACGCGATCCAAGGCTGATTTCCGAAACATTGGTACGGGGTCCTCATTACACATCCAGCGCCTGTTTTGCTGGCTATTTAATTGACTGCTTTCCCACTGTGCCTGAGTCTTCGATCCAAATAGTTTCCGAGTCGTTATTTAACCTTTCATTGCTTTTTCTTCCGCTCTCTTTTGATGCCCCTTTCGGTACGCGGCTAATCTGACTCGGACATTCTCCGCCGAATTGACTCGGCCCCGGCGCACCGCATTCCAAATCCCGGGGTAACCTTCTTGGTGTCAAGGCGTCACAGCAGCGGTCTTTATCTTGCGACCCTGCTTCTCTCCATCATAGTGACTTTGAATAGCCATATAGCTAGTGGCCTGTTTTAGGCGCAGGCATCACGTCGACAAATAAGGGACTATCCAACATGTCGTGCCAGTCGCAGGCTTCGTGTGAGGGCTGCTCTTGCAGCGACAGTGGCAGCAAAGGAGTGGTTAATATTGAAGATTGTGAAACCGAGCTGCTTGCCCTCCGGAAGAGGACCATAGAACTTGAAAAGGCTCTTGCATCGATGAAGAGTTCGTCAAGCAGCACGCCGAAAGCCGGACGCAAGCTGCGGTCCACGAAGTGGTTTCAGTGCGAAGGCGATCCAGGAATGATGGCCTTGTACATTGAAAGATACCTTAACTATGGTGTGACTCGGGAGGAACTGATGTCTGGCAAGCCTATTATCGGGATAGCTCAGACCGGATCCGATCTGGCACCGTGCAACCGTCATCACCTGGAGCTTGCCAAACGGGTTCGAGAGGGTATCAGAACTGCTGGCGGAATCGCCTTCGAGTTCCCCACTCACCCCATTCAAGAGACTAGCCGACGACCCACCGCTTGTATCGACCGGAACCTTTCTTATCTTGGTCTCGTTGAAATCCTTCATGGCTACTTCTTGGACGGGGTGGTCCTCCTCACCGGGTGCGACAAGACAACCCCGGCATGCCTGATGGCTGCCGCCACAGTCGTATGTTGTTCTGCCAGGCTTGCATCATATTCTTCCATAGCTGCCCAACTGACTCGGATTCCCAGAACATCCCTGCTATATGTCTCAACGTCGGTCCCATGCTCAATGGCTATGTGAAGGACGAATTGGCTGGTTCGGGGATGGTGGTCTGGAAAGGCAGGGAGATGCACGCTGCAGGAGAGATCACCACGGAGGAATTTGTAGATTACATTTCCCGCGGGTATGTCACGAATTATCGGACACACTTCCTTGTTTTGACTAACGCTTCGCATTAGTGCACCGTCAGCAGGTCACTGCAACACTATGGGTACGGCATCAACTATGAATGCGCTTGCAGAAGCTCTTGGCATGGCCCTGCCTGGGTCAGCTGCCATTCCGGCTCCGTACCGTGAACGAGCTCAATGCGCTTATGAGACCGGGTTACGGATCGTAGAGATGGTGCACTCCGATCGCAAGCCAAGTGACATCATGACCAGGGAGGCTTTTGAGAATGTCATTGCTGTCAACACGGCGATTGGTGGCAGCACTAACGCTCCCATTCATATTAACGCCATTGCGAAGCATATTGGGGTGGATCTTTCGCTAGATGACTGGGATCGCCTTGGGTTCCATATCCCGCTCTTGCTAAACATGCAACCGGCGGGGGAGCTCCTAGGGGAAGAGTATTACCGAGCAGGAGGGTTGCCGGCGATTATGGCGGAGCTGCTGGATGCGGGCAAGTTGAATGCAGATGCCGTGACGTGCAATGGCCACACTGTAGCACAAAACGTCCGTGGGAAACATACCTGGAATCGGCGGATGATCAGAGCTTATGACGATCCTCTCCTCAAGGATGCTGGCTTCCTTCACTTGACCGGTACCCTATTTGACTCTGCCATCATGAAAACATGCGTCATCTCTGAGCCGTTCAGGCAAAAATTCCTAGAGAATCCTGCAGATCCAAATGCGTTTGAGGGGTCTGTGGTAGTTTTTGACGGGCCGGAGGATTACCATCATCGGTTAGAGGACCCCTCCACCCCCATCGATGACAAGAGTATCCTGGTGATGCGCGGGGCTGGTCCACTGGGCTATCCCGGTGCAGCTGAGGTGGTCAACATGCACCCTCCAGGAAGGCTCCTGCGAGAAGGGGTCAAGTCCCTTCCATGCATTGGCGATGGACGGCAGTCGGGAACTTCAGGATCTCCATCTATCTTGAACGCCAGTCCTGAGGCAGCAGCGGGCGGCAACCTTGCCATCCTTCGGGATGGAGACCGGCTCCGAGTGGACCTTAACCAGCGGCGGGTAGACATCCTTGTCCCTGCGGACGAATTAAAGAAGCGAAAGCAGGAGCTTGAAGCGAGTGGGGGTTACAATATGCCGGAAAGCCAGACCCCATGGCAGGAGCTCTTCCGCAAGGAAACGTCACAGTTGAGCGAAGGAATGGTTCTCCGAGAAGCAGTCAAATACCAACGGCTGGCGCAGCGATACCCGGAGCCCAGGCACAATCACTGAATAATGATAGTTTTTGTTATGACATAATTTGAGCATTGAATGAACAACACTTCTTTGACCCACCAGCTACTTCATGAGGTGGCGCGTGCGCACAACACAGCACAGCTCATCACGCAGGCTTATTGCTTGATGATTTCATGCTGTGTAAACAGCTCAGTACTTTCACAGTATAGAAGACGTGATTGGTAGGCTTTAAACACCCGATCAGACATCAGTCCGGAGGATAGACCACCGGTCCAATAGAGCTGTATGAGCTTAATAGCTAATGAGTTAGTGAAAGCTAAATCTGGGAAGAGAGTATATGCGAGATAGCATCTCCGCGAGGGTACTAGGTTGAGGAACAGAGACTCGGGCGCGTGGGATGGTGAATGGAGCATGGAGTATGGAGAGAGCTCTGAAGGAATGTGAAGCTAAGCTCCAGGCCATCTGGCCACTGCTCAATCACGGGATTCCCAGCCCCTCCTTTGAACAGTTCCGTCTTCTTTTCGTGCCTGGGAAAGAGCGGGAGACCTGCGATCTGTGCGACATCCGTCCGTGAGCTTCTGTTGACTCACTCCCGTCTACCTCCAACCCGCCTAAACAGTGCCGGTCTTGACACCGCCATAACGTCCATGATAGCAAAGGGGCCTGAGCAACCCTTAGAGGCACTTGTGGTGGCCCAGTGGTGTATTGCAGAACAAGGAACCTTGGAATGACTGCACACTCGCATGAACAACACGGCAAGGCCGTGATAATCCTGGCTTCTGTGATTTGATCCCAAGAATGTAGCTTGTCTTGGCCAAGCTGGCTAATGCGGTGATTATTTCTTTTTCGAACCTCAATGTTGCTCATCTGCTAAAAGTTTTGATAGGAGAACGGCACTAGTGATATCATGATCGGGCGATCGCAGCCAGCCAGACTAGCTCGCTAAGGCACGATAGCCACATGGTGTGCAACACCAACAATAAGAACTATGCTACTACCCTCAGCACTGCTGCCGAAGAAAGGGATAGAAAGTCAAATTTCAACCGAGGAAGGATCGAGACCAGCCCGAAAATGAGAGCCAAGATCGGGTGATTTCGTGATAGAGGTCTCGAACCCCCAGGGTGAAGTGTTCACTACGAAGGTGCTTCGGGTGACCTGATAGGGGGTGGTGGTCGTGATGAAGGCCACCAAGCAAGGACTTGAGTCACCATGGAGTAGTGTGCGCCATAGGCACAGCCACCGCAGCCCGGAGGTCAAGTAATTTTAGGAAATGGGCTCTATAGGATGATGTGATCCGTGATGCTCACGTTCGTACTCGGATTCTCATCTTTCCCTCTCACACACCTTTTCTACAGCTGATTGGAATGATCTAGTATACGCATCAGAGTCACACACCTCGCAGCTCTGAAGCAACATATTCAGGATCGGAATATCAAATACGGGCCTGGATGGCGGAAAAAGACACAGAAGGGAAAAGTTAAAATATCGCCCGAGGGTGGATCCCGTGGGGCTCGGGTTTCCCGCGTCAAAGTTTCCTGTTGCAGGGCAAAGATTCCATTGATTTAGGGTGGGATTAGGGTGATTAAGGCCACGGCAAGGATCCAGTTGCAAGTTCAGTTGCCCACGCTACCGTTTGGGATGACGGGCGCCTTCTCAGTGTGGTCTAGCCCGTGACATCAAGAAAAATTTTCCACACTTTTCCACACCCACAATTCCTGAGACCGTCTGACTACCTACTCTGACCTCAGACCGCCCCGGAGGCGCGCACCATCTCAATTCCTGCCTCTTTTTAAACCAATCCGGTGCTCGCCATTTGTCCTGTTCCTCTCTCTCTCTCTTTCCCAGATACGTACTCTTTCGAACAGGTATCCATGCTCCTTGTTCCCTTCTGTCCAGTCAGATGCGAGCTTGCCACCATGCGGTTCTAAGAAGCAATCTTAAAGAAAGAGCTGTCCACGCCGTCCCGCTGCTTCTACTGCTGCGCCTGTTGCTTTAGCTGTCTCGCGGCCCCTCTTCCCAGCTTCCCTTGTCTCCTGGTCCTGTCGATCAGTCCCAATTCCAATAATTAAAGCCAGCCTCAATCCAGATTTTTCTTCCTTCAGGCTTCGCGAAGAAAAAGAAAACCAACTCTCCGTCCAAACTTAGGCCGGGCCTAGACTGTCGCCAGGCACGTCTACATATACATTCGCACACACCGCATCGTTACAGCGTGTCGTGCATCTTGCTCTTGCCTTCCCCTGGACTCGAGCCATCTTATCGGAGGCAGTCTCGACGAACCCTACTCCTTTCCCAAAGCACTTGGGGGCACAATCAGCCATTATTGATTGTTGCCTAACATTTTCCTTTCCTCCTTCATCTTCTACTCTCAGGTTATACTACTTGTTTGTTTAAGATGTACGTCGACTTATAACCAGCCGTTGCAACTCGCAACCCCTTGTTTCTTTCTTGATATTCTGTTCATCAGCAAGCGAGCGTTTCTCGATCTTCTTTCTTCATTTTTGAAGTTTTCAAAAATCTCTCTCGACATCGTGTCATCCTGAAAAGAAAAAAGCCTCTACAATATTCGTTGTCATGGCTCCCAACCTCTTTCTCTGTTTGCGGAACGTGTTCTGCCCGACCTACTGGTTCCAGCGTGGAGAACGCATCCAAGGTTCTATCCACAAAGAGGAACATTGGGATAGTCCCGTTCCTGGCATCTACAAGTACATCCCCGGTCGAGGATGGCATCTTGTCTACAAAGACGGCAACGATAACGACGAAAAAGTGCCTGTTCCGCTTGTCTATTGCCGGATCCTTCACCGATACATCTTTGAACATGAAATGGAGGAGCGCTGCCGCTGGCATACCGTGGAAACCCACGAAGGCGCCAAGCCAGAAAAATTCATGTTCTTTCTCCTTGATGATGGATACACCTGGGTGGCCGGATGGGATGCCAAGGGCAAATTCATTCCCGGTCCTTACCAGAAATGGCACTACGATGCAGAGTCGAGGACCCTGCGCCGGGTGCTGTTCCCCGAAAGCTCGAATGTGTCCCGGGCTAGCATTTTGCCGAACAAGATGAACTGATCCTTACATGGTCCTTCGTCTTCGAGTGGGAACAAACCGAAAACTTCTTTTGCTGTCAACACACTCGGTTTGACCATCGCGATGCTATCTGCAGCTGGATTCTACAGAACATGCGATGGTCGATTGCGCGTGCACACGATTGATTGATTGCTATATGGGATAGCGTTTAAGCGCGGTGTCTTTCTTACATGCCTTTCTTCCGTTCTTGTTGCCTTTTTTTCTTTCTTTTCTTATTTTTTATGATGATATTCACACATGAGCCTGTAATGCTGGGATGAATCTGCTTTTTCTGCAGTGACCTTGTTTACAAAGCGACAATGGCGTTCGGGTCAAGGTCATAGAAAATCGGATAGACTTTGCGATAGAGCACATGAGGGTTTGGCCTGCGGTCTTCTTGTTCATTTCACATCTTTTCTAATTGTTATATTTCGGGTGACTGATCATTCAGCGAACCGCACAATGGAGCAAAGGACAGTCTATTTTTACACACTACTTAATATCTTAGCATGAACGTATTTGTCATGGTTCACTTGAAGCTCAAAATTGAGAGATGTACTCGGGTAGACATTGTGGGAAAGTTTAGCGCATGCAAGTCCGGGTATGGATGGGATCGACATGACAGCTGCATGAGACGTATCATCGCAGGATTCTTCTTCCTTTGCTGCAGTTGATTTACATGTGAGTCGGAACGAAATCGGGATTGCCGTATGCCTATGGAGTACGGAGTAAACCGGAATCATTTACCTGCTCCCTCCCAGTAGTCCCATCTACCTCTACACCAGCTCATCTGATACAGGAGACACCACATCCCCATCCTCAACATGAATTAGCCAACGAATGTCACCAGGACACTTTAAGATAATAGTACTCTGTATACCCATCCCTTTCTATCAACTACATACAACTCCCCAACCCCCCTCCCAATCCATCCCATTCACCAGGAACAGGCCTCACCATACCTACTAAGTTACTCACAACTTCGCCCCAAGGGTCTCACCATCACGAACAAGCAACCTCTCCAACGCCCTCCTAACCCCATCCTCCATCCCTTCCTTCGTCGGCCGCATCGTCTCCCTCGCTACAAAAACATGCGTATACCCCCCAACAACCTTCACCTCTTCCTCCCCTTCCTTGAACACACCGACTTCATACGTCACGCTGCTATTCCCTAGCTTCGTGACTCGCAGCCCTAGGTCCAAGATATCCGGGAATGAAACCGATGAGAAGTAGTCGCAGTAGGAGGAGACCATTATGCCCACCTGAGAGGATTTAAAGGAGGAGGGTGTGGAAGAAGAAGAGGAGGGTGTGGGTGTCGTAAGGGTGGGGTTGTTGTGCGTGAAGGGATCCATTCCGCAGTGGGTGATCAGGTACGTGTTTATTATGCTGTCGAAGAGCATCGCATAGACGGTGTTGTTGAGGTGGGCGTACATGTCGTTGTCGAACCTGTTTTTTGGGGTTTGTTAGAGGGGGCGCTATTGGGGGAAGGGAAGGAGGAGGAGGCTCACCATCTTGTTCGGTGGGTTTGGTGGTAGATGTAGTCGCTTCGGAGGCGGCGCTTTTTGAGCGCTATTGAGGTGGACATTGTGGGTTGGGTTTGCGTGTGTATAGGTGGATTGTAGGATTGGTTGGAGGTATGGTAGGTGTTAAAGTTAGGTTGGTGAAGTTCAATGTGTATAGATGGTAGATGAGGGGATGGACTGATGGATGGGTAGGTTGGAGCTACCGAGTTGAGCCGAGGCATAGTTAACGCCCTGAGCAACTGGGGCGTTGTTGCACGGGGTGAGAGGGTCACCCGAGAGCCGTTCGTCGGGCGGTCGCGCCTAGTGGGATTCTACTTAGCGTTTAGTGGTTGGTGAACTAATTCTAGCTTCAGGAATTTTCAAGCATTGTTTGTTACTTTGATTATGGTTTTTCATTGTTTGATTTATTGTACATAACTTGACCTAATTATGATACTGTGTATCAAGGGCTTGCTAATCAAGGTTCTGTCAATCAGTTCACGGGCGCTCTGTCTCTCTTCTGGGTCCCATTGAAGCATCTTCACAAATTGTATGAACATCTGCTTGTTATCGCCCTCTGCGTATTCTTCCAGGTCATCCAATAAGATGCATGGGATTTGTTAGAAGCTTTCCATTGACCTATTATTGATTGTCTGATGGGATGAAGTCTATCCGTACCTGATGTGTCCCAGTATTCCAGGCTGCGAGGTGATCTACGAAGAAATTCAGTTGGTGGAGGCCCGAGCATCGCTACTATCTCAGCCAGAAGCTGTGCATCTGAATGGCCACCGTCTGGTCCCCTGCCGTCAAATAGGTGATGATCTTCGAGGAGATCCCAGATCTTGAGCTCCTGGTTAGCCGATGCCGTGATGAAAAGCATGGGTAGAATGGTATATTCATGCTCACCAACACTCCGAAGTTCCATATTTCAGCCTTCACTGTCCATCGAATCTCAATAATAACTTCAGGCACGCGATGAATATTACGTTCGATCAATCCTTCATGCATTTCTCCCACCCGAGCTTCTCCGAAATCTGTGATCAGTGGCATCCTGAAACCACTCCATCCCTTCTGCGATGGGACGGGCGAGACTGGTAGACGGTATATTCATTATCATCTATGCAAGGACTCGGATGCGCAGTCTCGCTGTCGTCCCACTCCCCGAAGATTGATTCGTCTTCTGCGGGTTTGATGATATCCTTCGCTTGGATATCTGGTGAGCATATTAGCCGTTTGTAGGGGATGGTCTGCAACGAGTCTAACCCAGTATGTATTACATGCGCCTCTGAGTGTAGATAAGCTAGGGCCAATAATAGCTGCTGCAATGCCCCCTTTAGTAGGTCCTCACGAAGGCTCGTTGGATCTAATGTTGATTTGGAAATGCAGGAGGCTTGTCAATAGAGGTTCATACACAATGCACTGATGAGTGCCTTTAGGGCCCTTAAACTCTTACTTCTCTACCAGTTGACTGACGAGACTGATGGAATAATTCGATTCGCGAAAGATGCTCCAGCACGTGCACTTCTTGGTTCTACCTTGAGCTGCTGATGTATATCTTCAATGCTACAAGCTAGTATTGTCTATTCAAAGAATTAGTTATATTCACGAGAGAAGAGAAGAGTACACTGATAAACACTGCAGGTAACGACAGAACCACAAGATGGCCGGCGCGTTCCTCGAAAGGTGTTGCTTGCGATTATATTGCCTCTTTCGGAAGTGATCGTCATAGCAAGTGATTGACACCTTGTGGTTAAGGTGTCAAGTCTTTTGTAACTAATCTACATTCAGGTTAGCGGCATGCTTTCTTATACTGGGTATTAATGAGGATGGTTCTATTTCTTAGAATTGTCTGATATTCTTAAGCTTGCTTGGGCCACATACATGGGCTACGTTCTATATAAAGTCTACATATAAAGCTGACAATGTGAATTGAGTATGTACTGCTCGATTTGCTGTTTGACTCTTAAGTGCGCGCAGTCTACAGAGTACATCAATTCAGATGCTGAAATATGCAGCATGTCTACTCAAAGGCTTCAAATCAGAGGCAGTCAATTACTATGGCAATAGCTAAGTGTCAAGTCCTACCTGACTGCTCATCACCTTGAGCTAAAGACTATGCGATCGTGATAGTAGAAGTCTAGCGGTTCCACCCAAACGCCTTGCGAACTATGATCTGCAGGCCACCTTTCCATGAAACTGCAAAGTCCTGTGTCATATGGGCTATTGCTTCTATCCTGTATCTCATATCGCACTTGGACAGTCGACGAACCGACCTTGACAAGATCGACCTCGGAACAATGGCTTAGATTCGGAAAGATAATGGCATAAAACGCAATTGGTATCGCATGCCATGGCATCCCCCATCCAGTTATACTACTACAGGATGACGAATACATTCTTTGATGCACTTCTTCAGACCCTAAGGAAGTAGGATGGTTGACTTGAGCTATAGTAGAAGTATACAATAGTCGTGACACCTCCAAGGTGGCAACGTGATCCTCAGACGAGCTTATATAGTAGATTTTTCTCTCCTGACAAATTTATGTCGACGCTACTCATTCGAAGTTTGCCCTTGAATGCTGTGGACTAACAACAGTTTCAATGAATGCGATAGCATGGTTTGAGTTCAGGTTGGTGTGAGACTATACGCCTAGTAGTAAGTCCGCCAGAGGGTCACCAACATTATATGTTTAACTGCTTTCCAGATCCACACTGCATAGTTATGATGGTCTTCAAAATGTAATCGTATTAGTCTATGTTGAAGGTCTAGCAAAAATACTTCTAACAATATGCCACTATATAGTAAACAAATTGAAATAAGTTTGCTTGGTTAAAGGTTCTGTGTTGAAGTTGGGATTCCAGCCATGCTTATGCGGGATGGAGAGTATAGACGGGGAATTTCCCCGCATCGCCAAATTTTTCTTTTCTTTCGCCGCCGCGGAACCAACTCAGGAACGGATCCCCATTTCTCGTCCCTGTCCTTCCAACTCACTTTCGCTTTCATTTCTGCCATTCTTCTCACTTTCGCTCTCCCTCCTGGCTCCCTCTCCTCGCATTACCGCGTACCTACTGCGACGCGGTCGGATTCCCCCACCCATCATGTCTCTCGTGCCCGTCGACACCACTCTGCAAGTCCCACCTCCTGATCCGGTTCAGAAGCCCCCTGAGGTGGCCATCACGCCCTGTGACCCATGGCCTGCACCATACTATTTTGAAGGCGGCTTGCGCCGGGTGAAGCCCTACCACTACACCTACAACACTTTTTGCAAGGAGCGCTGGCGGGGTCGTGAATTGGTGGACATTTTCCTGTCGGAGTTTCGCGATCGTCCCGCAGAGTACTACGTACGTTCTCATCTCTTGGCTATTCTTTAAAGAATCATATGCTGACATAGTTGTTCTGGACCACAGAGGAAAGCCCTACAAGATGGCCTTGTTGCCGTCAACGGCACGCCTGCTGGCCCCAATACCGTTGTCAAGAACGGCCAGATCATCTCGCATACCCTGCACCGTCACGAACCCCCCGTCACCGGGAAAGAGATTGGTATCATCCACGAGGATGATGATCTGATTGTCATTGATAAGCCCGCCGGTGTGCCCGTCCACTCCGCTGGTCGCTACCACTACAACTCCGTGCTCGAGATCATGCGCTCTCAACGCCATCCGGAATGGGTCCCACGACCTTGCAACCGTTTGGACCGACTCACCTCCGGAGTCATGTTCCTCGGAAAGACTGCGAAAGCTGCAGAGAACATGACCGGAAAGCTCAAGGCCCGCACCCTCCAGAAGGAGTATGTGGCGCGCGTCAAGGGAAAATTCCCTGACGGTGTCATCGTCTGCGATCAGCCCATCATGTCCGTGAGCCCAAAGGTAGGCTTGAACCGCGTTCGTGCCACTGGCAAGGAGGCAAAGACCAAGTTCCGTCGCCTGGCGTATATCCCACCTCAAGCTCCGGAGCCTCAGAGCGCTTCCGACGCAGAAGGACGGGTGGCGACTCCACCCCCGATCTACACCAACGAAGACGAAGGATACAGTATTGTCCACTGTCTGCCATTGACTGGCCGCACGCATCAGATCCGCGTGCATCTCCAGTTCCTCGGACACCCGATCTCGAACGATCCCATCTACTCCAATCGCAAAGTCTTCGGACCCGATCTCGGAAAGAACGAGACCAGCGACGAGCGCGACAACGAGCTCATCGATAAGCTATGTAACATTGGCAAGACTGAAGTCCCCGACACCGTAAGCTATCGGACACACCTTACCACAGTGCCTCTGGTACCGCCAGGCACGGACAACTCTGTTGTGGAGGAGATCATGTCGCGCGAGCACGAGGCCGCCGTGGAGAGATACCACAAGCGCAAAGGCGAGATGTTGTCTGGCGAGAGATGCAAGATCTGCGACACAGAGCTCTACTCGGACCCTAGACCCGAGGATCTAGGCATTTTTCTCCACGCCGCGGCGTACTCTGACAAAGAGGATGGCTGGAAATACACTAGCAAGATGCCTACCTGGGCTCTGCCGCCTGATGGCGTGGAGGGACCGCGCGAGATGCCCGACTGGGTGTTTGTTCCCGAGGAAGAGGAGATTATTATCGGACATGCTGTCTTGCCTGGCGCGGAGGACGGCTCGGAGTCGAATATCCCTGCTCTTGTGCAGGGTGTCGGCCTAGTCGACATTTCGTCTGGTAGGAAGGCAGATGCCGCTGCGCAGGCGACTGCTTGATGGGATCATATTCTAACTAGTTTGGTTACATGGTGCATGATTTGGCGTTGCTTGCAATTGCAATTAGAGATTTTAGACATGTTGAGATGACGGACGACGGACTACATTATGTCACATAGTTGGATTCGTTTACTTGATACCACCATAGACAAGAGTTTCATCTGCCACTTCAAACTGGACATAATATGTAACAAGCGTCATAGACAAACACAACTCCATCTGCTGGATGTTAGATACTACGTACGTACAATAGCAGAACTCCTAGCTTGTCGAGAAGAACGAGAGAAGGTTAGGCCATTTACGTAGCTATAGTCTATACGATAGGATACGACACCAAATGGGACCAACTACCAAGCTACGAGATACAACTACACCCACGCTTCGAGGTCATCAAAAAGTCTTCATAAGATTTGAATTTTTATTCCCAGACTGGCAGCACCAGCCACGACCACAAGCGCCATGACAAAAGACCCACATGCATGTAAATCAGTCATCATGAAACGCTGCAATCCAGCACATACGTCGTCAACGTCAAAGCCAAAGCCCACATTAGAAGATGCGATGATTCAAGGCTCCGCAAGTCCCCAATCACAACAAACAAGCCACTCCACTACCACAGTGAAGTAGTTGTTGCTGCTGCTTTTTTATGTCCCCCGAAAGTGGTTGGTTCCCATTTGGTTGGTATAAGTGGAAAGAGTTTAATGAAAAATGAAAATGAAAATGATGAAATTTCTTGGGCTTTCTTTACATTCATTCCATATCCATTTAAGCCTCGGTGGTGACGCGGCCCTTGGGGTTGGTGACCTTGACGCCGAGAGCCTTGGCCTTGGCGATGATGTCGACGCGCTTGCGGGAGGAGACGGCGCTGGCGATCCTGTTTCTTTATTAGCATTGTATATTCCATGGTTATAGAGGTCATGTCAGGAAGACAGGTGAAACGTACTCAGCGGCGTAGGTGCGGTTGTGCATCAACAGGAGCTCAACGTCCTTGGGGTTGTGGACGAGGAAAGCCTTGTGGCCGGAGGGCATCATGTGCTTGGTCTTCTTGTTGGATCCGTAGCCGATGGAGGGCATGGGGATGTTGCCACGGAAGCGTCTACGGACGCGGTTGTCGATACCCTTGGGCTTGCGCCATGACTCCGGCACGCACTTGAAGCGGTCGGACTGGTGGCGCCAGAAACGCTTGGTGCCTGGAAGGAGTTTGATGTTAGTCGGGTCGTTCGTCTTGATGATGTGTGTATGTGGTTTAGTTCAATCCGGCTGTATGTCCGTGGTCCAGCAAGCACTTGTCAATTCATGTTGGTGGTAAAATATCTTCGTCCAGATCGAATCGAAATTTCGGTCGCTTATGATAATTTCTTCGCCGATCATATTCGTCGTTCGTTGTCGCTATTTTTTTTTTCGCACCAATTGATTCGTTCGCTCCGATCGTCTGATTTCTCATTCCATCGCACCGTGTGTATTCCTCATGCTTGCTGGACGACTGACAACCGACGGATCGTACTCTGGCTGGGAACTGGACTGGGCTGGGACTAGCAGGGAGAAAAGAAAGGACATACGCTTCTTGACGATGGGGACGTGCTTCTTTGCGAGGACCATCTGTTCTCAATTAGCATGCAACAGGCAAGCAGCTGACAGCAATATCACATACCTTGTCGTCGTCTCGCGGGCTGGCGCTGGGAGTTGTCGTACGGGTCGAAATCGATCTCGAAAATTCGCGCTCAGGTTTGGCCGCCCGAGAGAGTCGAGCTAGTGGCTCGCTTAGCGAGTCTAACTGCTCTCGGTGCGTTAGGGCTCATTACGCTTGCCCTGCATTTTTGCCGGTGCTGCTGACTCAGCCACGTTAGTGCGGTGGATAAGCTTGCCTTGTGCCATTCCACATCAGGAATAGCGTGTAGGTACTCCGTACTTTGTATGACTTCCGCCTCCGCAGCATAGGAGCAGCATCGCCCGATTGCCCTTGTGGTGCTTGTGTTCCCATCGGGTAATCGAGCAACTTAATTACGAGGTCAATGCCTAAAGCGTTTCGTAGTACAGGTGGCTGATGCCAATGAATCCTTTTCGCTCCACCCTGATGGCCTTCAGGGAACCGAGCCCCTCTTTCCGCGAGGCTGCAATGTGTAGTACACGATGCCGGCGCTTGCCATCAGGCGTTGTCCATATAAGGGCTGACTTCTCTTCCATAATATTGATGAGCAACGCAAGATGCTGAACAAATAAACAGCTTCAATGAGATATTGTTACTCCCTTCTGTCAAACCAACGGTTGCCCCCTCCAATCTGCACCATGAGCTTCGGATATGGTGTCGGGGACTTCCTCGCTGTAGTGAATCTCGCTAAGACCATCAAGGAACGCTTTGTCAATGCACCTGAACAATTCAAAAAAATTTCAGAAACGTAGGTGCCAATGTTATGCACGTCTATTCCGGTACTCACATTTCACCAGCTCAAAAACCTTGTGCAATGTCCTCCGTGATATCGAAAATACCTACCAACAAGCGGGGCTTAATACCATGCAGAAAAGGCATTTAGACGATGTTTATAGATCTTGCTATAATGACTTGAATGAACTGCTCCGCAGATTAGACAAATACCAGGAGTTAAACATTGGTACTAACAGCTTAGGTGGTGCCTATCGCCGTTTTTGGAAGAGACTCAAATGGGACCAAGCTAGAATGGCTGAAATGCATCAGAGAATACACTCGGATATTCATGTCTTCAGTCTCTTGAGTACTAGTCTGACCAGGTATGCTCGGGAACACCCCAGGAAGGCGAATGCTCATGTTTCCCGGAATAGTCAGGTAGCCTTTGCAACGAAAGAGCTCGTTGACCAAATCAACAACACCATGGAAGATAAAGCCTGTCATGAGATCCTTGAATGGCTTACAACAGTAAATTACGCAACTCAGCAAGAAGACTTTCTCAAACGTCGCCAGGACGGTACCGGTAAGTGGTTACTAGGCACAGACAAGTTTCAGCAGTGGATCAACAACGAAAACAAAAATATCCTGTGCACGGGCATACCTGGAGCTGGAAAAACAATACTTACTGCTATTGTCATTGAAAATCTTGAAGAGAAGTGTAAATACGATCGAAGTGTTGGTCTCGCCTACATATACTGCAACTTTCGGCGCCATAATGAGCAGAGTGTGGACGATGTACTTGCGAGTCTGATAAAGCAATTGTGTCAAAGAATGTTGTCTCTTCCTGAGGATATAAAGTCTCTATATGCACAACACAAGAAACGACAAACTCGGCCGAAACTCGACGAACTTTTCGAGAGCCTATCCGTTCTGCTTGGTCACTTCTCGAGGATCTTCATAGTGGTAGACGCCCTTGATGAATATTCATCTAGGGATGAAGCGCTACGCAGGTTGTTATTGGAATTGTTTCGTCTGCAGAGCAACAGCACAGTTAGCATATTTGCTACGTCACGACACAGCCCGGCCATCCAATCGGCATTCGAAGGTTGTTTACAGCAAGAAATCTCTGCTGCTGCTGAAGATGTAAGGGCATATCTGGAAGGTCACATATCTCAGCTGTCAAGAGTCGTGCTACGCAACGATGAGCTACAGAAGGAAATAGTCAACGCAATTACGAAAACGGTGAATGGAATGTATGTTCCTTCATGTCTCCTCAAAAATTAGCTCTCGCACTGACATTCATAGGTTTCTTCTTGCTCAACTCCACCTCGACTCATTGGAAGGAAAGCTCTCGGTAACGGCGATTCAGAGAGCACTCAAGCAATTGCCATCCGGAACTGACGCCTACAATATTGCATATGAGGAAACCATGGAACGGATAAATGGGAAGACGGCTGGAGAGAAGGAGTTGGCATTTCAAATTATTGCATGGATTACCTGCGCTCGAAAACCCCTGAAAATCACAGAGCTTTAACATGGCCTTGCTGTTGAGATCGAAGAGACCGAATTCGATACAGAAAACCTTCCCGATGTGCAAGACATGGAAGCTGCCTGTGCTGGCTTGGTGACTGTGGACGAAAAGAGTCATATCATCCGCTTGGTCCACCATACCGCACAGGAGTATTTCGAGAGAACCCAGACCCAGTGGTTTCCCCGAGCGCACTATGACATGGCAAAAGTCTGCATGGCATACTTATCGTATTGCCTTCAGTCAGGAGCAGGCTTACGCACAGCCGGTTATCCCTTTGCCCGCTACTCTCGTCACTATTGGGCACATCATTTTGCGCGCGCCCTTGCAAAACCAGGACTGGCACGCGGCCTCCTGCTGGACAAGAAGAAGGTCGTGCTTTGCGCACAAGATTTCGTTACTCACTTGGGAATTAGGAAAGCATTTCAACTGACTGTGCAAGTGCCAGAATTGGTGACAGAAGCCCATCTGGCGGCATTCTTTGGGTCGGAAAATGCGCTGAGGGAGTTGCTAGAAGCCGGGTATGCCTTGAATTCCCTTGATGCTACAAACAGATCTCCATTATCATGGGCGGCAGAGAATGGCCATGAGGAAGCAACCAGGTTTTTGATCAAACAAGGACTCGTTATAGATCACAAAGACCGGTGGGGGCTTACTCCACTCGCGCTAGCAGCAAACAAGGGCAATTCTGGGGTTATGAGCTTACTCTTGAGCAATGGAGCCAGTCCAGACTTGAGGGGAAACGCTGGCCGAACCCCTTTGATGCTAGGTTGTCAAAAAGGCCATGACTATGTCATGGATGGCGATACGATGCTACGGGCCGCATTTGATTCTCAAAAGAAGGTAGTCGAACTTTTGCTCGAGGCAAATTGTGACCCTAATTTAAAAGATGAACGTGGCTGGACCGCGCTCCACTACGCCGCTCGTAACAACCACTGCGAAGTTATTAAGCTATTACTGGCCAAGGGGGCTGATCGTCTTAGTACAGATAATGCAGGTCGGACAGCACTTTTCAACGCAGCTAGATACGAGAATGGGTTTGTTGTCGACCTATTGCTCAAACAAGGGTTCGATCCAAACCACATGGATGGTTCCGGCATGACTCCGTTGTTGCTCGCTTTGGAGCACAAATGCTATAGAGCTGCTATGGAATTAATAAACATTGGAATTTGTGCGGACGTGAGAAGTAGACGTCGGGGCATAACACCATTGATTTGCGCGATCCAGGAAGACCATCACAGGATAGCCAGGAGCCTATTAGACTGCGGTGCTGACCCTAACCTCACTGATAAGAAACTCGGTCGACCTCCATTAGTATGGGCAGCGAGGAGAGGTAATTATTCGATGGTGGAAGCATTGTTGAGCAGAGGGGTTGACGCAGACAGCCAGGACCGCAACGGTTGGACGGCTCTGTTGGTTGCTATAGCGTTGGATCGCAAAGAGACTGGAGACGAAGCCCTAGTTAAGCAAATCCTTGAGTCTGGGGGCTACCCAGAAGCTCACAGTTTCCACGTCATGAGCCCTGTGACGCGGCCCACACGCCGTGGTTACGAGGGCATTGTGAGATTACTTTTGCAGTACAAGGCGAACCCGGACGCGGCAAACAGGCAAGGATGGACGCCGTTGATGGCCGCAGCAGCAGCAGGACGCGGAAGTACAGTTCGATTACTGCTCGATACGGGAAGGGTAAACCCCAAGCGCCGGGATAAGTACGGCCGCGATGCTGCCCTCCACGCGCGAAGACATGGGCACGACCAAATCGCGCTACTTCTCTCGCGTCAAATGGATGAGACCAACATGACCATCAATGAAGCTGTCTGCACCGCAGGCCAGCCGGAAAACGCTCCTCTTATTGCTTGTCGTGCAACAGGAACACGAGAATCGGGGAAGTCACCTGTCAGTTTGTAGCAATTACCTCACAAAACTGTGAGGATTTCATATATACTGGGGCAGTTACTTGGATAGGCCAATCGGTCAGGATACCATATTTTAAATTGAATGAGTCTAGGTTTATTGGACAAACAAATTGATGTTTTGAGTATATCTGAAGAATTTACTACCCTCCTAGGCCAGTCCATCACTGCAAATCCAACAGCACTTTCCCACCCTCACTTACAAACATCCCCTCCATCACCTCCAAATCAGCCATAGCCTCCTCTGGCCGCAGCCTCTCCTCCAATTGTCCCTTCAATATCGACTCCCCAAACGCAGCCACTTCATAATTCACTCCACGTCCCTCATACGGAACCTCAAACGACTCCCCACCACTAACCGTCACCGTATCCCGATCCAACTTGACCACACCTCGCTCACAACTAAACTCAAAGACCGTCTCATTCACAGCAGCCCCGTACGACAATGACACCACCCCATTCGCCCCAGTCTTAGTCTTGACCACCGCATCGACAGTGTCCACAGGAGCCAAATGCTCCCGCTGCAGTCCCATCATGGCCGACACAGCCGCCATAGCGTCCTTCTTACCAAGAATGAGCCTCAATCCAGCAATGGCGTGGATCCCTCCATCGAGGACAAAACCACCCTTATATGTGGGTTTGCGACGCCATTCGGTTTCTGGTCAACTATCAGCTTACCATATTCCCACAGATCAAGCCAAATATGAAAGAGGAAAGCGGAAATACATACGATGATACTTCGACCCCTCCCCAATCAACGTCCTCACACTAACTCTGAAAGCCTTCACAGCCCCCAACTTCCGGACTTCTTCAGCTACCCGAGAGAACTTCGCCAGAAAGCGCCAGTTCTCTGCTACACCCCAGAGCGGCTTCGTCGCGAGAGACTGGTACTCTGAGAGCAGAGCACGGGCGGTGCTGAGATCACCGGCGATGGGCTTCTCACTTAGGACGTGCTTACCGGCACGTAGGGACGCGCGAATGTATCCTGGTTGGGCGGGGATGGGGAGACTTATTCGTTTCAATTCAGTATGAGTTTGTCATGGTGATACTACCTATCTCCATGGTATAGAGCAACTCACGCAATAATAACAGCCTGCACATCTTCCCTAGCGAGGAGATCCTGGAACTGTCTACCGGACTCGGAGTCTTCGGAATATAATTCCACGTTCTTCACGACATCTTCTTTGCTCCCTGAGATGAGGGTCTCTGCGGATTTGAGAGACCGGGAGTAGATGGCCTTGAGGGTGAAGAGGGGGGAGGCGGATAGAATGGGCTGTTCGTTTTGTTAGTGTGTGAATTGGTACTTGTTGTATGGGGATATAGTGAGGTATTACCAAATGCTCTTCCTTTGCGAAGATGCCTATTATCAGTTCATTAATAAATTGAACAAGTTCATGCGACGTTAAGATTAATACTAGGGATAGGATAAGAGAGGGGGAGGGTACCGCTGCCGATAATGGCTACGCCGATGGGGGTGGACATTTTGATGTTTAACAAGAGTTTATAAAAGTAGTATTAACGACAAGGACGAAGAATAAGGATCTATAGGAATAATTGCAGGGAAGCTGGAGAGGTGAAAGGGTCTATCGATGCTATTAATATAATTTGCTATAGGAAATAAATGTGGGGACGTGCGAGGTAATCAGACTAATGGCGTTTAGTCCCGGAGTGTGGATGGCGGGGTTCGGTGGATATTCATTTCAGTTTCCTACCATGATTCTTGTGTAGATAGACAGATTTCAAGGAGAGATTAAAGGGGAGGAATAAAAAATAAGGTATACTATGCTATATTAATATCCTCCATCAATGCAATAATTCCAAACGCTGCGCCGTAAATGCTATCGTCACTCTCATAAGTACGCCTCATCCCGTCAGGTCATGCATCTCATGCCAACCATAACATGGCTTTCGCCAAAACAAAACACCGGGGTATATGATAAAAAGCAAGCGATAATGAAGAGCGAGCAAAAGCAACCGAAATCTGATATACCCCCCTACCCGACCATCGCTCGGATCCGCTCCACGCGTGCCATCGCTTTCTCTAAGCGCTCGAGTCGAGCTCGCTTCTCGACATCTCGACGTTCCAGTACCGCGACCCGCTCTTCGAGACGAGCTCGTGCCTTGCGTTCCTGCGCGACCATCTCGTTCGCCTGGCTGAATAGCTGCGCTGTCAACTCCTCCAGTTCCGTGCTCGCCTGAGACAGCTGGCTCTCTGCGGCTTTACGTAGACTCTGCTCCCGATTCAACGCATTCTGTAACTCCACTGTCTCCTCCTGACTGGTGGCCGGCTGCACGGGTTCCGGTGGTGGGGGCGAAGCGACCGTCTGAGCCTGTGTGGTACTGGTAGCGCTCGGTCGACGGGAAGGGAGGAAAGAGGCAAGAGTAGAAAGTCGACCCGGTTGCGATTTGGGGGACGTTTGTAGGTGAGTGGGCGATTGGGACCGGTCGATTTGCGTCGATGCGGTGGATGACACGGATGTGTTGTTTCGGGAGGACGATTGCGCACGCAGTCGTCGGATCTCTTCTTCGTATGCGGCCAATTTCTCGGCTGTAGGTGATGGCTTCGATTAGTTCACTATCAACATATATGTTGGGGTTCAGCTATCCTCACCCATTTGCATGGCCTGTAGATTCAGAGCATTGACCTGGCCTTCCAGGTCCTTCGCTCGACGTCGGGCATCGGTTGTGGACTGTCCAGCAGCGAGGAATCCGTCCTGGCCGCAAGTTGGACAGGCCTTTCCCGAGACGAGAGCGGCAGCGCCCGCCATAGAGGGCAGCGTGCCGATGAGAGTGGTGGATGTTAGAGCGGTGGTAGTCGTGGTGGTCGACATGGTTTGTGCCACATGAGGTGAAATTGAGGATGAAGTTTGATCGTGTACAAAGCACAATCAATTGTAAGAAGGCAACGTCAGCGGACCGGAGGTGAAACTGAGCGGCGGGAGGTTGGAAATGAAAGGATGCCGGACCAGTGTCGCAGAAAGCGGCAGAGAGACAATAAATAGGAGGCCGAACTGCTTAAAAGACCGGTCATGCAGTGGTGCAGTGAGGCAAGGGAAGGTGGTTGGAGGAGAGGATGTCGGTAGCCAGCCTTGCCCAAACAAGTGAGAGAAACCGTGCAGAGGAAGATGGGGATGAAGCCGGTGAGAGGAACGAAGTCAGCACAGGCAGTAAGACGGGGAAGATTAATTGATTAAACTGGGATTGATTGCATTAATTGTCCCTGCGGCGGGAAGCGGTGGGGAGCCGCCGGCCTTCCCTCCAGAAGCACCAAAGGAATGCATCATCTCCGTTCCTCTGCTGCGCTGGCAGTTACCCAGATACTATCGTTGGGGAGACGGTGTAACTGCCAATGGATGCGATCAGATCTCTGGCATCCATCACGAACAATGTTGCGCCTTCTGCGAACCCTGGACGACGTCGTGGAATCTTGTTGGATCCGCGGCGAGGCAACACGTGTGGACCGCGCCGTTGAGACCCGCTGGCTAGTGAGTTGCTGTTGGTGACTCGTCATTTGCCTGCCTGGTTGATCTGCCAGTTGCACCTCATGTCGTGACAGTTCCCAAAAGCTGACTTGTTTGGTCTCGTACCAAGGTCCTACAGATGGGCGCTCAATACACCGACGGGGAGGCGTGCTGTGAAAGGCGTCGACCCCATTCCAGCCTCCCGGTCAACCGCCCTGGATGCCATCGCGTTCCTTCAATCGCCAGGGTAACACCAGCCATGAGATAATTGATGGACCCTGCAGCCTTGATAGAAGATCGGGCTCCCTTGCTGGCTCGGGAGATCTTCAACCTTAACCTATCTATCTAGAAAGGAGATGTGCGCTGAGGAATTACCGATATTGTCTCCCTTGCAGACCTCCCGGCTTCACTATGCCCTCCCGACCGAATGATCATACATCAACATTTTGATTTCGTATCAACATCTCATCTCCATCCCTTGTGATCCATCAATCGTTACTTATCGTTTATACTCATCATCATCACAGCCTTAGCATCGTAACTCATTCCATCAATCTACGTCGAATGTCACTTCTTTTCCCTCACTGGCAGAACCCTTCGATCCGAGAGCGCGATAACCACGGAAATGCCTCCGCTAACTGCCCCCAACACCGTCACCATTGTCGTCCAGCCGGCTCGCTCGACTAGCAGACCCGCGACCAAGGGTCCCAGTACCTGCCCGCCCGACCAGGCGACATTGAAAAGCCCGTACGCTTGCGCAGTTCCTCCTTGATGTCCGAAGATACCGGGGAATTCCCGCTCGTACCGCTCCGTGACGTTGTTGACCTCCGTCATCAACGAGACCATCTGCAGGGTCGAAGCGACACCCGCGACGAAGAGGAATACATAGAGAAGAACTTGGTCCTGGGTCGTGTTGCGTGCGACAAGCTGAAAAAGCAGTAATGTTGGGAAATCGAGCAGGAAGCCAACAAAGGCTACCCGAAGTGCTCCCCAACGGTCTACTGCGTCACCTACAATCATTGATCAGCAGAGTTAGAAGGCATAGGAACTGCCTGATGCATACCAATCCATGGAGAGAGGAAAGACGGTGCAAAGAGAGGTAGGAAACATAGCCCGATTTCGAATGATCCCCAGCCGAACGTTTTCATGACATACAGCGGGAGCACCTGGCCTCGTTAAATTGACATTCGACCACAAAGGACTAAGCGCTCTTCCACCGAGGCACATACCGTATCAAATGCGGACCAGATGATGGCATCCACTACCGTCGCCAGAAGAACGACCAGTAACTTGCCTGAGAATATCAAGCGGACAATCCCAGGTACGGAGGTCGACCTCCCGCTGGTCAGCGGCTCGCCGCTGCCCTCGGTTAGATATTCGTCATCGAGGCCAGATGTCTGTCCTGCTCTAGCATTGGCGGTAATCGCATCGTACCCAGCGCCATGTGTTTCGGCTTCATTTAGCAGAGCTTGTGTCTCTCCGCCACTGCCCGACTGGATCCATTGCGCAGCATTCTTGGGTTCGACCATCACGAGCCGAAGACAGATATCTAGCACTATCAACCCAATTGCCAATACAAATACCGCATGATAGCCCACTCGCGACAGCCTAGATAATCAGTAAATCGCCGATCAAGCTTCCAATGCGACAATATACTGAACTCACATGATCCCTCCAATGAATGGACCAAACACCGTCCCCACAGTCAGTGCCATCGAGACATATCCCATTGCAGCTCCCACCTGATCCTTGCCCACCGTGTCGACAACAAGAGCCAAACCAACAGTCCAGACCACAGCAGCTGACAATCCTTGGAGACTGCGTGCAATGACCAAGGACGATACTGTTTCTGCGAACCAGAACACGATAGTCGTCCCGGCGAGCGCGAGCAGTCCAATAAGAAACGGAAGCTGGCGTGATGAGCTTCTGTCCGCGAAATAACCGAATATTGCTAGCAATTTGGTGTTATTCGCAATCATGCCACGAAGTAAGGAAACGGCACCTACGGGATCCGAAGAATATACCACCGCCGAACGCGGCCAGCATGATTGACATCCATTTTTGCACTGTGGCGATTAGCCTGTTGTCTTGTCGAATGTCATACAGAGACATCCTACATTCATCTTCCGCTACAATCACGCGTGTTTTGAGCACAATAGGCAAGATAGGGACGATCTACATTGGTCAGATGAAGCTCCGAGCCGATCCAAAGTTGGCGCAGTTACCATGCCATAAATGAACACATCCTGTTGCCACAATATCAGCACAAAGCTTCATTCATCATTGTGAAGGTCAAATACCGTGAAGACCGCAATAGCCACCACTGAGATCACAAACGCCCTGGAGGAGCGAAAAGCGAGCTTCCATGGCGGAGAACTAGTGGAAGGCGGATCGGGAAGAGGTTCATCTCGATGCATCTTGACATCGACAACGATGAAGACTTGTTGGAATTTGAGGATGAGAAGAGAGCTGTGCGGGGAGGAGAGGGATATGTGCGAAAGAAAAAAGAAAAAAACAGCCAGTCGGTCGGTCAAGAGCTCTAGTTTAGATACAGACAGTAGTATGATATGTGGGGTAGCGTAGCGGAATAGTAATCAGATGGTAGCAATCGTAGCTAGTCACAGTCTCGTCGCGTCCACCATGCGATAGATAAAAATAAGTTAGATAGATAGACAGATTAGCAGATAGATAAAGACCAACTTACGTAGTAGTCTAGCTCTAAATCAAAACTACGGGAATACTTGCCTTTATTTCTCTTCCCTCCCCTCACCCCGAGATTATATCTCTTGTGACAGACAGACAGACAGCTAGACACACCAACGGCAGATCGTATCCGCGGGGACCCGACTTCCTATTCGGGATGCGGGCTGGGAGAAAAGAGACTATCTAACTCGCCAATAAATCAGATGATGGTCTGACTGAACTAGTAAGTTCCCTTGCTACTTTCATTTCCTTCAGCTGCTACTACTAGGTACTGCTAATTAGTCGGGTCGCCATGCATCCCGTCGATCCCTTCGATCGAATTAGGTTTGGTTTTCCCTCTTCCGTCAGCGTCTTCGCGCGTACTGCTCCCATGGATGGAGGGGGAGAACTAGGGGGGAAAGAAAGCAATTGGTTGTTAGGATTGGTTCATTCCTCTGCCTTTATTCGTTTCTTTTCTTTTAGAATGTGATGATGGGGTTTTCCTGATAGGTGTTGCTGTGTTTGTATTTGCTTATCTTGTCTATTCAGGTGGGGTAGTTGGTTTATATATACTAGCCGCATACTAGCATTGTTCCTGGTAGGGGAGAACTGAACCCCCAATGATTGATAGTATTTACTAATTTAGCTAAGTACTGATGATGGTAATTACGAGCTATAGTATGAAGCATTTTGCACTTGCTTACGAATCTCATCTACAACTAGTAGCTTTAAACTGCTAATCGTTTTCTTATTCGTAGGGGGAACTGCCTCGTGTCAACTAGTAGTAGGGACATGCATGGGCTCCGGTTAGGTTGAACAAGAAGGAACAAGACTCCACACGCCATCCCCGGATCCAGAAGCAAGACAGAGTTAAAAAGGAAAGAGAGTTTGGAGAGTGGAGTAGAAAGCAACTGTCTGGCAGCAAAGGGGGGGGGGGGGGGGGGGGGGGGGGAAAAAAAAATTGGGGGGGGGGGGGGGGGGGGGGGGGGGAGGAAATAAAAAAAAAAAAAAAAAAAAAAAAGAGAAAGGGGGGGGGGGGGGAGGAAAAAAGCAACAGAGGGGGGGGGGGGGGGGGGGGGGGGGGGGGTTTGGAGCAAATTAAATTCGGAGTCGAACGGAGGGTGTGGGTGATCAGCAAGTTCAAAAGCATAAGATAAAGTGAAAAGAAACGTATACTCTTCTTCCTTCGCATCAGCCATAAGGGTCATTGCTGTATAACACTTCATCCACGTATATGGGAATAACTAGCTCAGAGAAACGTGAAGAACACACACTAGGAAATTTGGGGAAAAGAACAAACTTTTCGACATGCTTGACGGAAGAAACAAGGACTAGACCTGAATCCTAGATCTAGACGGAGGCGGCAACCCGTAGGAAGAGAAAGGAGAAAGCGAAAGAAGTTGAGGACGACTCTGAACAACATCAAAACAAACGGACATCGGCGTTAACCAAAATTCACCTGGCCATCTCCACGAGTGTTGCGCATTCGGTGACCCAACTAGAGCCAGAAGCAAAAGAGTTTGGTCGCTTCATAATACGCACGTCGGGGATCATGGCGCCAGGTTTTCGGTCAAGCGATGACGAGCTTGGGGGGGTATCCATTGATCTATGCAAACGTGCGGCCGCCACGGCGGTTGTTGCGCTGCTTCGAGCTCACGGTGCTCCAGCCCTCGTCGTCGGCTCCAGCCTCGGCAGGCCCGGCCCTCCAGTTACCATTCGCCTTGCTGGGGGCAGCGTTGGTCGAGGCTTCGGCATTCTTGGCAGCAGCAGCGGCCTCCTCCGTCTGGTCCTGATCGGCAGTCATACCGCTCTCGTCCTCACCGGCCCGCCGGAGGATCTCGAAGTTCGTGCCGCCCTGGGCGTGCTCGGCGACATCGCGGCCGTTGGGATCAGCCGGTGTACCAGACTTCTCAGCCTTGGGCTGCTCCTTGGCAGGACGCTGCTTTTCGGTCTTCTCAGTCCTCTCGGGCTTCTCGGCCTTGGCCTTCTCATCCGCTTCCTTCTTTTGGCGGATGGCAATCTGGCGACGTTCCTCAACCTCCTTCTCACGAGCGGCGGTGTCAATCGGCCGGGCACCACCGAATGGGCT
This sequence comes from Aspergillus welwitschiae, assembly GCF_003344945.1. Lineage (NCBI taxonomy): Eukaryota > Fungi > Ascomycota > Eurotiomycetes > Eurotiales > Aspergillaceae > Aspergillus > Aspergillus welwitschiae. The sequence continues at coordinate 121,920 of NW_020798719.1, forward strand.
AGCCTTGGACTCGGTGTTGGCGGAGGGGCTGGAGACGGCCTCAGTCACAGTCCGTTTTTGGAGGTTCAAGCGAGGACGAGTAGCGGGGGCGGCAGGAGCGGCAGCAGGAGAGGGAGGGTTGCTGGCCTCCTTGGGGGGCTGATCGGGGCGCATCTTGGATCTCCATGCGTTATCGAGTTCAGCCGCGGTGGGGGTGCGTTCTTGGAATTCGCGTCTCGGGGGGCGGGAGCCATCCTGGGAGCGTCCCTCACCCCATGCGGGGGAGCTTCTTCTGAAACCAGGTCCTTCGTCGTTGCGGGAACGGCCACCTTCCCGGACAGGTGCAGGCGGGGGAGAGAGAGGGCCCTTGCGTTCCCAGTTGCTGAAATCACGGAACTTTCCATCACTCTCAAAGTTGCGGCGGCCACTACCCCGTTCGCTGCCGGCATCAGACACGTTGTCGAGGTTGCGTCCGAAAGAGGAACGATCGGGCACACGGCGCTGGGGAATATCGGGCAGAGGACCTCTGCGGGTCCAGTCAAACTCCTTGACATCACGTTCCTTGGCTATAGGTACCGTCAGCTGGCGCAGATCATCATACCGGAGCAAGGACACCTACGAGGTTCGGCAATGCTGGTGCGGATGGCACGTCCCTGGAGGGTAGCACCGGAAAGATCAAGAGCCTTCTTCAGACCATCAACAGTCTCAAATTCGACATATCCGAAGCCCTTGGGGGCCTTGGTCAACTTGTCCTCCACGATACGGACGTTGGTGACACCACAGTCGGCAAAGAGGTCGGAGATATCGGCGGCAGTCGCATCAAAGGACAGGTTTCCAACATGGGCAGTGTAGGGGGGCTGGGTGGGAAGAGGAAGGGGCTCTCTCACGGCGTAGCCACCACGCTCACGCTCTTATATTCGCATCAGTATCAAACACATATATCGAAGCAAAATTGCAGCAATAACACAGGGAAGATTATCGTACCACCACCAAAGCTGCTTCCGAAACCAGAAGAAGGCGCAGCAGAGCGGCCGAAGCTGGACGGGGCGGGAGCTGATATATGTTTAGCATCGTTCGGGTCGAAGGAAGAAGCATCATGTGCAACGTACCGGCTAGAGAGGCATCAATATTAGCAGACAGCAATAGACCGAAGGCAAGGAATCAGTCACTTACCAGGCAAAGGCATGTCCTCCATCTCATCAGCCCAAGAGCCGAAGTCTGTTCCTATTAGCCACCGTTCATCCCCGCGACGATGTGGGTGCACAGGGACTCACTCTCATCGGCCAAGAAGTTGCCCAGAGACATCTTCTGGGCTTTCTGCTTAGAGGGCGCTGTACGTAGAAAAAAGCCATTAGTATCCAGGATAAGTCAGAGGATGCGAAATTGGCGTAAATTGGGACAGTGCGCCGGACGAGGAGGGGTTAAACGCACCCATGATTGCGGTTGTTCAAGAAGTGGGAAACGCGCCAAGGGGATTCCTGTGCGCGTCTCAGAATAAAGGTTCTCTTAAAGGATTTTTAGGGGGGGCTTCCGACGGGGAAGAAATCACGATAGTGATAGTGGACGTCCAAAGGGGCGTTGAGTGATGGGGGGAATGCAGGAGAGCTCCGCAGTGAAGGACAGAGGGGGAAAGTAAGTTAATCCGTGAGGATAAATTTTAGTGATGACGCTAGAAAAGTCAGCCTCAAAAAGTGTTGGTGCGGCTTTGGGTCGGCCGCCTCGACCCAACCCGAGGGCTTTTTTCCACCTTTTTTCCCTCGCCTTTTTGCGGAGAAAGTGTGTCTTCTGTCCTTCCGCCCCTCTTCTCCTCTCCACCCGGTGTCTTTTTTCGGTCGGATTCGATGAGATAATAGGTATAGTGACTGTGGTGGACTGTCGAACTTGTCTCTCTGTCTAGTCCCCTGTTACTCCCATTGTTATGGTGGTGAATAGTAACAATGTTCATCGACTCTCCGCTTGAATAGGCCCCATTCCGGATTGGGCCAGGCATTCTTTTCTTCATTGTCTGCGCGGTTGGCTCCATTTTGGGAACGAACACTTAACCGACACGCAGGCAATGGCCTGCAGAATCGCTCCCTTCTCTCTCGTCCTGTTTTTCCAGTTTGCTAAACTCTTCACTAACTTCAACATGCACTTTATTCATGACACATTTCTTTTTTCTTTACTTGTGAATGATTATTTCGCAGTTCCTCATCCAGACTCACAACCTTCCAGCAAAAGGCATTGCTACTAATGGAGCTAGATACCATTCACCTCCGAAGCCCATGACCCCCACGCTACTTCAGACTACATTCCCACGTCAAGTTGGCGACTAGGAAATCGAAAGACAAAATAATCAGTCTGAAGGACAATACAAAAGTTATTTCCCAACGTTCTACGATTTTTATTATTCCGATGCCCTAGGCATTTTGGTGATTGTCGATTCTGAAAATTACTGCAAATTTATCGCCGAACTGAATCTTACGAGCAATGGCAACCAGCTCCTGACATCCGCTGCCGGCTTTAACATGAACGGTATTTTCGATTCATTCAGAGATAGTTTCTTTAGTGGTCTCCTACGCTTGTTGGACACACCTCAAGGTCAACTTCCACTCGAAGGGGCCTTTCGTTCATCCAACCCTTGAAATTTCGTCGGCCGTGGCAGTTCTATACGATGATGTCGGCATCGGCTATATAATGGATTTGGGCATTTTGGTCACATGGTTGGAATTTAAGCACCTAGTATACAGCGAGGGACCAACGTCTGCAGTATTCTAGTGAAACATGATAGAGGAGCAGCTTGGCAATAATTCTTACGCATTCTTGGGGTAAGGGCATATCTTGCTCTTCATCAGCCCGGTTGATGCGCGTCTTTGGCATCTTCACGCTACGCATGGACGCGTAGCGTGGACGCTAATGTAGGTTTTAAAAGTAGACAAGCGTCCAAGAGAATATGCAAATTACACTGCTGAGCAGTACATACGATCTCAGAACTATCCAAAGTGGGAGCACTATCCCGTGGCTATGCTTAAGAGACTTCCCATAGTGCTTCATCCATGAAGCCTCACGGAGCCTGCGTAGCCCAACCAGCCAATTATTCATTCCGTTGTAATTCAAATGTCAACGCACAGCCCCCGCTATTCTTCAGTGGTCTGCAAGGGCCTCTTTACACTCTTGAAAGGGTCAACACGCCAACTACTTGCACAACCTGAGCGACCCGCACTCCACTCCCCATGCGTCCCGCAGCGGGGAGTCAAGATCTGCGGGCCGCCAAATACCCTGTCAGTCTATGCATACATGGCAGAAGTAGATCTCGTGCCTTATCAGTTCAGAAAAAGTGAAGGGCACTAGGGTACTGCTGTTAAACTAGTATGACGAGACAGTGATCGTATGATATATAGGACCATAGATCCAATCGTGAACATCAGGGGTCATCATAGTCTGTTGAATATTGCGATCCACTTCAGGTAGTCTTGAAAACAAGTTAGTTTCTTGTAGGATCAAGAATGTCCGCAACCATATTAAACAGTTTCAATCAAATCGAACGAGTGTAGACCGCAGGGTAATAAAGAGTGGTCACATTTGTTGATTCCCTTTACTCGGTGGACCCGCTTCGATGGCGGGAAGATCAAGGCACCGACCCGCTGCCGCCAGGCACACAAACACACCACCGTCGTTGACATCATCCAGTCTCGGATTTTGTCGGGTTTTGGAATATGATGTTGCTCGGCCTTTGGGACTGCACTCTGTATATCATTGCTTTTCCTCCTCTCTGGCATACATCCCATCGGGTCTCCAGAATCCGAAGCCGATAATATTGACAGGCCACGTCCAACTGTAACGTGTGCCTCTACGGAACTGCTTTATCCCTGGTTCCACAGTCTTATTTTTTCGCCTTAATGCAAGATGGAGCACACTACTGATTTCTCGGCCTATTTAGGTCGTGAAGCCCCAATGTACTTTAAGAGTGTTTCTTGTTCGTTTTTGTTCTTTTCATATTGATCCTGATAAAGAGGTTGTGATTTGATCACAAGATGAATACTCTCCAGCGCACAATTCCCAGGGCGATCAAGGTTGCTGGAGTGGCTGGCTTTGCAGGCCTGGGCATGTATTACACGAAGCTGTATTCAACGGCATTTGCGGAATCGAATGAGCCAAAGACGGTCTTCTCTGGGCTAGGACTCACCACTTTGCGCTTGCAGAGCATCAGAACCGTTAATCACAACACGAAGCGACTGGTCTTCGAATACCCTGACGAATCCGCCCGCAGCGGCCTGACATTGACTTGTAACACTTGCCCCTTGAAGGACGGTCTATACCTCAAGCTACGCTGCTAACATCTAACAGCCGCACTACTAGCAATCACACATCCTGAAGGGAGCTGGCTTCCCACGATTCGACCATATACACCTATAAGTGACTTAGGTGAGCTCATTCCATGTCTGATATGACATACCCTGGTCACATAGACATGGCCCATCTAGCAGAGGGATGGAGATATGTTTGTGGTCGAGGATGCCCCTGTTCCAGATTATGATTGCTAAGTATCGATCGAACCTACAGACGAACCAGGCCATATTGAACTTATGGTCAAGAAATACCCAGACGGGAAGGCCAGCGGTTACTTGCACTCCTTGAAACCAGGAGACTCACTTAGGTTTGCGACTTCATTGAAAGGATATCAGTGGAAGCCGAATGAGTTCTCCCACGCCTATCTCTTGGCTGGCGGGGCTGGAATTACGCCAATTTATCAACTTATAAAAGGCATCCTGAAGAATCCTCATGATAGAACGAAGCTGACTCTTGTATTTGGCGTCAACTCCGAGGAAGATCTACTGTTGAAGGAGGAACTTGATCGCTATGCCACAGAGTTTCCTGACCGCTTTAACTACATTTACACTGTCAGCCGTCCACAAAAGGAGAAATCTCCTTATAGAACAGGATACATTGACGAAGAACTTCTAAAGAGCGTTTTTAAGGGTTCGACACAGGATACAAAGGTATTCATTTGCGGTCCTCCGGCGATGGAAGATTCCCTGGCTGGAACAAGAAGATCTCCTGAGGGGATCCTGAGTCGATTGGGTTTCTCGAAGGATCAGGTTCACAAATTTTAGACTCGTCCTAATGTTTGATGGGGCTTTCAAAATGGCGTGTGCAGACATGGTATTATAAGTCTTAGAAGAATCCTAATACTTAATATTGTCCAAATCCAATAGATAGCTAGCAACCCATTGTATAAATCAGGCTCCTGCTTGGCATCGGGAAGGAGAGGGATTAGATAAGCATCCCGAGCCTGCTCTAATCACGTGCACGCTTATGGATTTGCATGAACAGAAGATGCTGATTGAAAGTGTTAGCCATAATGTGCCGCTGACCTGCTGTTGCAGACTACAGTGTCAGTAACCGCAAAGATGAGCGGACAGAACAAAGCGTTATATCCGGAGCCCAATGTACTGACCTCCTCTTTGAACGTGGGAGCCGTGAGTGGTTAGTTACCAATCCCATTCCGGTGACTGGTAGACCGGCTTGTATTGCCTCAACTCAGGAACCATATGTCTGAGACTCATTGCAGCAGCCCTACTTACTCAGTTTCTTCAACAGGATCTGCTGGCCTCGTATATGGGGGAATATCAGGAGTAATTCGGTCCCCTCATCCGGTCATTCATTCTATCTCTTGCGGAATCCACTGGTTTGCATGTGGAGCCTCCTTTTGGTGTGAGTTATCCCCTCGTCTATCCCTTATAGATCTGGAAATGATATCAATCTTGCTGCTACAGGGTTGAGAAGCAACATTCTGAAGCTTCACTATGAAGACAAGGCTACCCCTAAGCAACGGGCTTATGTCAGCGCCCTCTCTGGAGGAGTTGCCGGAGGGGCCGTTACGAGGCTAATGGGTGAGTTTGGCAGCATCCTTCTTTTCCCCGTTTGAAAGAAAAAGAGGTGGTGGTGGTTGGTTTACTGATGGCCGGAGCTAGGCGGGCGACTTGTCCCTGGACTAGTTGTTTTTTCGCTACTAGGCTATGTCGGGCAAAGCTCTTATAATGCGATCGACACCTGGCAAATGGAGAACGCGAATACGACGTCTAAGCCGTTCCTGCAGCGGATGGCCGACTCCAAATGGATCCCGCTCAAGTCACTCTCGGATGACGATTACAGGGGTATTTTGAACGAGAAAGTGTTGAGTATCGAGGCTGAAATCGCACTCATTGACGACAAGATCGGGGAGCTTGAAAAGTTAAAGACTAGTGGACTCGAATCGGGCAATTCGGATCCTGCAGCTAAGTAGTCGGTTTCTAGACGGCCACTAGCAACTTGGCTATGGGTGCGAGAAGAGAAAAGGTACGGCCATGCTCGAATGGTTGGGGGCCGATCTTACATGTCCGATCTATCTATGTTAAGGAGAGAATTGAGTGATCGCGGGTGAACGTAGATCGTTCACTTGCCCTCCAAGATAGAACTCCCGGCAGTATTGTGTTGCACTTGCACCCAGCTTTGCAAGGATGTTGTGCTCGCATAGGAAAGAGTTTTGAACGTTGCGACTTTGGAACTTCGACCACAACACGATGGTCGGATCCGCCGTATCTTTAGGTTGGCTACGGATGCCGGTGCCGCCACTTCCATGAGCCCTCCAGAAGGAGTTTACCTTTGTCGTGTATCATATTTCTCACATTGTTTCCAGACACATGTATTTTAATTTGAAACAAGACCCTGTATGATCATGAAGCGGACCCTAGTTACATGGAACACTACGGAGTATTCGCAATCAACAACTGTTTCTTTCTGCTCCACATGCCAAGAAGAATTCTGGATATTGTTGGGAAGGTTTCGTGAGGAATCCCCCATCAAGCGATAGATACTTGGTGAGGAGAATGTTGCGCTTAATTTCAAGGAGGAAAATGCCAAATTGCCGTGTTCGTAGATACCCAAAGTCCAACCTAGAACGACCACGCTGCTAAGCTTTGTGTGAGGCAGGGCCCCATCGAGCCAGGGGAAAGGAAAAAAAAATGCTCCCCGATCGACTGCAGCAGACCTTTGAGGCTCGGAAGGTGCGTCGAATTGCTTGCTTGCTTTTACTTTTTGCAGCGGGCAAACCCACATCTTTTGCCAGATCAGTAAATTGCTAAGCAGCAATGCCGAGCCAGCCGGACGGTCCGGCCAGAGAATAACCCCCCGTTGGTCCATTGCCAGCTTGAAAAAAAAAAGTGGGCGGCTTTCCGCTTCCAGTCTTGACCGTGACGGGTTCGACCTTTCCGCCGCTGACAGGTTGCCGCTCCAGTGGTTTAGCATCTATGGCTCGCCCTCCCGATCGTCCTTACCTTTCATCATAACGCACTGGGTTCACGGTGGTGGTGAAGGAAGAAGAAAAGGACAATACTCGAATATCCAGGGGGAAAAAATCAGGGACAGAAAAGCATGACTGACTTACGGCTCTTTCGTTACTATCACAACGCTTCTTCAGCCCCTCTGCAGCTCTTCCCTTAACGGAGACCTGTTCTCTTTCCCGGATCCGCCGAAGTACAACCCCCCATCCCCTCTCCTCAGGAGGGTTGCGCTGGATCTACTCGGGGGAGCTCGTGTGGTTGCATAGGCATACCATTGCTCCCTCTGATCATTTTTCACTCACCTCTTCCGTCTAGAATCACTCCGCGGTCTCCGAAACGACTCTCCATGATCTCTTGTTGGACAGTTGCCCATTTTGTGCAACGGATCGGTCCTACTGACCGCGAGCTACGATGACGCTTTTTAGTCCGACCACGGTCCTCGTGGGCTTCCTCCTCCTTTACCTCTCCTCCTTCCTTATCTTCGCCATCGTTCGTATTGCGACCGGAATCTCGATTCAACGAATAGGATATTTTTCTCTCCGCCGCATTGCCTATGTTCCCCGAGATGGCGTCCAGATCGAACTCCGTGGCCTCGGCCTATCTCTACACCCGCCCTCGTTTGCGCAACCAACATGGCTCAGCATTCGCCTGACCGAACTAAAATTGACTCTGGACCCTTCAGCTTTGGCAAAGGGAAAGAAGTCCACCACAAAACCCGATGCATCGGTTTCGCAACCCCCGTTGGAGAAAGAGTCGTCAACCGAGCCGGATAATCGGGAAGACAGCTCTTCCATACCCAAGCGGAGCAAGACATGGCGGAAGCTGACACATATGAAGGAGCAAGTGAAACGGCTGCATCGACAAATACATTGGTTGAAGTTGGTGGATGTGGTAGCCGTCAATACGACCATCAATCTCGTGGAAGCTGGTCAGATCCAGGTTGGATCTTTATCCTTGGGCGTCGACACGAGGCGCAAGATGGTGGATCGAGGGAAACTCTTCTTTCGGCGCAAGAGTCAGGGCCCTGACGAACATCGACCGGCAGAGTGGGTGATGAATGTGCAGAACGTGCTACTCGGGATAGATGGAGCGGAGCCAACCGAAGTGCTGGACAATGTTCGGGTCAATATACATGGGCTTCTCCACAAGGATCTCGAGGGCCTGAGAGATGCGTCCATCGCTTTCAAGATTGGGCGCATGCATATCCCGTACGATGATGTGATGACTCTGATGCAGCGCGTCAAACAGTCTCGCCAGTCGTCCGTGGAGCCTACCAATATTGAGACTGATGACGAGGTTTCCTTCTCAGACTTTGTGGAGGAGTTGGATCAGCCCGGAAGCCGAGACGACACCATTGTACAAGCAGTCGCCGACTCCAAAGAGTTTGCCGGGTCAATCCTTCGCGGAATACAAGGAATACAGGTGGCCCTGAGCTTCTTTAGGTTAACTCGAGCTTTTGAGCCGCCTTCGTCAAAACACAATCCCGTGTATCTGAATGTGGTATCGCATGAGCTAGGCGTCGATCTGCACCGAATGGATCAGAAGAGTCCTGCTCATCGCATGTATTTCCAACGCGATGATGTCGCCCATCAAGCTCTCTTGGCGGCCATCTCTTTGTCGGTCACCTTGGACGATTGCTCAGGCGAGACGGAGAACATACTATATATCCCAATGGCGACCACAACAATCAAGACCACGCTCCCTTCAAAGACGATCAGCTCCTTCGATGACCACAACCCGGAGGAGCGCAATACCAACATACTATTTGCTAATCTGGTGGTGACGTCCCCATCACTCGATCTAGAGCCAAAGCAGGTCTCTCGGCTCCTAGGGTTGACTCAGGCGAAGAAGGCGTCTCCTCGTGGAAAGAAGAGAGATAACCATCGTTTGATTTCTAGGCTTCTTCCCAAAGCCAGTATCAAAGTATCGGTTCACGAACCTGTGGTTCGATTCGTCCTCCCTATTTCCAAGCCTTCCGACACCCCTGACGACGATTATAATCTACTAATTTCCTCTATTTCCTCTATATCTCTTGACATTGAATCTTCACATTCGTCTGAAGGCGGGGTTCACTATTCGCTCTCTTCCATTTACCGGGTGGCATCGCATCAGCTGTACTACCAAACTCCGTCCGGCGTTAAACATAATCTCTTGACGACTGAAAGCTTGGAATTCAAGGTGTTACTTAGTGCTTCGCCAGAAGTACGCGTGATTGCATCTGGAAGCCTGAATACCTGTTCTGCACACATGGTTAACGATGAAGTGAACCGTGGCATTCATCAGGTGCTCGAGCAGTTCCGGGCTCAAACGCGGCATAGAAGGAAGGCCTCTATGTCATTTGAAGAGCGGAAACCTAGTGTTCTCAGGCGAATCCCGCCATGGTTGCTTCGATGCCAATTTGAAGCCACTGGCCTCAGCTTAGAAATTGCTGGTGTTGACACGAGTGTCTCTGAGGTCTCACGCGGTGTCTCATTCCAGCTACAATCGTGGACCGCAGACTACAGAGCCCAGAAGTCAGAACCAACGACTGTCAGTTTCGCGAGAAGACGGACCCCAAGTCACTCTTACATTGGAGATGAGTCGTCCTTCCGGTTTCCGCCTACGTCGCCTCCGAGACAGAAACAAGTGGGCGCCACAGATGGCAGACGACTAGCCCTCCACGTCCGCGGCTTTGAGGGATTTGTTATTGAATCCGAAGACTACTTGGAGGCCGAACCCTTCTTCTCACTACCGAGATTCGAGGTGGCCCTAAGCACGATGAGTGATCGTCTTGGTCCGATTAGTAACGTCAACTCTGTGTTCAAGGGCGTCTACCTACAATACTCCCTATACCGCTATTATTGTCTCGGTGTCGCGATGTCTGTGGTCCAGGATGCCTTCATGCGAAAGTCACCGGATATGCCCGAAACGCCCATGTCCCCTGTTCAGAAGGAATTCACCTACCCCCCATCGCCACGTCCGTCCGCGAGGGGCGAGCTCATGACATTTGATGTCCGAGCAACCGTCATACAGCTCAAGACTTTCATGCCTGCCGATCCTCCAATGTTGGTTCAAATTTACGGCCTGACCGCTGGCTCGCATCGCCTCTCCTCTCCATTTGTGAAAGCACATCTCATTCGGTTACATGCAGAAGCGCCAAAGCTCAAAGGTGTGTGGGCCAGAATAATAAGCATGAACAACGTTCGCCTTGATTTGCGCAAAATGAAACTCAAGCATGGTACCAATCTTGTCGAGCAAAGGTCCATCGATGTCTGGGCTGATTTCATTCGTTTGGGTGTACCACACCACATGGTAATGCATCGCATTTTTGACAACGTGATCAATACCTCAAAGGCACTCAAGCAGCTTCATGAACGCTTCAAGGGCCACTCGTCTGAATTCGGATCAGTCAGAGAACCGGAAGAGCCCAAGAAGATTCCTAGAGTATCGTTGCGCAGCAAGGCTTTACTGTTTGAGTTGGAAGATGATGCTTTCGAGTGGAAACTTGGCTGCATTTATCGCACCGGCCTCATAGAACAGCGCCAGCGCTTGGCCCGCGAGGAGGCATTCGAGCTGAAATTACAAAAGATCAAGGAATCGGATCAGCGCCGCTCTTCATCCAGACTACGGGCTCGATCAAGTCACCGGACACTTCGTAGTGAACGTGTTAGCGGAGAGACAAGGAGGAGTAAGAGTGCCGACTCTAAACCGCGGAAGAGCTTGCAGGATGACAAGCGTGGCCGGGGAAAGAAATTCCGCTATGATACCGAGGGAGCTGCCTGCCTGTCTTGCGAAGCCAAGGTTTCAGCCGATAATGCCTGGTTTCGTCTCCAAGAACACAATTCACGGTCCTGGAAGGATAAGATCGATTCTGCCTTACGATTCCAGGGCACGTCGATCAAGGAAGTGCGAAACCTTTTCTCTGGTGCTGATGAGCCCCCCGAAGATGTCCAAGAAACGGAAACTGTCCTCTCCATTCCGAACAGACCTGCTCTATTGGCTGCTTTGATAAGTGACATCAACCTTGTCATCGACAAACCTTTCTTCCCCTTGGAAGATTATCCCAAGTTCCTTAACACAATCGGCAAAGGCATGCCGATGTCCATGAAGTATGCGTTACTTGTTCCCATGAGTATTCAGCTGGACATGGGAGAGGCGCGCGTCAACCTGAGAGACTACCCCTTGGATTTGCTACATATCCCAGCTTTACGTCCTGGTCAATCTCCAAGGCTGCCCAGCTGGTCTCTTCGAACCAACTTTGTAATTGCCGAAGAATATCGTGACTATAAGTCGGCCAGGCAAGTCAAACTCGAATTGGTACCCTCTACGGAGCTGCCAGATGGGACCACGAGCCCTCCTTTCGCAATTGAAGTCTGGCGATCTGTCTCTCCTGTCAAAACTTACTCCGACCCTACGATCGAGATCAATACCAGCCTACCAACGAGCATCTCATGGGGCATGTCTTATCAGCCTGTGATACAGGATATGATGAAGATTATCGAAGGGTTTACCAAGACAGAAATCGACCCCTCTGATAGGGTTGGATTCTGGGACAAGATCAGACTTAGCTTCCACTCTCGGATAAATGTTGCATGGAAAGAGGATGGAGATGTTCATCTTCGTCTGAAGGGCTCGCGTGACCCATATGTGGTGACAGGATTCGGAGGCGGGTTCGTCATGTGCTGGCGTAAAGATGTTAGATGGGAAGTCCATACTAGTGATGATCCCAAGGAATTCATGAGCGTCAGGAGTGGGGAGTACGTGCTGGCGATACCAGACTACAGTCACGAGGCTCGGTATATGGCCGAAGCCACAGCGCAGGACTTGGAAAGTACATCAACATCGAGTGACCTGAAAAACGCCGCTCATTTCAAGAAGGTTGTCATGAAGCTTTCTGGTGACGTGAAATGGGCTGCCGGCCTGGTATTCGAGCGTAACGTGGACGAGGGCCAACGATCGTTTGAATTTAAACCGCACTATGAAGTTGTGCTTCAGAACCCCGTTCATGTCGACCCTGCGCAGCGAGAGGTAGGCCAAACTCCCGTACCAAGACGATTTCAAGCAGCTAATTTGGGGCAGACCTATGATGCCTACCGCGGGTTCCGCAGCAACCATATCCACTTGTCAATTTCCGTTGTTGCTCCTGAAAGCAGGAATTGGTCCGTCGACTCTGTCCAGCCGTCTGCAAGCTACAACACCGTTCACTTGACCCCTCGGTTCTTCACACACTTCTTCAACTGGTGGTCTCTCTTCTCGGGTGTTATGTCACTCCCTGTCCGACAAGGACCACTGTGGCCTGGCATCACCAAGACAAGCAAGAAATTCAACCGTCACCTGGCCACTGTAAAGTATCAGTTGCTTTTCGCTCCTTTGTTTGTGGCTCACATCTACAAGCACAAGGACCGTGAAGACTATGCTGAGGATGTCGTGACGGCAACAGGCATCAAGGTCCGGTTGGATAGCCTGAAACTTGATGTACATCAAAGACGGGAGGAAGTCAAGACTCTGGCAAAGGGTCGCCTGAAGCAAACAAAAGCAAGTGCGATGCGGATAAACCAAGCGGAATTGGATCTGCAGTCTGCAGATTTCAGGGCTGTGTCAGCCAGTATTGAGGGCACCAATTTCGATGACATCGAGCAAAACAAAGACGACATCATATCGTCCTTCCAACAGCCCGTGGCTTCCGTTGACCTGTCTCGATTTACTATTCCTGATCAAAACCTTGATTGGATAGACATGGACGATTTTGTGGAGCTGGATTGGATACTGCCTCAAGAATCAAACCCTCGAACGCAGATTTTGCCTTTGGCGTTCACGCCGCGGTTTACCTATTTCCGACAGACAGACCACGGCGAAATCGCGCCTGATGAAACGGGGTATAGCACCTTTGGTGATGAACCAACCCATGAATGCGTCATGTCGGAGAATAATGAACCTCGTCGGGTACAAATGGAGCTCATCCGAGACCGACTTGCTGTCGTCGAGGCGCAGACTCGCGACTGTAGTCGTACCATCGGCGAGCAGGAACTCCGTCTTGCCAAGGAGGTCGATCCTGACCCCGCACTTAAGAGTCAGCATAACGACTATCTTAGGCAGGCAGAAACACTAAATCGAAGACGGACTTTCCTTACTGCCGGGCTTCAGCGGATTGAGAGGCAACTGGCGCGGGAAGAAAAGCTCCCAACGGAGAGGAACCCCGAAGCTTTCGTTCAAGACAGCGCTTCCCGGATGGGAACAGACTCCGACTCGACGAATGATGGCAAGGAAGCTGATATGGATGGCTTATACTCCACTCCTGACGATGATCTGGCAAGTGACTTCAACAACAGATTCATCATCCACAACATCCAGCTGAAATGGAACAATTCTCTGAGAAACATCATCCTGCGCTATATTCATCAAGTCAGCCAGCGCCGGGGATTTGTGTACTACATGTCTCGCAGAGCTGTAAAGTTCATTCTCGACATTGTCGATGAACAAAACAAGAACAAGCAAAAGCATTCTAAACTGTTCCGGACTGCCTCAAGACGCCCATCAGATGCTGGCGGACTTGTCGACAGCGAGGATGATGACAGTATCGAGGATCGGATCGAACAGTTGTTGAGTGATGCAAAGCGCTATGTGAATGCAGAAGAGCAAGAGCATCATTCTGACCAAAGGAGACACAGCGCCGCCAAGTCTGATGGGTTCAGCGAAAATATCGCGCCGGAATTCACACCTCAGAACAGCTACCATCTGCGTCTCATTGCTCCACAGATTCAATTGCAGAGTGAGAAGAATCAGAAGTCCGTGCTGGTAGTCGCCGCGAAAGGCATGCAACTCCAAGTCGTGTCAATCATGGACAAGGAGCGGGTGTCCGACGACGTCAGTGGTCTCGTGCAGCGTCGCTTTTCACTTTGCATGGACGGTGCCCAGTTCTTCGTGGCTACGCAAAAGAGCCTGATGAATCATTTGCAATTCTATGCTGGCAACAAATATGGAAATCCCCCGGGATCCGCATGGCCACCCTGGCTAAACCTTGAGGCACTATTCGATTTCGAACTAAACCCGTTCGGCTTTTCAAGGATCATACAGAAGACTTCGGCTAGTCTGCGGTACGACAAGTACAACAACCTCCGCCTGAAGTACAATGAGGAGGTGGCGAAGGGGCAATCAGACCAACAGTATAGTATGCAAGATACGGAACCGAGGATGGACCATATTAGCGTCGACTTTCCTCACTTCCGTGCCATTTGCGACTCCGCCGAGTACTACTCTATGTACATCATCATTCTTGATCTTCTTCTCTATAACGAGCCTCTTGAGAAGGTTCGAAACGAGCGTCTGGAGAGGATCATGCTCACATCCGATTTCAGTGATCTGAGAGGTGCACCGGAGATGGTTTTCAAGCTTCAGTCTCGCATCCGACAGCTGGAAGAGATCAAGGAACATTTCCAGATCCATGCCAAGTACTTGGATAAGCAAGGCTGGGAAGACCGGCTGGTGCTGGAGAAAGATCTGACTCAATGTGAGGATGAGCTTTTCTTCTTGATGAAGGCTATTACCTCCTCTCAGAGGAAGATTGACCCGAACATGTCGAAGACACAAGGCGTCCTCCGCTGGAACATTTCTGCAAGCGAAGTGGTGTGGCATTTGATGAAGGACCAGACAGAGCCGCTGGTTGAGTTCCAACTCAGGAATGCTGAATATGACCGCACGGACAATAGCGATGGCTCGAACCATAACCTAGTTGCAGTTGAACGATTGTATGGTCTGAACCTTCTTCCAGATGCTATCTATCCTCAGATCATCGTGCCTTATCTCGATCAGGCCCGGGGTCTGAACGGCCCTGATGATTGCATGATCAAGGTGAAGTGGCATATGTTGGAGGCAGTTGCCGGTATTCCTGTCTTGGACGACTTTGAGGTGTCCCTCTTCCCTCTCAAGGTTCAGTTGGAGCGGGAACTCGGCCAAAAGGTGTTCGAATACATGTTCCCTAATGTCGGATCTACTGCATTCGAGAACGGCGGATTCTCGCCGTTCATGATCAAAAACATGAAGCCGCTCGATGATTCATCTGATTCTGATGAAGAAGAAAGCCCGACCGCTCATGCACACCAGGATAACAGTGATCTTTCAACCGACGATCTGCAGCTGAAGGGTCCAGGAGCAATTGAGCTGAGGCTGCAACCAACGCTGTCGCTATCGGAAGAGGCCAGACCGAAGTCTCATCATCGGCAGCTCAGAGGCCTCGCCATGACCCCTCTCCACAAGGATACTAAGGACAACAACCACATCCGACCCTCAACGAGTGGCGGTTTGACAAAGAAACGATCAGTGGACAGTCTGCGCATATTGTCTAGGCAGCCCACAGAAAAATCCGTCGCTAACACATCGGGTGGTTCAGGAAATAATGAAGAGAAAAAGAAGTTCGCACTGGGAAGACTACCGAACAAGGGCAAAAAGGAGACTCCTGATGATCTGTCCCAGATGATGTCGCGCGCGTCAAATTACATGACGCTCGCCCATGTCAAGGTGCATGATGTAGTGCTGTGTCTGAGCTACAAAGGCAAGGGAGAGCACAACATAGAGGATCTCCACGACTTTGTTTTCCGGTTGCCTGTCTTAGAATACCGTAACAAAACATGGTCGAATCTTGACCTGGCCTTGCGATTGAAGAAGGATGTTATCAAGGCTCTAATCTCGCATGCGCCTGCCATCCTTGGGAACAAGTTCTCACACCACCGGCCTTCAAAGCAGCAGCAGAAACGATACCGGGAGCTAGCCAGCTCAACCCAGCTTGTACACTACTCCGATACCGCGGTGAATGTGTCTGATAATGCTCATAGCATGGCCAGTGCAGACTCGAACAGCGAATATTCAGAGTCACAACGTTCTGGCAAGTCTGGCACTGGCAGTTCTCCGCTTGTGCGATCAAACTCTCTCGGATCCAGTATGCTCCACGAGCCAAGCGGAGTGATACCGGACTCTCGTTCTGCGAGCGAGGTTGACGTGGATGCCCGCTGGGAGGTATGTTGAATGAAGCAAATGTGAAAGGACGTCGCTAATCAGCTTTTAGCAATCACGCCGAATCGTCAACCCACCCACTCGACCCATGACTTCAGGCAATGCTATGCCCAGGTCACAGACAATCAAGACCTGGGATGAGCCGGAAGAAACGTGAGTAATGCCTGTACTAAATTCATCGTTTCCAAGCTAACAATCCATTAGGACTAGTCATAAGACATCCATCCGCAATTTTGGTCGGAAACTGATACCTTCTCGAAAATGAGCCCGCGTCGCTCTATTTAGCTGGCTGCCACGCCGGCTAACTTTCGCATCATACATGTCCTCTATTATAATCCGTCATTTTGTTATCTGCACATTACTGGCCTCGCATTTGCCGTGTGATACCCCCAACGCAGTGGGTCGTATATAGGCGTCAACGCTTTTGGTTTCCTGTTTCCATCGACGAATGATCGATGTCTCCAGGTGTTCCAGGGGTATAGTGTGATTTACTTCACTTCTTGTGTAAAGTTGATTATATTTGGTTTTTGTGTGGAATAGATTAATCTTATTTTGCGAGTGGCGCTGTCTGACACTTGCTTTCCCACTTGGTCTGTTATTGCTGGTGTATTGTGTACGAAGAAAGGGTTACGGGAGCACAGGGCTCTCTCACTGTTATTTTGACAAAGCGCCCGCGCAGTGGACATAACATATCTATGAATCGTATAGGATAGGATAGGGAGGGACAGAAAAGAGGCGCAACGTTGTTTTTGCTAGCTACTGTGCTTACTTCGGAGATGCTAGTACCTCTACCAAATCACATACAGCTTGAATAGACGAGAACATCCACTCTTTGCCCATCAGTCTGAGTCTGGCGTGGTGAGCTTCAAACATGCATGGCATTTCCCTGGCCGGGCGCCAACATGGCGACTATCCCAAATTGTCCGCGGACAGTTCTGATCCTTTTCTGTAGCTGGTCCACATCGCTCAAGGCCATCACTGCCCATATGTCCGCATTCCATGTAGGTGTACACTTTATGAGAGCACATCTTGTTTCAGAGACGACAGTGATAGTAGGGTCAATGTGATGAATGCACTCAGTACGTACAGTAGTAGACAAGGTAATGAAAATGTATAAAAGAGGGCAGAATGGGTAGTATAAATACGCCTAGGAAGATCAAGGTAAATGTTCCCAAACCTTTATTGTCTAGGGAACAGCCCTTTCATTTTGTTTCTATCACCGGGATGAGCCATATGCTAGTATGGTAGAGCGAGAAAAGTGCCTTCAGTTGCTAGTCACTAGTCAGATAGAAGCTTTATTTGCGCGCGGGTTTTCCCAGAATATGACAGGCGTACTAAGTAGTGATAAATTGGTCTGGCATCGACTCTCATTTATTTCGTGGCGGTCCGAGCCCTGATATCGCAGTTCATTCACTTCCATCCTTTATGCTTACGAGGGGGGTGCCTGTTCCAGTAGTACAAAGCGGAATAAATCGGTTCGGGCCCAGATAGGGTCTGTGTAACATAAGGCATAATCTCTCTGCAGGACACGAGCATTGTTGTTACTGCCTGGGAAGATGCCTATTCTTGGTTGAGCCCGGTCGACGATCGTCTCTTCATGTTAGAGCTTGGTCTCTGGTTCCCTGAAATAAATTAGCTATAGTCTTCGATTATTACCTTCTACCATTATTGCTACAGTTGACGACAGACTCAATCATCTCGCAAGACCTTATGGACGAGACACTCCCAGACGACAAGGCCATAACTGTCCCAGTTCCTGCGGTTGATTTGACGGTCGAAAACCGGTTTCAGGCACTCAATGTAGCCGATATCAGTCACTTCGTTGTTCAGTATGTAAAGCTTCGTGTTGAGTGGTGACTGACACCAAGTGTCTCTTCATCGATTCCACGTGTTCCAAGCTAATGAATCCTGTCTCAAAGGCTGTCTGATAAACGACTGGATTTAATCATGCAGTCCTGCGCAGGTCCCAATTATGACTTCGACAAGCCTTGGCCGTTCTGGTTCTTCATTGGGAAAACCCTATCGAAGGCGTTTCTGGGGAATGAGGATCAGCTCGAGTGGTTTAATGCTGTGAGGGTCAGAGATCGGGAGTTTATTACTTTAACCAATGTTGGGAGAGAGAATAGTTTGGATTCCCGGGAGATGAACCATGACCTTGATGAAAAAAGGGATCCGGGTGGTTGAGGTCGATTTCTTGAAGCCGGTGCCGGGTGAGCAGCTCAAGGCGTTTTGGAAGCCTGCGAGGGGGATCATTGACCAGAAGGTTCGAGAGTGTGAGTGGATCGTACTAAAACTTGATCTAATATTTGTTGACCCTCTACATGTGTAGGGATCGAGGACGAAAGGAGCAAAGCACAGCATCAAGAGGGAGATCCTGCTTCCGCGGTATGAGGTCTATTCAGTGATGCAAGATTTGATTACGTCTTTCTTCCATGTCTATGTAAGTGCAATGCAGAGTATATCATGTGAAAGTCTGGCCATGACCTTCCAACTGGTCCATAATTGCAGCTGTAATATGCAGACTATTCCAAGTCTTCAAGAACGCTCTCACATAACCGTCTAATCTGTCCCCATCGATTCAACAACATCTGCAGCTTCTCTCGTTCCCATGCTTTTGATCCTATTTTCTTCTCACTATCCCCGAGCTCTTCTCCAAGATCTTGAATCATATTCTCAATAATTTCTGTCGTCCCAATGCATTCCTTAAGATACACCTCCACCCAGCCTCGTATCACGTTCGCGGTCTTCTGCTCGTCGACGCCCCGCTCTGAGCGTCCGCATACGTATGCGCGCCAGTCACGGGTATTCATGTATTTTAGGCATGCAGCGTAGTGGAGGGGACTTTCGGAAGATAGGGGATGGGAGAGGGTGTAGTTTCTTTTGGTATACTAAGTCAGTATTGCGTATCCAGATACATGGTTGTTTTCTAGGGTGTAGGGTTTAAGGGGGAATGAATGAAAAGGTGATTATGCTCACCCGAAAATCTCCTGTTTCGCTAACTCCTGTTTCTGTGATATGCTAAGATCTTGGAATATAATGTCGTCGAGGTAGATGCAGTCGGAGGGGTTAGTGGAGAGGGTGAAACCATCTTTGTTTGTTAGTTGTATGGATTGAGAATGAGATGTTGGGATTGATAGAAGGGTATAGACTGACACTCAATTAGAAGGAAGTCGTTTGAGTGGTTGCCATAGCTCATGTAGACTTCTTCGCCTTTCTCTGAATGATGTTAGTCCTCTGCACTCATAGTATGGAAGGGGGAGAGAGTACCGTATCGCCGCGTTGCTCGGAAGGTATACTTCTTTCCGTCAAAATTGACTTCGCATGCCTGTGTATAATCAATATCATACGCCCTTATACAGATGGTACATAGGCAAAGGGATAAACCCACCGCATCATCAACATGATTAAAGTAGTCTGCAAACGGGACCATTCCAATCGCATCATTCCAATCCTCTGGCTCATCTTTCCCAGGCGAGACATAATAGAAACTCCTCGAATTGATAATGCACCAGTAATAGGCGAACGTCTTCCACTCTGTCTCAGGATAGACTTTGACGACATTTGCCCAGGCATCTTTTAGTCGCTTTTCTTGCTGGCTGAGTAGGTTCTGGTATCGTGTGTCGTAGTCCACACCTACGGGGACTTTGGGGAAAGTGTTCCACTGTCCTGAGATAGAAGGTGGGAGAAGGACTTTTCCTCGATTTTGATCTTGATCTTGCTTCTCTGGTGAGGAAGAGTCGGCGTTGCCTCCATAGCTTGAATTCGATACCCGAAGATGTGCCGGCCAGAGAACCGGCATGCTGTCTTCGAACTCGTCATACGAGGGCCAGACACTCCGCCAAGCCTCGAGGCTCTTAAGAAGAGATGGGTCCCCGTGCGTGAGAAACGCAGCCATTATCCCGTGGATGGATGTTCCCGTGGGGAATTGCGAGGTAAATGATGATGGGATCGAGTCGATAGTTAGCATTAGGTCCACAGGGATCGTGAGCATTATCTCATTGTTCTGGGCAAATTAGCAATGCACCACAATATCCCATTCCTAGTCTAAGGAGTACAGTCTCAGCAGCCTACTTTTATTGTTCGCGTCGCCTTCATCCCCAAACGTCGCCCGGGGAATCGTGCCGGCGTGACACCCTTTATCTTGATCCCTGACGCTTCGGCCCATTGCATAAACGCAAGATGCTCGTCACCGGGTGAATCATCCATCTTCTATTTTGTATTCTTCACTATTGGACCGCGCCGTTGGAATCTGTTGACGCTTGACTCCGATAGGAATCGTGGATGATTGATGGTGTAGTTCTGCACCGATTAGATAAGCCGATCGATAAGGGAAATTTTATCCCGCATCAACAACATCAACATCGGGTGGGATACATCCCTTGCAGGATTTCTATTTCTTTTGCTCACTTACTCACTTCTAGCTTAATTCTACAGCTGCACTGCACTGCGCTGTGCTACATTACTGCAAAGAGCAGCAACACACCATGGCCACCCCCACAGACGCCCCTCCCGACTCCCACATCGACCATGCCGCCTCCCTCCGTTACTGGAACTCCGTCGCCGCCAACACAAAGACCATGCTGGGCATGCTAGGCTCGTACCCATGGTACACGCGCATCGATCTCAGAGGATCTAAGACTTTTTTCGGCAAAGTCCGCCGTATGATCCCCAATTGCCCGACGGAGGGGAAGCTCCCTCTCGGCGTGGACTGCGGCGCGGGCGTGGGTCGCGTCACCGAGGGTCTCCTCAGCCAAGTCTGCGAGCGCGTCGATGCCGTCGAGCCCATTGAGAAGTTCACCGAGGTGATTCGCAACTCGGAGCTGAAACGCACTGGTGTTGTCGGGGATATCTACACAATGGGTCTGGAGAATTGGTATCCTGAGAAGAACAAGTACGATTTGATCTGGACGCAGTTCTGCGTGGGACATCTTACGGATGTGCAGTTGAGGGAGTACTTTGTTCGATGTCGGGAGGCCTTGACGGAGACGGGGATAATGATCGTGAAGGAGAATCAGTCGACGGATCCGAATGGGTGGGATATGTTTGATGAGGAGGATAGTAGTGTTACGAGGACGGATGAGAAGCTTCGGACTCTGTTCAAGGAGGCCGGGTTGGTGCTTGTTGCGTCGGAATTGCAATTGGGGTTCCCGAAGAATTTCAAGCTGTTGCCTGTGAGGTTTTACGCGTTGAGGCCGTCGACTTGAGAGGACGTTGGGAGTTGATTCAGTGATGTGAATACAGCGGTGCTGTCCACCTGGTTTGCTGGAGGCGCTGGTATCGTCTGCTGCTGGGACTTGAGAGTGAATGCAGATTCCGATGACTTAGGAGCCGAGGCTCGTGTCCGACTATCAGTGTGGACGCTGGCATTAATAATGCCACTCCAGTTGAAGCGGACGCGAAGTGGTGCGCAGCCGATGATTATGCTGCAACTTTGCACTGTAATGAGACACTCGCTGAGTGGACCACTACGTGGACGATATACCTAGATCGTGCTGTGCATACCCTTGGAGTGAACATGGCAAGGAACACCTGTCGCGCGGCTCTAATCACCTGTTGTGAGTGGATCGAAAGGCAGAGTGCTTGTTTGGATTGGTACGAAGTATCAAATCTATCTATGCTAGCTGCAGAAAGTGATGCCAATGCTAGATCAACAACCCTGGGAGACATGCCGCAATCGACAAGAATGAGTCTGTCAATGCTATGCAGTCTCTTAACAGGGGCTAAAAGCATATCCAATAATGTAAGAAGCAGTGGGAACAAGCAGGGTATCGGTGCATATAGTACAGTGGCTCAGGCCGTCATAAACATTCCATCATAACATATTTTTGGGTCTTCATCACTCAGCTAGCGGTCTGGTAGCGTCACGGCCGGAAGAATTGAAACGGCTCTGCGGCCATCTGGGCATAGTTCAATGATCACTCGGTGTAGACGGGGGAGCCTGCTTTTCTCGGAACCAAGGCACGAAACTTGGCAGATGATCCTGCATCGCCTCAAGCCTGGTCCGACCACCACTGGGGGCATCAGGATCATCGGTGTATGGGATGCCTCCCTGGCCCCGGTTTTCTGCCCAAGCCTTTTTCTCGCGCCGAAGGTCGCTTTGGACCCATGGTATCGTGACCAACGTCCAGAGGCCAGCCCATGCGAACGGTAAGGACCATCCTAGCTACACATCACTTAGTACCAAGTTGTTGACAGTTGCTTGGAATCACTTACAGTGTATGCAACTGGCTCCGAAACAGTAAATATAATTGCCGTAATGGCGGCAGCGACAACGATAGATCCTCCAGCCCAGAAACAGTTCATTTGGAACAGCATACGCCGGAAGTACGGGCTCGATAGGTATCGGGTGCGAAGCGCATATCGGTAGATCTGACCACCACCTCCATCAACTGCCACTACATCCTCGATCAAAACATATAGGGCGGTCGGCATTGTCGAGCCTTTAGGCGTTGATGAGATCCGGAAGGGTGCTTTAACACCACAAACACGAAGGATGTCGAGTGCCAGATACATGCTGCCGAAGTAGAACATTACCGTCGGAAGGACCATGGCGACTAATCGGACTATTGACCACGAGGGTTAGCCAGGACACGAAGAAGATGGAAGGAATAGGTTTTACCATATGGTTCTTGTGGAACGGTTCCTCTGTGATGATGTCAGTATAGTCCGTAGACAAATGGATGGAAACACCTACACAATCAGCTCAACTGCCAGTATCAACCAGACGATGGTGAAATTGATATGAAAGAAATCCAGCTACATCCGGTCAGCACCCACTTCCAGCGAATTGTAGCCACGGAAAGCATACCCATCCCTTCCTGGCGTTCAATGGCCGTGCTCGCGAGTCTTTCCGGAACAAGTTGTAGAGACGATAGAAGTATTCGAATACCGATACACCTCCTAACGATGCCGTCACAATACTGAAGACTATAGGATAATCAATGAGTTGGTGATGAGAGAATGAGATACAGAAGCAAATCTTCACGTACCCAAGTTATGCGAAAGATCAGTGGCGTACCAGAGCGCCCAGTAGAGGACGAGCGGCTGGGCCAAAGTATCAATCACAAAGATTGTCCAGAAGATGGCGATGGACTTCTTCCTCGAGCGCAAGGAGTATGGGAGCGGCGGAGGCTCAGGACACGCAGCGGGCCTCGATTCTTCGTCCATCGAGTTGGCAGTCGTGGTGCGGGTGGGCGAAGTTTAATCTGTCAGTCTCACGCAATCTGCAATGACCGGGTCTAGGGTGATAGTATTCGAGAGACAAGGGAAGACATGACGGGAGAAACGGGAATGGGGATGGGAGGAACAGGAAGGACAATTCCCAGATGAAGTCAATCTGAATGACGAGAGATAAGCCAGACAGGCCGGAAACGACGGCAGGGACGCCTCGTAAACGAGCCCAAGGCTTTTTGTGGAAGTATTTTGCCATCGGCGGATTCGGGTTGGTTTTGGCCGTGATGCCTGACGTAACCGGGCCGTGATGTCATGCTGCTAGTGGTCGATCCCGCGCGCTCCAGACCGGTTCTGCACAGGGTTTGGTGAGACATCCTCGTTGCTTTGTTTCTTCATTCTTGTGATATACCAAGGGGAAGAGGACAGACATCCTCATATTCCCAGTACTCACGGACCACGGCTGGAAGTCTGGTCGTCTTCCATAATAATGTTGTGCCAGGGGCGGTTCCGCGGATGCCAGAAGAAGACAAGTTGAGAATGGTTTGCTGGCTTTGCAGAATATAAAAGTATCAGAAGAGTTACTGGAGCGCATTGGATAGGTTACAGCCAGTGATCATCACTTATACCACTTAGCAAGGGCAATGATAATGCTTGAGGTTTGAACACAGTCCCTGACTTCGGTCCCTAAGGGACTTGATTAACAAATGATCCACTCCCAGCCCAGTCCCCACTAGCCCCATTTCTCTCGGGTACAACCAGTCAACCAGTGATCCAATCTATGAGATATTGAAGACTCGTGAATTTGGCGGACCTGACCGGCCAATCTTAGTGACAAAAACACCTGACTCGTAGAGAATAAACGCAGAAATGGAAGTCACAAGATCAAAAAAGATACAGCTGAGTAGGTTCTATTCACGATCTTAGTACTACCACTACTAACCATGAATCTTGTTATCGTGCGGAATATGCAATGACTGAGCAGTACTATGACCTGCGGAAACCTCTTACTGTGTAACAGTCCACTCTATCTTGCTGCACACCATGCTATTAATCAATGGACCCTGCCGCACAATGAATGATTTCTCTCAGAACATGTCACAATACTCACTCCGCCTTTTCGCTATATTTTGTATCCAGCTGACCTTTGTCTGACCTTCTTTCTTTCTTCACCAATTCTAATTTCACGCTTTACCGCCACTGAAAGATGATCTTCCGGTAACGACTGTCACGAACTTCTTGAGAAAACATTATGCTAATAAAAGTAGCAAGCCTTCCCCTCCAATCGAGGCATCTGTCTCAAAATTGAGCCCGGATACATATCAGATGGGCTCTAAGTTTCTTTGCAAAAAGACTACAAGCGGGATTCCCAATACTGCAGTTGCTAGTTGGGACGAGGGTGATGGGCAGTTCTACATAGTTGAAACTACCAGTGCCAACTCATTAGGGGAGCCAGCCGATGGCCTCATCTACCAGGCTGGCTTGTCATCCGCTGTCTGGGAGATCGAGACACAGGCGATCTGTAAGGTCAAGACATGGTCTGATTGTGTGGGAAGAGAAAGCGACACACTTGCTTTCATCGCATCCAGGTTCCCACATATCCCCATCCCTGAGGTGATCTATTCGTGGACCGATGAGAAACTCAATAGGTCCTTCCTAATCTTGCAACGGATCCAAGGGCAAACTCTGGCGAGTGCCTGGCCGTCTCTAACTGCAGAGCAAAAAGCTGAGGTCGCTTGCACCGTTGCGGGATACTGCCGCGATCTTACCGAAGAAACCTCGGAGAAGCTACAGTCTGCAACAGGCTGTGGAGTTCTCGAACCTTTCCTAACCGTGCATCCAGAAGCGTCTCACCCGTCCTGGAAACCCCGACCATTGGGTCCCTTCTCTTGCATCGCAGCTGAGAAGTATTTCAACAAAATATCAACCCTGCCGGCACCCCCTATAGGAGACAAGTTTCATTTCTATCATTCTGACCTTAGTCCAACCAATATTCTCCTCACAGACGATGGTGCTGTGAAGGCTATCCTAGACTGGGAGTCAGCTGGGTACTATCCGAAGTTCTGGATTCCTCTTAAGCCGTATCGCAGTGGGGGGTTTAACCTCGATATTGCAGACGATTCTCGTTACGACTGGACCGATCTTCTTGAGTCAAAACTCTCTGACATAGGATTTAAGCTCGACCACAATCATGTTAAGTGGCAGAAATCATTGGACCGTACTTTCTACGATGTACACAAGATTTGTGACGCATCTTCCTGATTATTTCTACCCTATCCATATTCTCTGCCTAAACTAAGCACAAGTGTTCTCACCACCTACTTCCGGGTCTAGCCAATCCTGCAAACCTAACCGACATATAACTGGCCTGACGAGAATGAAGATGTTTCATGGGTAGAGGCTGGTCCTAGCAGCGAACCTGGGCCGTGGTCTGTAGTACTCCTTGTGAAAACTGAATGTTACACGGTATAGATTAATGTAAATCTCATGTAAGGGTTGATCGCAGGTTCGATTTCCAATCATACAGCAGAGTGTAGTTCACATCCAATATGGATAAAGATGAACCTAGCATAGTCTGGAGCGGGTAGTCGGACAACTAGGTACACAAGACACTAGCCCAAGGATGGTAGTAGTGAAGCCTGTCTGGAAAGGTATGAGAACATCCTAGGGACTAGACTGGGATTTCGAGGATCTTAGTTGTAGTAGATCTGAACCTCTGCACTCATGACAGAACAATGAGCTTGTTTAATAGTACTGTCAGGTGATACCTATGGTGCAGCATGTGCATTGGCAGACTAGAGAGATACGTAGAATAGCGCCCCATAATCACTACCTACAATGGTTCTTTCCAAATGAAGCTTATACAAAAACTGCCAGCTTTGGATCTCTAGTCTCTTGCCAGCAGGTGACCGAGCCATTAGCGAATGCACCACTGAAGAATTCACACCTGAAGTTCACGGCACAGGCATAGACATCGATATTACATAATAAGTGTTGCATATAATTCACGTGACAGCCTTCCGCCACCCCCGCGGCGGGTTCGGGCTTCAACGTCGCATATCCTCCGCGACGCTGGTTCGAATCGCGCCTCTGTCTCTGCATCTTCCTCCATTTTCTGCTCCCCAACCCGTTGTCTGGGAGATGGATTGACCTCAATTCCTGTTGGTCGAAATTTGAATGAGACAGTCTGGACGCTGACATGGCCTAAGATGGCCCCGAGTCTACGCGATTTGATTGATTTTCTCCTTGCGGAGATTGCCCTCTGCGGCGATCAAGGTCAGTTGCTCGTCTTTTCCAATTTTCTTCCGATCGTGACGGTCTCGAATAAATCCCCACCGACATGGCCAACCCCTGCATGCGCCATCCGTCTGATTGGACCATGACGGAACATCCAGCTCGGGTCTTTTCAACGGTGAACCTTGCCTTTGGATACCTGCATAAACTTTATCTGTTATAATTGCATTGGTTCTAGTACTATTAGGACTAGTCAACTAACCTTCTTCAGGCGCTTCTCCTGCCGATATACTAACCTTTACCGATACTTTCTATGCCAAGGCGGCGCAAGATGCAGCTGGCCGCAAGCACACCGTGGACCGTCGGTTCCAGGAGAAGGTCTGGTCCTGGTTAACGAAGAACCCAGAGGTATCCGTTGGCAAAGACAGAGAAGGAAACCATCTCAGCCTCCAAGATGCCAAGCGTGGTCAAACCAATGCAGAGACAGACCAAACCGCCAACGGAGCATCGGACTCGGTCCGGGTGTTTGTGTCTAAAGAGCGAACCTGGCTCGCAGTAGCTGGTCACGGACCGGATGAAACCAAGGTGTTCCCCACGGAGTTTGCTCTACTCTCTATCATTGCATCGCGCAAGCACAATGGCATTGCGCAGACAGAACTAGTCAAAGTCAGTGGCCAGGACAAACGTTCCGTGCCGAAGCGTACGGATGTTCTGCAGCAAAAGGGTTACATCGAGAAACGGGCCATCCAAGTCAAGTCCACTCGTACCAGTCTTTGTACCTTGCGCAAGTTCTTGACACCAGAGCACGCCCCTGTAGACAGGGAGACTGGCCAGAATTCAAATGCGACCAAGCAAGAGAACATGATCGATTTCAAAGAGTTCCTTGATCAGCTCTTCCAGATCCTTCAGGAATACCAGATAATTTCTCGCAATGATCTGAAACAGAAGCTTGGATTTGAGGATCACTGGCGCTGGAGGATCTTATCCCGTGCGCTTCGGAAGTTCGAACGTATCGGCGTCCTCAAACGTGTTCGAGCTTTGTCCCAGTATGCCGATACTTTGAAGAAGTTCCACCCTTGCGTCATGCTCATACGAGAACCAACGGAGAGAGATTTCGAACTGTTCAACGAATTCAGTCGCGGCATACTTTCCAATCTAGAACAGGAAGATAATCTCGATATTGAGGATGATATGGAGCAAGATGGCACATCACAGAGCCCCTTGCAGCCAGATAGCAACGGCACAGTCGGTCTAGTGAAGCGCGAAGCAGTAGAAGAGGCTGGCCGGATTCTCCCCTCTTGGTCGCCAGATAGGAACATACACAATCAGATCTTTGAGACTGTTGATCAAACAGGAACCGACGGTATCACCAATCAGGTAAGCACCTGACAGATGACTGGTAATAAAGACCCTGAGCAAACGTTGACTGAAGCTACCTAGGGAATCCTGAGAGCCTGTTTTGGCGGCTACTTTAGAAGACCTTTGGAGAATGCAGTGAGTCGTCTCGTAGAATGCTGGCAGCTATCCCAACCTCCGCACCTGCGCCATCTGGCTATCGTGAGAGACACGGCGCTCCAGCGCACTATCACTCACTATGTGCATTATACTGCTATGAACTTCAAGCAGCTAGTCGATTCAGGGGAGGCGCTGTGGGAGGCGGTTGAATTTTCCGCGAAAAAAGCGAAGTCAAGCAACGCGCACATTCATCCCGTTGATGCTGTTCCTCAACTTGATGCTCATGGGCTCACCCTCGCTGTGCCAAAGAAGGAATTGTTGAAGGATGGCAATGTTACACTGCTGGAGTGCATATCGGTAGTCAAGCCGGCAAACTACGTCTTTTCCGGCAGCGATGCCGTAGCGGCACGCTTGGAGGATGGAACATACACGATCCATCAACGTATTCGGGGTTCTGGTGACTCAACTGCGCAGCCTTATGCCACGCCGGTTAGGGTGAAGATAGAACGCCAGGATGGCTCTGATACAGAGATGGCTGACGTGCCCTCTGTAAAACCGGTAAAAAGCCGTCCAAAAAAGTCACAACTAGACCCCGAAGCCTTCCGAGGCATGTCTGAAAAGGAAAAGCTTGAGGCTCTTGGTTTGGATGATACTTGGACGGAGTACAGTGTCCTACTCATAGAACGCGCCGGGCCGGGTGTGTACATTACTTCGCGTGGACGTCGGCGACCGGCTGGCAAGAGGCAGGGGCGCCCGAAAATTAGCCGGATCGCTGTATTCAAAACACCGAAGCTGGCAACTCTGCCTTGGTTCCAGAAAGAGACGGCCGAGCCGGATGACGAGTCTATACTTGTATCCAGGAAGACTCGTTTGCAGGCCAGCGGACGGCCTCAGGCCTCTCCTGCAGTTGATGATGATGATGCTCTCCTACCCCAATCTACTCCTCCAGCTCTTTCTGTTAGAGGCTCCAAAAGATTGCATGAGCGCGAGTCAGATACCGAACATGGAATGGAGGGTGAAAGTGCGCCAAAGCACCGTCGTGTTGAGCAAGTCAATAGCGACACACAAAATGTTTCGTCGACTGCAGAACTGCTCGAGCGTGAACCTGAAGGCACGCAGACGTCACCCTTGAGGCGAACAAAAAGAAAAAGAGCAGTGTCGCCTATGCTCCCAGAGGAGGTTGCCTCGCAGACAAACGGCGGCACTGTGTCAGATAATGCTTCGGCCCGGAGACTCCCTCGAAATAGCAATGGTCAAACCGCCGCTCGCAATGAGGATTTAGGAACCCCTTCCAAACGGACTCGCTCTGGACGAGCCTTACGGGACAAGAAAGGTACAACCACCCATTTGACTGCTGCTGAAACCGGAAAAGCCGATGCCGTTGAAGGTGAGCCTGATGCTTCCGCGGCTGAAAGGCCATCTGGGAGGGATGCCGTTACCAATGGATCTTCAGAAAATGTCACGGCCAGCGACGCGACTCAACAAAGCTTGACTGAACAAGCTGCGCCCTCCGCGGTCGAAGACGCGACAGAACAGAAAAAGAAAGGTGCCCCAGAAGTACCTGAGCCTTCTGGTAGAAAGCGAAGGATATTTGCAGAGAAAGGTGGTTCTGTCGCTGTTCTCCGAAGATCGATCGTCATGGATATCCTGGAACAAGCCGGCGGAGCGTATCCTATGGGTACAGAAATCTGGTATCCATTCATGACAGCCTGGCAAAAGAAGCGACACAAGGAAATACCCGATCTGCGCACAATCAGATCGGTCGTCAAAACCATGGTTGATGCCGGCAAAGTCCGGCAGCTGACCTTCAGTGGGCGAGACAGGAAGGGCGTCATGGTAACAAAGAAGATTATCTATAAGGCTGACATGAAGCCCGACGACCCCATGATTCTGGATATGCAAAAAGAAATGCTGGCCACAGATCGATACTACTTCCCCCCTAATGTTGAAATTGACCCAGAGATCTCGAAGAATGGCAATCGGGGTACGCCACGCAGAGATGAGAAGCTACTCTCCCAGCTCCCCGTGGAACGGGGTATTACCGTACAGCTGCACCAAAAGCCGGCAATGGTTCGCGCCGTGGAAAAACGGCGACGCCACATGCTGCGAAGCGAACTGTTGCAACATTTGAGTATGGGAGAGGAGTATGAGACAGCAGATGGTGCGGAGATCGTGCGACTGATGACTTTGAGTCGTCGCGGTGACCAAGACGATCCACGCGCATTGACATCCATCTCCCGACCGGGACGTGCGGGCGATGGGCCTAGACGAGGACAAAGACAGCAGGTGGAGGCAGGGCTGGCTTCACTGCGCAAGATGAGGCGATTGTGGTCTACTATAGCACCTCATGCGATGCTGATGAATACGAAGTCGACGTTCCATGGCACCACTGGAACTTTTGGTACGGAGGCTGGAATCCCGGCTATACAAGCTGCCAGAGACCGTGCGAAAGCGGTTGGGAGAAAGAAAACTCATGACCTACCGCATTCCCTTGATGACCTGTTCAGCCAGACGCGGAGACGAATCATGGACGACTCTGGAGAAGCTGACCCGCGATCACGCCAGTTCTTCCGGGATAACAATACTATTCTCAAGTGGGAGCTCAGCCACGAGGATTTGCTTCGTCGAAAGAGTGCAGATCTGTTCTATATCAACCAGACTGTTCAGAACATGGAGACTCCCGGCATCGAAGGCGATATTCGGTTCGATGTCGACGAGGAGGCCGGCGAGGTAGCTACAGAAGTGACACCCATGATTACTCGACATAAGGCACGCCTCGAACGTCAAACTTCACAATCGCGGCGAAGACGGTCCGAATCTGCTATGGAGCCTGGGCACCGTCGTCTTACCAAATTGAATGAGAGCATTTCTACTGACGGGAATAAGCTTGCCTCGGCCCAGCCCATCCCGCGCCAACCAACACGCCGGAGCCGTCTTGTCTCACAGATGCCACGCACACTAGTCCAGCAGTTCATAGCCGCAATCGTTGCTGTGCGCAGCTTAGCTGGAGGCTCCGATGCTCGTCTGGTTGATTGGTCCCTTCTCTGTTGTTGCTTCCCGGACATGGACCCAGCCTTTGTAATCCACCGAGCTAGGGGGATTCTTGGAAAATATCGCCTACAGATCGCCAAGATGCAAGGCGATTTCCAAGACAGGTTCATCGAGGCGTATGCTAATGACCAGGTCCCTCCCATTGACTACGACAACCTGGAAGGGTACGACTGGAAGGGGGTTATTGAGTGGGCGAACACGAAACTAGATGCACCCAAGTCCGAGAAGCTCCCCGATTTGCCTGCCACGCGAGAACAGTTTGACAGCGTCTTTGAACTAAGGGAGGAGGCGCTCGTGCCAATAGATGAACTGTACCAAACCAACCAGTCAATTACCATGGGCCGCAAGCGCGCCCTGATCGCTGGTGTCCCGTTCGCTGCTCCTTTGCCAGAGAAATCCAATCGGCCTCAACCGCGGAGCGCGGAGCTGTCACGCTTGGAGGTGGTCAAGACCTGGGTGCGGGCCAACGTGGTGACACCAGAGGAGAAGTATCGCCCGGCCGAGGCGCGACAGGCGCTGGAAGTCTTTGGAGAGCACGTGGTGCAGCAGGCGTTGCAGTCTCTGGTAACAGAACGAGCGCTCTCTATGGGCAACCGAGGTCGCATTACTCCAGGCCGCAACTACGACGTGACAGAATACTTCCTGTTGGCACTGGGCCGGCGGCGGGTCATCGAAAGTACCGAGCTGCGGCGGGCGCAGCGGTTCAAGACCGAGATACTAGATCCGACACTGCGCAAACAAGGATACATGGACATCGACTACAACGCGGAAGACGGCGACATGCTTGTAGTGATCAACCTATTTGCCACGGGTCGTGTGGTGCTTCACCCGCGCGATGTGCCGCGCGAGAAGTACGGACTTACGGACGGGGGCTACCTGACGCGGCAGATCGACAAGGACAAGCTGCGGTTCTCGATGGAGGTGCGTCCGGCCAAGTCGTATGTGTACGGCAACCCTATCCAAGAGAAGATGAGGAGCCTTGTACCACCGCGTCCACAGGGCATCGATGCGGCCACGCAGCTGCCGGCGAAGATACCGCTGTGGTACGACATCCACGGGTCGTTTGTCCGGGTGCTGTGGGACATGGCGTTGGCGGCGGTAGTAGGATGCGTAGCGACGCGGCCGGGGATCAATGCGAGTGTGATAGCGGGGATGTTGAAGCCGACGATGGGCGAGTGGGAGGTGCAGCTGCTGTTGGAGTGGATGGAGGGGGTGGGTGTGGCGACACGGCAATCGGGGTGGGTAGTACGAGAATGGTGGTGGATGGTATTGGGGGATATTTGATGATGTACATTTGAGTAGCATGATTCCAATTTAAATGACTGCTATGCTATAGCGGTGTAGTAGCTCACGACTTGATGAGTCGAGTTTAATTTGAGACACAAATTTTCATGTCCCTTACCACCTTCTACTAGTATATCAGACCCAAGGCTTGTCTACAGATAACACACACACCAGAAAATACCCTGAATTATCTCTCCATATCGCTCTATCACTATCCACACACACAGTCATCCCACAGATAGATAGCATTTGAACAGGACAAACCCCTTGAATGCTTCCATCCCAAGCCTACCACTACCACACTTACACCCTTCACCACCGCGAACATTCTAATCGATAAAATGACTGAGATTACCTCATATCGACCATCACATAACCATAGATAACATAACAATCTAATTTACACAACCATAACCATTAAACCTTGACCCAGGGTACTTGTATAGATATCATCCAACGCCAAACACCATTGCTTCATATTGATCGCAAGTATAAGCAGAGAAAAAGGATGGATCACTCCAAGTCCATGTCGCGCGTCAGACGTCGCAGGATCATGGCGACCAGGGCGATTATGACGCCAACGATGGCTCGGTCAAGCCAGGGAGTGTCTTGGGATGTAGTTGCTGGTGCAGCTGGCACTGAGGGTCTTGTTGCTGGAGGGGTATGTTGTTGAAGCTGTTGTTGAGGCTGTGGTTGTGGTTGTGGTTGAGATGGAGGATCTTGCTGCACACGAGGTGTATCCGTAGCTGCAGTCACAGCTGCATCCGCACCTGCAGCCGCAGCCTCATCCACACCCTCCTCCTCCTTCTTCTTCTTCTTCTCATCCCCCTTCTGCTCCTCCTCATCCACCCCAAACTCCCCTCCGAAATCCTCCCCCTCCACCCGCACCCCAGCCTCTCTACAAACCCCCCACCACTCCCTCATAACCTCCTCATTCTCTCTCCCCCTACTCCCCTCACACCCCTCACACCTCCACCCCCTACTACTCCTCGCATACGCCCTCCTCACCTCTTCCCCAACATCCAACCCACCCACCTGGCCCTTCGCATCCCCATCCATGAAACTCCTCAGCGCAATCAACGCCGTCCGGATCCCCCATGCAGGCTGCCACGTCTCCTCATGATGGCCCGATATACTGAGACAGATCTCGCGGTTGACTTCGAACCGTCCCGAAGGCGTCAGGAACCGGAAGCTGGGTGGGCGGAGCGGGTAGGTGGGCGGGAGAGTGATGCGGCCGTGGTAGATGCCCCCTGCGTAGGGAGAGGGGGGCGGTGGGCCCAGGAGTGTGAAGTGCCAGTCGAAGAGGTTGGATTCGGAGACGGGCGCGGCGTGGAAGTAGGGTGATGGGTTGGTTTGTAGGTCGGCGGATTCTTTGAGGAGGCGGCGGGTTGAGGGGGACATGTCTTTGAGGGTTTCACCCGAGGGTGTTTGGTGATGTGGGTGTTTGTCTTAGTATGTGGTTGGTAAGTTGTAATGAGTGAGGTATTGGTGGTGAGGTGTTTGGTTGGAGATGATGTGATGATGTGATGTAGTAGTCGGAGATATAGATAAGGTGGAGATGCGGATAGGCCAGTTGGCCTGACGTTTACCTGCCTTATTAATCAGGTGTCGCTACCATACCATTGGACTCCGTAGTATATAGCATTCATAATAGTTCTACCGCATTTAAACATTATTCATCCTAGTATACACTGGTATACATCAATCCCAGCTCCGCCA
Organism: Aspergillus welwitschiae; assembly: GCF_003344945.1. NCBI lineage: Eukaryota > Fungi > Ascomycota > Eurotiomycetes > Eurotiales > Aspergillaceae > Aspergillus > Aspergillus welwitschiae. Next base: position 156,098 of record NW_020798719.1, read on the forward strand.
TTCATCTTCTCGTCCGTGCATCTCCTCTTCGCTCATCTCTCCCTCGCTGTCTTGCCCCCGCAGCCGTGGTGACATCGGCGCTAGTGTCTTCATCGACACCCCCGTGTTCGGCCGCTCCGGATCGCGCACCACATCCAGCGGCTGGTTCGGCGTCCAGTTGGCTGCAGCAGCAGATGCACCCCAGGCATGGCCATTGTTCATATTCCGCTGGTACAGTTCCCGCTGGTATTGCTGTTGCTCCGCCGCCTCCCGCTCCCGTCGCTGCCGCACGCGATCGCGCGCCTCCATGAACTTCGCACTCGGCTCCCAGTGCCAGCCATCGCCTGTCGTCGTACACACCGGCACCGGCCATAGCAGCGGGCGGTCCCCGAACAAGTGTCGTAGATTGCGCCGCCATCCCAAGTCAAATGCGTGCGGCATTTTCTCGCTGTCTTCCTCATCCAGATAGTTCTGATATCGGTCGTGCTCACGCTGGCGCTCCATCTCGGCATATGATCGCGACAATGCCTGCTGTGCTGGTGACATCCGCATCCCGGATGGTGACACACTGGGTGGAGGCGTTGGCTCCTCACCCTCTTCCGCCCGCGTCACTCCCGGGATCGCATTCGCGTGGGCGTCGAGGATCTGCCCTCCGTAGTCCTGCAGCCGGTGACCGAATCCTTCTCGGTCGCCCCCTTCGCTGCCCAGCACATTTTCGTAGCGGTGGCGATCCAGCGCTTTCCGCAACGGTGACACATACCGCGTCTTCTCCAGGCATTCGATCGTCGTAATTCCCCGCAAAGCCAGGCTGATATGCCAGACTGTGAAACCCGACAGTACCAGGCCAATAATGCCACCGAGCACCGCCAGCAACACCACGTTGATCGGCAACATTTTATCCACATCGATATATTTACTATCGTCCAGCATCTCCGTCCATATCCACAGTGCCGCGACGATGAAATCCACCCAGCAGAAGATCGACGTATATATCAAGAACAGCAGGAATGCTTTGTAGTTGTACAGTCCGACGCAGGTCGCCAGCCACGGACAGTGGTGATCCATCTTCAGCACGCAGCGCTTGCATGTCGAGCAGTGGTGCGCCCGATCCGGTTTCGGGCACTGGCATTTCTTGCAGAATCGGGATCCACCGGTCGAACTCACGGTGTAGGCGGTATATTGTGGTAATTCGGTCACTGGGAGTGCACTATATTCATGTCGACCGCGGCCGCTGGGAGTGAGGGGGGATCCGGGGTCGGTGAAGACGGCGACCGTGTAGCATGCGTTGAGGCAGATGTAGAGGATGATTCCGAGGAGGGAACTTGGGATACCTGGTTCACATCACGACTCAGTAAGCAAATGTATGAACGGACGGTGAAACCACGATTACACACCGATCCAAGCACTTTCAGATGGCTTGAAGCCAACACTGGCCTCGACCCAGACGGCCCATGTCGTTAGGCTGTAGACAAATGCCAGAGGGAAGAATGATGCTGCCGTGCAGCAGTAGCGTTCAATGCGGAGAGCCCAGGCCCGCGGCCGTCTTTTCGGCCACGAAGGCGAGGATGGAGGTGAGGCTGCCAGTGTTGCCATGGTCAGATGGAGTATGGAGTATCAGCGAGATGACATCCACGTTGCGAGCGACGATTCAAATCATGGCGATAACCGAATATACAGGGGTGGGATGTCAGCAGCGCAGCAGTGACAACTCGAATGTATAGCAGTTGGATGATACAGTCTACTATAAACGAGTCCAGAAAGGAGTAAAGTGGGAATGAGAGATGACGGGGAAGAGCGGAAGTGGAGGGAAGGAATGGGACTTGATGGATCTGGCGATCTGAGGCACCACATTATTCTTACGTTACATGTACCGTATCGCACAGCCACGGTTTGCCGATCACATGCGCCTATATTTAGATTGTGGCTCGGCACCTGTTGGTTGTTTATGAAACAGATGCCTAGTAACTACTGACTACTACTTACTCTTCACAATCACTCAATCATAATCATTTATCATTGGGATTTCCGTCCCGTACTATGGTATAAACATGAGTCGCTGGTGCAAACTACAGCACCAGATACAAGTATCCCAAACGCCGCTTGATGTACTGCCTCGATATATGATAACCGCATTTGCGACAGGATATCCCTTAAGAAACCAGACCAAACCATATACCATTCAGTATAACACAGTGAAGAAATAAAATAGTTCGGAATGTAGTCGCTCAGGATGTCTTCGTTGTCGTCAATTGGCCTTCTTCACACCATCCATTGACAGGCTGCGATACAGTTAGCATAAGCGTGATCCACCAGCATTGCGTTACTCACCAGGCAACTTAATCGGTAGCACCAGGAACAGTTGGACTTGGGATACTTGTAGAAATCGACAATCAGGAGAATAAAGCCGACGAGCACCGCGACCAAGGCACCCGCGCGCACCAGCCACCATGCCCACCATAACGGCTTCCGGCCCCGGAAGAAGTTCACTGGGTTCAACTTGTTGTTGCTGGCGCCTGCTCCGGTGCGAGTCCGACGTCCTTTTAGGAAATCAACCAGGCTGGGCCCAGTATTCACCTTCTGGTTGTCATCGGGCGTGGGAGTGCCGGCCCCGCCGCTCATGGCAACGTACGGATTCCGCGCCAAGCCAATCCGCTCGCGCAGCGCGTTAGGTGACCGAAGAAGACACAAGCCCAGAGCCAGTCCCATGATGAAGCCTCCAATGTGGGCAAAATTATCCAATCCCGGCAAAAGCCCCAACACGAAGGACACCGCAATACCTAGGATCATAATGATCATCTCCACCCAAGGAGAAGGACGGTCCTTCCATGTATAGAGGAGATCCAAGATGAATAGAGCGAGAATACCGAACAGAGCACCGGAGCAGCCGCACGACGCTTCGCCCTGCCCGGCATAGTTGCCGCCCAAAACAAAGCCCCAGATTCCACTGGCCACATAAACCACGAAATACCTCCACCAGCCGATCATCCGCTCCATGTCAACTCCCATGGTCATTTGCACGATCAAGTTGAAGCCGATATGGACAAATCCAGTGTGGATGAACATGGGAATAATGAACCGAAACCATTGGTTGGGTTCCGGTTTGTCGTCAAGCGATCCGTGCGGGTGAGGATTCGGTACACCGCTGAAGCCGCACGCCTCAGATAGCGTGCACTCAGCCACCGACGCGGTAGCGTTCGGGCAAGGGAAGAGAACTGTTTCGTTGGCGTTCTGGATGCCAGGGACGTTCTTCATGCATGGTGTGTACCGCGACCCCATGTAGATTTGTACGTACGGGGATGGTCCGATCATTACGTTGAATGATGGTTTCGTCTCGATAGGAGAGCCTGTAAATTGAGCTGCAGAGTTGTCAGATGGATTCCAAGGGACCTTTTTGCCGACCTGACATACCATTCTTCACCAGTTCCACAATGAACACGATGATCTGGACCAACGTAAACGTATACGTTACCCACGGAATCTTCTTTTTGAAAAACCCCTTCTTCCTGTTCCTGTTCCTCCGCGCTGTCGGAGCGACCGGCGGTTCGATATCTTCGGGCGTGGGCGAATAATGAGTGGGTTGGTGCATCCAGTTCGGCGGCGGAGATCCATTTGCATATTGATTGCTCTTCAGCGGGATATTCTCAGAGTAGGGTTCCTCATTCAGTCTTCCACCGGCCGCATATGCTTGGTCGGAACCGAGAGATTGTTGACTGTGGTGGAGTTGAGGGTCGGCTGCCGTGGGCTCGTAAGGATGTGTGTGGAAGTCAGGATGGCCTGGGGTCGGAATGGGATCGAAGTGAGGATTAGCTTGCTCATAGGTAGGCGGGTTGCTGCTGTAACCGCCATGGTAGTAGCTGTTGGCTGCCATATTGAATGGACAGCCGGGCCGGCGAAAGGCGCAGGCAGGGAGGCCGTGTCAATCAGGTCGTTGTAATGACCGAGGGCAAGCGATTGTCCGGTAGAGCTTTTCGCTGGCGAGTGGTAGTAGTTGCGAAGTGTACAGGAATAATTTGTGTTTTCTTCTGCAAAGCAGAGGTTGGTTTGTTGACAGGGGTCGGTCGTCTCGCAGAGATGACGACGGCACGTTTGGCGGGCAACAAGCAGGGCTGAAACGATCAATCAGAGAATGCCCCTGACCCGGAACCGACTTTGAATTGCGGCAAATGGCCCCCAACGATCGACGAAACGAAGGAACCCCAGTGAGATTCAGGGAAAAGTAACGAGAGATTCTTCCACCCACTTCACCACAACGGGGAATAAACAAACACTGTGAGGAGAAGGACAAATGAACGAAAAGCCGGTGAGATAAAGATGGGGAAGAAAGACGCAGGACGCTTGAAGTTTAGGCAGGCGGTTTTCAGTCTGGGCGGGCGACTATTTTTGGGCGCTGATCTCCAAGAAACTTCGTCGTCAGCCGCCAGTCCGGATGGAAAACACTCCCCGATGACTGAGCAACGCGGATCCATTCATTGTGAGCGTCGATTTGGGTGTTCCCGCAGGCCACGCAACGTCCCGCGACCGTGAATGGCTTTGAGGCTATGGCACAGCAGTGGTCCGTTGCATCATGGCGGTGTTGCCCCCCACCACGATTTAAAGGCAGGGCTGGGCATGTTGTGGCTGGTCATCGTTGGCGTACTCCTCTCTCCACTTCTACCATCGCATGTGCAGCAGCGTGTGCGCTCTTGACCGACGACCCCCTTCCAGCCTTGTCAACATGTTCCCGGTTCATCAGTCGGATCCGATGCTCGTGTCCACGCATGCTTCCTGACACAATTACCTACGGAGTACACTGACTAAGTAGGGAATCACATCCCTTGCTGCAGACCAATCATACACGAGTTCATATTTGACATTAAGCATTACTAGACATTTAACAATACCATTCGCCTAACCCACACGAGGTTCATCTGTACATCGATTTGCGTGTGGAATCCGACCTGGGAGACATCGTATTCCGACCCTGCTGTCTTGATCGACTGATTATACAAGCCAAGGAGGTAAAAAAGGAATCCAAACCCGAGAATTTCCAACCCAGGGCTGAAGGGTCGGATGCTCCCGTCTCTATCGGAGTGGAATGCCACATTACTTGCCGTCCTACACGCTTGGTCCGCGTGTTCGCATTAAAAAAAAAATCGATGCCTTTCCGTTCAGTTCATTAAGTCTGTGCGCAGCGACGCGCTAAGGTTGATCATAGTAGTCCCGGAAACGCCACGGCAACGCCATCATACGAATCGAATGTACGGAGTACAACAGGGTCTATCCCAACCTCCAATCGTCAGCTGCACAACGCACTGTGTAACTCAAATCAGTGATTACTTACCATCATGACAGACCCTGTTGCTTTATACCCAAAAAAGAAGCAGACCAAACCAAGAGCGAAAAAAAAATATATATAGTCATAATGTTGGTCAGGCAGTTACGCTTAACCAATAGCCAGGTGATTCCCTCAGCTGGAGGGGGTGGATATCGAGTTAACGTGCGAGTCGAGTATGCCCAAGGCTGCACCCATTTCCTCGCTACTATGCCCAGTCAACAGCCATACGAGACGGCTGAGCTTCTGGTACAGCAGCGCGGGGAAATAAACAAGCAGTGCCCAGAACAGCAAGGACAGGACGACCATCACAAAGGTGTTGGCCACCAGCTTTTCTCCTGGTGTCATCACATAGAGTCCGAATGTAACCTCGTAGCGGTAGTATTCCAGCCGAATACGGTCGACAGATCGCTGCAGGATGTTGCGACGGGGTTGCTTCATGGACAACTGGCTGGAACCAGGACAGTTTGTCATGGTAGAAGAGTATTTGTTGATCAGCTCATCCACTGCAGCCGGCGCATGCGAGGAGATGTGTGTGGAGGTCGAGGGGGTGTAGAACGACTGTATTTCGGTCGCCATTGTCGAATAACGCTAGAGGATTCGCAAACTGGAAGGGCCGTGGCTTCCCTGCGCTATACGTTGTCGAGTGCTCAGCGCTTTCCTTTCCGCTGCCTCGGTCGGATATCGTGCTGAGCAATCGCAGTGGAGTGACGCAGATTCCTTTGCTCCGAGTTAACTGGCCGATAAGACCCTAATTGCACTGGAGCGTCTCCGCGTCTCAATAGTCGGCCGTGAAGGGGGTTTGTATTATCGAGGTGGAATTCGTTAAGATTGGGCTATGGGGGGAAAGGACCGACGCGAGAAGATCGGAAGCCGGAGAAGGCTTGAGAGCTAAACAGACAGTTGCTGAGAAATACAGAAGCGGGGTCAATGCAAGAGAGAACACAAGTAGCGGAGATTAAGAAGAAGAGAAGGAGAGCAAGCAGAAAGCAACTAAGGCACCAGGGGAGGATGAAGTAAGAGTTGAGTTGGGAGTTGAAGGAGAAAATCGGTAAGGCGCGGATCGAGGAAAAGCCGCCGTGAGGGATGATTGGAAGAAGGCCGCTCTGCTCAGGCAATAGTCCAACTAGTCCAGCTCCAGGGCGTCCTGGCCAAGAATTAATTCGAACTAAACAGCCGCGGATGACTCAAGTGTCTGGGATGGTGCAGAGTCCAAGTGATGCAGAGTTGCTGGATCATCGTCATTGAAATTAATTTGCAATGCGACGCTCGCGAGGGCGACTCGGTCATTGGCCGCAACCGGTGCCCGGAAGTCATTTGCTGGGAGGAGCTTCGGCTCTATCGGCATCGCCCGCGTCGGTGGTGGTTCTTCCTTGGTTCTGTGTGGTTTGATTTTTTTTTTTTTTTCTTCTTGTTTTTTTTTCTTCTAACCTCTTGTTTTTCCCTTCCATTTTCTTCTTCTTCAGCCCCGTCCACTCTCGAACCTTCATCCTATAACACTCCTGGAAAGTATTCTCGTAATTAGTAATTATTCCCTATGCCTAGTAGTTAGTTCGCGGGAAAGATATCACCCCGATGGAGTCCAACCTTCTTGCCCCGGATTTTCCACCCAGAAAAAGCTCATGCCCCTTAGCTATCTTGCTAGCATATCTCGCGTGATAAGGGCGGCTGGCGTCCACGAGTTCATATTATGATAGTCCATGTGTGCCCAGTTCCTTGCATAAAGTTCATAACGCCCTTGATCGCGCACGTCCCCCTTCGTTGAGGTCAGCGGCTGTGATACCCGTCGGAGTGGAGACTCCCGCAGCCAGATGGTCGCTCATTCTATAGAGCAAAAGGATAACAACAGCGGTGCCATGCGAGCTGGACGTTGAATGGAAGTATCGGGAACTAAATAGCCTGCAGCAACTCTGTTAGCAAATTGGGTATCACAATCCTTGTGTGCTGTGTAACTCTGGCTGCTGGTCTTCGATTTCGGAACCCCAAACCTTCCCAGGCTAGTCCGAACCAGCCTAGTCAATTGAGCTACCTTGGCACGATGATCTACCGTGGTTGGATTTGCAGCCATCTGAGAAATAAAGCAAATCGACCCTAGCAGTTCCGTTATTAGGAGATCATTGTCAATGTCCTGAATAGAGTCACGACCATGGTTCTGGTTGTAAATGTCGAGTGTAAGGAGATTCTCAGACCTTGTCGCATGTTTGTGTTTTCATGTTGTGGAATATATCTTCATTCACTCACAATATGCGGCCTTTGACCTATTCCCATTAGCGGTGAGTCGCTACTTGAATGCGGACCACGCATGCCATGTTTGGAGTATTGTCCTGTCAAAGCAGATTATGGCGAAGTTGCCTGCCAGAGTTATTTGCACAAGTGGTCTTACACCATGTCAAAACTGATTGGTAGCTCAATGCGCAGTCCCCCATCTGCCATGTGACACGTATCAATCATCCAGCGAGCACATGTCGGGATGTAAACGTATTCTGAATGTTCAGGCCTCTAGGAAAGTCGAGTAGCTTAAATGCCGCTGAGCTTTTCACACAGCAGATTATCAGCCTCCTGTGCGGCCATAGTTCATCAACGCGTGAGTTCCAGATTAGCCCAGTTCCTCTCTCATCTGTATGTATTAGCCATTGTGGCTTCGGTTAGCATTATTTGGAGTCAAGGTAAGGTGATGAAGAGAGTTCAGATTATTGAGGAGAAGCGGGTCAGTAAATACACCTGGGGCTGATGTTTTCTTAAGTAATATGTGGAAAAGACTGTCCCGGAAATAGATTCCTCTACAAACTAAGAATAGAATACAGATTAACGTAGGCCGTACTGGAGGCTTTTCTAGCGTATTAGAACCATTGTTACACGCATAGGGCTACCTGTATAAGAAAAGAAGTATCAAGCTCCATTGGAAATCGCATTGACAGTTTGAGCTTACTAGAACTGTATGTAAGATTCTTCGATAGCATTCGAGAAATTGCAAACATGTCTCAGCATTAAATTTCACAATGGACTTGATTTCGAGGTCGATGCCTCTGGTTTGCTTGTCACAGAAGCCATCAAGAATCGACTCGCTCATACTTACGGACCCGGTCCCGTCTCCGGGCGCGCCGCGTGACCTAATACTATCTCGATCAAGTTTCCCACGCTTCACTTAGTAGTCAAACAGACAATGTCCTGATTTACTTGCCAATCAAGTCCATCAGCTGCAGACCCTCAACAAGGCGGGCCGTTTTGAGAACAATGGGGTCCGAACGTTCAATTAAGGCTGCCTAACTTCACCTTGATCTTGTAGCAGATAATGAAACCTGGAAAAACAAACAGTCAACATCAATCTAACGATGCCAATGATTTGTCTTCGCAGACTTGTATGCTCATTGATGACAAGGTGAAGATGAAACATGATATTCTGTATTGTCTAGCGAACCTGCTCATTAGTCAAAGAAATGGATGCTCCTCCATAATATCATTCTAGCTACTTCGTAGTAATTATCAAGAGTAGCTGTTGTTTAGGAAGAGTCAGTTGCGAGAAAATGAGCAGCTTTATCTGCTAGGAAAATCTGACTGTTACCCTGGGGGACAGGTGAGATCCATGAGAATACAAAGTCATGCTTATTGCTGAAAGCCCAAATCTTCCCAACAGACCGCGCGAGCAAGAACTCTGCTCAGTGCCCTTTCTCCTGAGTGCATTATGGTCGAAGGCTACAAGAACCAAGGTTGTTCTTCCTGTCATTCTATGTACGCACACGGACTACCCCACCATATATCAGTATCCGAATCTTCTTGCCTGTGCATCAAATGGTCTTCTCGCTCCGCAACGCTCCAGGAAGAACTAAATGTCTCAACGTCGTCTCATGATAGTTCCATGTCGTTTGAGGAGTTCGAGATCGCCCTCTCCGGTCACTCAGTCCCTGCTTAGCACTAACAAGCCAGCCAGCTGTCACTTTCGGCGGGCGTCTGAGCGCCCGGACCGCTCGGTAAAGTCCAGAGCCCGTACCCATTTGTCTACTTAGTACCCACGACCGTGTATCCCCAGTCAGCAGGCTACCTAGGAGCGCTACTAGGAATGGAGCTAATGGAAGTATAGCACCAGTCGGAGCTACGTGGCTTCTAGAAAATCACGTATCTACATAGGTATATATGGTGTCTTTGACATATAATTCCTTGAAGAACTCCAAGATCCAATATGAGGAACTCCACTCTGTATCTGTTAGAAGCATATTCCTATAGTTAGAACACAGGCTGTAGATACAAAAACTCAGGTAAGGTCCTGAGCGAGCACACTTAGAACCTTTTCAGCTTCTATGCAGGCATATTCCTGATTAACTTTAGGCTTGGAAGCGCGGCAAACACGGAACATGCGGAATGTCGGGCGCTGTTCCTTGTAGGGTTGCCCCGTTGCAAAGGTACCTACAAAGATGCTGAAGCATGATTGGTTCTTTTCTCATCCTATAATCCACTGAACTAGAATACGCTTTTTACTTTATATTTATCTGATAATCAATTCAGTGATAGGTACTGCCTCCCTTACGATAACCACGGAATGCGTCGGTTATTACTATTTGTTGACATAAGTAGCAAGCATGTGTGGATCGGTCTCAGAACATGACTCGTGTCGTCGAGTACACGTCCGGTGCTACATTTGTTTAGTTGATTGGTGTGGTGGATAATGCGCCAATACTGTATCGGTGTAGACGAATGAGGGGCATTTCATCACTTTTGGATATTAAACCGATGCGAAGGTGTCCGCCTCGGAAGTACTTACCCGAAGGGTCTTACTTTCTATGCGCAGCTTCATCTAAAACCCAAGCAGAATATTTTTCTTTCCCTTCTGACTGGCTGGCTTTGACATCCGACACAATGCATACTCTAGTAGAGAGAATCTGCAGCTGCCCATAAATAGTGCTACAGCCGAGATCTTATCTAACCAGCCCATATGCAATTTTCCATCTACTCCGGAGGGCATCTTCAAATCCTACGAAAAGTGATCCCATCCGGCTGAGAACAGATTGGCTCTGTCCTTGCCTCCATCCAGACATATTCTTTTCGCATGATGGTGTGCTGCCGGGCGAGCGGACCTCCCAGGATTTCTGATGCAGCCGTGTTTGATCCTGATCGTCGTGTCGCCCCTCAGCTTCAAAGACAGACCTTAACCGAGAATTCTTACGCGGCTTTGTCATGGGTCGGAAATTGTTTGCGTGATTTCGCGATTGGTCTAGACCGTTTGCAGTATCTGGAAGATCAGCTGGTGACAGACTAAATGCAGAGAACGGTCTCTTGCCAAGAGACCATCGAGCATCTAAGATAGGCAAGCGACTTCTTTCTCCGCTAATTCTCGATGATCGGAAAATAAGCGCCTCGGCACAGCAGGTTCTCAATATTGGGAGAGGAACAGGACCAACAGACCTGGAGGTCTGTTCTTCGAGACCGCACCGGGAACCAAGACGCCAGTCATTGCTGCACCGGGGCAAGAAAAGGATTACTCGGGGCTTCCGCCGCCGTACATCAATGTCGAGAAGAAGATGTGGCTTACGCTATGAGATTGCTGGAGTACCGATTACAAGCCACTCTACATGTTTGGCGTGGCGAGATTGACAAAAGCAGGAATCTTGGTAACTGTCCACCTGCGATGCGCACCCGTGAGAAATAGAAGAGAAGAAACATGAAGTAGAGCGAGACGACAGTGGATATCTGCAGATAAGAGAAAGGCCCGTGTTATGCACATGCTTGCGGTTCTCGTACGGGGCAACTGCTTATGCACAGGCCACATACCTTGTAAACAAAATGATGGGGTTCTATTTTGTACTATGGAGATGGAGTCTAAATTGGACCGGCAGCGGTGAGAGGAGGGTGAAATAGAAGATTGACATGGTCAATATCCCACTGGTGACTTAGAAACTTGTAGAGAGAATTATACAGTGCAGAAGCCATTCGAGTTTGATAGTGGGAGCTGAAGGGGGTCACCGGGTACTCACGTCTTCCCACTTCCTTGTAGTGCGGCCTGTTCAACCTCTGCAACAGACAGGCAAGCAACCTAGCAAATCTCTTGCCAGCACATACAAAGATTCCTAGGCATGAGAAATCCTGAGCTTAGACGATTAATTAAATCGGTGGTCACAGGCTAAGTATATACCCCGCATGGCCGACGCATAATAGCGGCTGACATATAGGCGATGTGTTCGCCGGGGCTCGATTCTAGACTCGGACAGAATTTTTTTGCGGCAGGGCAAAGTGTCAGGCATACTGGAAAATTGTTCCACCTAGCAAATCAAACGTTTCACCTCAGCTGAGTTTCTCGAAAAAAAACAAGTGACGAGCCTAAATTGGGAGCTGATGGTCCCGGGCTGCACTAACATGTTGCCTGTGGTCACCGTTACTGAGCTCTCAACAGTGACACCGCCCTCCATCCACATCTATGGCATCCCCCTAGCTAAGAAGATTTCGACACAGACTACAGTGCGACAAGATGGTCAATTTGGCCCGTGTGTGGATCATACCGAGAGTGGAGGCAGGGATTATTGCTGACCTTCGCTAGTCGACGGAGATGCTGGCTTATGCACGATGCCCAACAGCTGTCGCTGAACAACAGCTCTGCCGACAATCTCAAAAATACTCTGTGTAGTGCTTCAATCTTCTAGTCCTCTTAGCGTCGGGTATACCCCGTGACAAGGGTATCTGGTCCTATCACCGTGCCTGTCAACATTTTTCCAGGTCTGCGCCGGGCGCCCCCACCTGCCATTAGTCTGACAGCCGGTGGCGAGGAAGGATTTTCATTTTCCAGACCTTCTTACTGGTGCAATGGGTCAAAAAATACTGGGAAAGCCGTTAAGTAGCACGGTGGCGAACTATATGCATGCTACTGAAATAAATTCTGATATACCCGACAACCAGGATGCCAGGCTGCAGTGTCTGCATCTGGACCCGCTCCTTTCCAGGACATAAATCGGCCGTCAGAACAATGGAGGTAGGATGCGGTGGCAGGCAGGACCTGAGTTGTCAAAATATAAGTGCCCAGAACCCGTTTCAGGGAGCTCCACGGCTCATTCACTATATCGTTACATCTATATTCTGCTGATACCTTCCTTGCGTGGTACATCATGGGTCAACCTTGGGATGCACAATTTGACCGAGTAGCGAGCTCGTAGGTGTCCTTACTTTCTACACTGTTGGTCAGAAAGACACAAGCTAATGACGCATGATGTTCGCTGTTCAGAAGGGCCGCTAGACCAGGGCTTCAGACAGCAAATCTCGATATCACAGGCATCTTCGTCGTCAACAATCAACAGGGCCTTCCAATTGAACTGTCGAGGACTGATGAGAGCCATCTACTTAACACGGGCTGGCCCCATGTCCAGTCGCTCTGGCCCATCCTTGGGGTGGGAGAATTCCAGGCATATTACGATGCCTTGTGGACGCCGGGACGCAAAACCCGTCAGCCATCAGCTCTTGTTGACAGTTTACTTGCCATCTGCATGCAGGTCACCAGTACTGCTGTATCCAATGAAGCATCTGGTGGCAGCGATGTCCGGATAGCCGGGCAACAGCTGTATAATCGCACCCGGCAACTGCTTCTACAAGAGGAACAGGCTGCCCCAACGCTAGCCACGGTGCAAACCTTCATCTTCTCGAGCATTTATCTGCTGTACACAGACTGCATTGAGCCCGCATACACCACGATTGACGGCGCAGTGCGCTTGGCATATGGACTAGACCTCCATCACGATCCCCCAGAAGGAATGGATGCGAGACAGCGTGAGGTCCGGCGCCGGGTATGGTGGGCTTTGTATACACTGGAGAGCTGTCTCACCACGAGTTTGGGGCTTCCATCCCTTATTGTCCAGGGCGAGGTATCCTGCGGCTGGCCGACGATCTCCCCGATGGGTAGCTCCAATTCGAATCACTTCCAGGTGCACTGGGCCAAGCTGCTCATGTCATTCCAGATTGTACGCACAGTCTTCGACCACCAACAGACAGAGCTTCTCCAGGAAACCCACGAGACCGACATTCGCAATCTACCAGGCCTCTTGGAGTCTCTCGCAGTGTTTATGATGCGACCTCTTAAGGCTATCCGGGAAGGCCTTAATGCAGTTCCTTCTCCGTTACGGATCCCTCGAAAGGACGGTACTCGGGGGTTTTCATTTCTCTTGAAAGGAGCCACTATCAGCCTAGACGGTACAGCCCCCTTGTGGCTTCAGCGGCAGCAGTTCACCCTAGAAATCAGCTACCACAGTCTGAGTCTGGCGGCCCTGCGGCCTTTTCTCTACCTGCAGGGCGGCGATTCGGCCTCTATTCCGCGAGCACATGCGCACGCTGTCACCGGTCTGAAGCACGCCGTCACCTTAACGGTGATCTGCCACCAGAGTCTGACCGAAAGTGAAAGTCTTGCGAGGTGTCTCCCGATCTTCCGCTGCCAATGGGACAGCTGCCTATATCTCCTAGCCTTCACTTTGGCCAACCCAAAGTGCAGTTTTGCTGCAGAAGCGCAAAAGGCAGTGGATACTGCCTTGGACACATTTACTATTCTCGTAAATGTTCTAGGGTTGCCGCGCCGAGCCTCAGAGATCATGAATGATCTCCGCAGGCGCGCAGAAGAATTGGTCCATGTGCCTGCATACATAGTTCCTCCCTCGAGCCAGCCAGCCTCGTGTATTGACTCCGCAGCCGCGTCATCTCCAGGATATGTTGTATCTAGCGGTGTCATATCCAATCACGACCATCTAGGCGCGTTTGATAGGGCCCAAATGCCACCTACGGCTGACCCATCAATTGGCTCTGATATGGGCAGTTTTGAAATTTTTACAGCAGCGGAGTCCGAGCTATCGATGGAATCGGCGCTTGACGTGTCTAGCCTGGAACTGGAAGCACCGAGTTGGACCGACAACAGCATATTGGATATTGACATGAGTTGGGTGGCGGACACTGTACTGGTTGAACCGTGGCAAAATAGTATGGATCATATATTCAGATAGAGATGAAATACTTCAGACAGGGTGAAAACATGTGTAGAAAGAGTAACCGATTTTTACACCCCGATTTGCACCCGGAAATCCCGACGGTGGAGTGCCGGACTGCCGGTATAAAATTTTATTGACTCGGAGAACCCCCGCCCACAGCAACTGAAGCTGAGACCCACCGGCCCGGGCCGGACTGGTTTGATTCCCCACTTGATGCCGCCTACTGATTCTCTACTATAACTGGCCAACCCGGACTGACTACTGTGTACTCTTCTAACCACACAAAACCAAACAGTTGTACCCTTTTCCCACATGCAGTGGGTTAACCAAAATCAAATCACTTTTCATTCCCCCCAGTACCCTTGATCCCACCCCCTTACTACCACCTATCCAACCCAGAAAACAAATAAATAACCTAAACAGCCTCACAAGCCACAAACCCATCATATTCCTCCGCGCCCGTATGCGTAATCAACCCCGCAAACTCATCCTCCCCATTGAAAATAATCCGATCCGCACCGGGAGACCCCCCATCGTACACCTTGTAATCATCCAGAATCGGGTACTCGTAGTATGTACCCGAGACGGTGAAGTCGAATCCTTCGTAGTCGTGGTAGACGTGCGGGTAGTCGTCGATCGTGCGCCCTTCTTCGTGTAGCGAGTATCCCTTTGCTTGCGCTTTGCTGATGTCGCTGGCCCAGTAGCAGTGGCTGCCGCAGTAGTAGACGCATTTGGAGTCGGAGCGGGTGTCGAGGGAAGTGGAGGGGGCGGCGAGCGTGGTTGTGAGGAGGAGGGGGAGAGAGAGGAGGATAGTCTAGATTAGATGTTTTGGTTGGTTTGTTGGTGATTTGTGAAGGGAGGTGTGTGTGTGTGTGTGTGTGTGTGTGTGTGTGTGTGTGTGTGTGTGTGTGTGTGTGTGTGATGAGGTTGGTATGGGATGGGATGGGATGGGATAGGATGGGTGTACCTTGAGTTGGAACATTGTGGCCCTGCTTTTTACTGGTTTTGTTTCGGTTCACTTCTCTTCTCTTCTTTGTTTGCCTTGGAGCTGCTACAGTTTGATGGTAACTGAGACATGATGAAGATTCTACTCCCAATTTATATGTACTCCCTAAGTTCTCTCAGTACCCTGTTAATCATTCCATCTTCGTCTCTGTATGCAGTCCATCCCATCCATCCAACCAATAATCCTCACAAACCAACAATAAATCAAGTATACTAACAAGGAAGAGATTAATCCCGACGGAGATCGAGTTAGTCAGGCCAGACTACATCCTTCATACCCCCTCCTCTATGCAATAATGCATCAGATATAGTCAAACAAGCATACACCAAGCAACACCAAGATAAGCCACGTTCTCATATCACTCGTTGAGAAGACATTTATCTCCTGAGGATCACATATACTAATGCTCGGTAGTATCCATCCGGCTAGGAACTCCGACGGATACTCCGGGTACTTGAACCCACTTCTTGTTTTCTCCCAATGAGCGGGGGTCTTGGCTTCATGTGCGCGGGTATATATTTATTTCTGAGGGGGTAGAGTGAGTTGTGAAGGTTGTGGTTGTCTTGGTATCGAGGAATTGGTGCATGTATAGTGGGTGCTTGTTCATTTCAAGATTGGGGGTTTCTCAGGGTTGTATCGGGCTTGGATTAGGGCGCGTGGATGGGTGGGTGGTTGGTAATTAGTGCTATAGGAGACTGAAGATGTAGTAACTACGCTTAGGGTAGGGATGGATGTATGGTTGTGCTGCTGCTGCTGCGGGTGGCGCGGGAATCCCCCGCTCGAGTACTCCGTGCCTCGGTTCAGTTGCGAAAGGATTAATCTATGTATGCATCTTGCAAGACTTGGTCTGGGTTTTAAATGGCTGGATAGGGCGTTGGACATTAGGGACATTAGCTGAATCATGCCACACTGTGCTTTAGTTGCTGGCTAGATAATTGTTCAACATTACCAGAGAGAGAGCTATAGTAAATTATGATAACCAATAGATTGAGCATCTGGAAAAAACATTGTGGCTGATAGAGGGCAAGGTATTCAGTCAGTCGCAAAATTTCCAATCAGACCATTCATCTATGCACCAATCTTATGCACAAAGAACGCACCCTTACTCCTGCCGAAGCACAATTATAGACGTGCTGGACTCCCCATAATAAGTGTGTATCTCCTCGATGCAGAGTCCCACACAATTGGCCACCTCCATCCATTGCTTCCTTGTTCGCTCCTTACCACCAAGCGAGATCATCAATGACACATCGGCCAGAGTTGCCTGCCATGGGGCCTCCACATCCGGTAGCACAATCTCGTCCACGAGGATTCTTGAACCAGATTCCATGGCAGTGGCGAGATGTTGAAGGATTTGGATACATTGGGAATCTGGGTAGTCGTGCAGGATTCGTCGCAGGTAGTAGAACCTTGCTCCTGTTGAACCGAAATATTAGATCAGATCGGGGTTGGGGCACTTTGTAAAGAACGAGATGTACATACCTTTAATGGTCTGCGGCTGGAAGATGTCGTGGGCCATAACCCGCACACCATCCAGGGGAGGAAGGTGGTTGACCGCTTCGGGCAGGTCTTGCAGCACAAGGCGTCCCTGGAGATGGGGATACTTGTCCCTGAGTTGAATACACTGGTGGCCATGACCCCCGCCAACATCGACGAAGAAAATGTCCTCTCCAAGATGCACTTGACTTGAAGCAGCGCGATGAGCCTCTTGTTGAAAGAGGTCAAAGTTCAAAAACCAGTCCGCAGACTTAAGGCCGGTCATGACTTGTTGTAGAGCATCAAACAGCTTAGGATGCTTGGCTAACCATTCAAAGCAGGTGACGTCTGTTTGGAAGGCTTTTTGAAACGGAGTGTTCTTATTGTCCGTTATATCGGCGTAATTGTTATCTGCGAAGAACCCTGGAACTGCCTGACTGGCTGGTCCGCAGGTTTCAAATCTGCCTCATGATAAAGTCAATCAAAAGCCAAATAGCTCATATATAATGAATAGTTCTTACGCATAGAGTACGAATGCCTCCGAACGCTTATCGGCAAGCATTTTGGTTGTTCGCTTGGCTTGGAAGTGTCCAACAGTCGTCTCTTCAATCATACCATTTGCTGCAAGGTAACGAAGAATGCGTTCTGTGTTGCAAGTAAATGTGATCTTAGTGCCCTTGGACTTTTGCAGCTTCAGATGAGAGATGGTTACCCAGGAGCCGTACGTCAACCCTCAGATCCTTTGCCAGCTCCGAGGGTGTCCATACGGAGTCGTGCAGTGCCAACTTTCGGAAAAGACCAGTGTTCATTCCGAGCATGACAATTGCAACTCGCAGGTGCTATGAGGTGTGTCAGATGCAATACAGCATATGCTTTATGAAGAAGAAAAAAGTACCGAGTTGAATAGATCCATGATCATATCCATCGGACTCAGGAGATCCGGCAGAAGCGAGCGAAGATCATTATAAATGCTGGCGCGACCTGGCTCATCAGCCGTGAGGGCCAGAGTACGAATCTGGGCGATGATAGTGTCCATTGGTAGCGAAATGTATTGTGTTGTCTTTTGGATAGTAGGAGGACTGTAGCAGCATGGCTGGATCTTATAGGGCTCCCTCTCAGGGTTTGGCTCTACCCGCGGAGATTCCGCGGGCTACTGTCACGATGATTGGTCGATTGAGGGTAGTCTTCGGATCCTTCGCCACGCTCGTGTCGACGCTCACGTCTTGTTATTTCGCAGCAAGCCATCATAATCACTTCACTCGAAGACACAGACATCGAAAGAAAGGTGCGATGCCTCCTCGGTCACAAATACAGAAGCCAACTTCCCGCTTGAGGCCTGTATCGTGCCACTTTTGTCGGTCGCGAAAATTGCGGTGCAGCCGTCAGCTTCCCTGCTCCAATTGTATCAGCCGTGGAATCGACTGCGGGCTGTACTCGCCCCTAGCGTCGATTGACAAACCTCAGAATAGCAATAGCCACGAGACGGCTGATATTCTGACACGCCTGAAACGGCTAGAGGAGATTGTTCTTCCAACAGACCGACAGTCTAGTCGAGCGCAAGACCCCAAGCCAGATCGTCGTAGGAGTCGACCGCAGTTAGAGCGAAAGGATAAGCAGGCCGCGGCGGATGCGATCTGGCTCGAAGCAGAATGCGCAAGCCAGGTGTCTTGTGTATGTGTGCTTTCGGATCTCTGCAGAGGACCATAGCAACTAAATTATAACAGAGTTCAATCCCAACTGACACGACAACTTTTCGATCATGTTCGATATGGAATATAACCAGCGTTATGACTATTGAAGGTAGCAGTTTAGGCCACTCGGTCAGAAACTTCTCGATCCCACTTCACCAAGAGTCCGTGATCCTGCTTGAAAAATACTTGCGTGATATTACCTACATCCATCATGTTATTCTCAGCGGTCCACTGCGTACAATGGTAGACAACATCTACGGCGACATTGAGAAACACGCACCAGTAAGCCCGGCCCAGGTGGCACTGCTTTTGAGCATCCTGTCGAGTGCCATGTTCACATGGACTCGCAAGGACTCAGAAAATGCGCCCTTTGCGACTTCCGAGAAGGTGAACGCAACATCTTCCGTGTGGGTGAAAGGAACTCTTGACTTGCTAGATCACTGTCGTCGCATATCCCTTCAATCTATCGAGGCAATTCAGGCAATGATCATACTTTCCTTTGCCATCACTAATATTGAAGGTATCACTGCTCGATTCCGTGACCTGTTGTCAACAGCCATAACGGCAGCGCGTGAACTCTCATTGCACAAAGTCGACCATCAACCAGGGATAGACAGAAGAGAGGAAGCTCCTGCTGACTCTGTTGAACCTGAAATGAAGCGACGAGTATGGTGGTATCTGGTTGCTACGGATTGGTATGTGTCATCGCCCACCGCTGCTCTTGCCAAAGCCCGTTACTGAATGGCACAGGATGGCATCCCAATTCCCTGGTCCTCATAGAGGCACCTACAGCATCAATCCGCTACATATGGTGGTCAGAAAGCCTCGCAATGTTGACGATGCAAAACTTATGGCTGGTTCCCCCATCATTGACCGACCGATGGAGCAACCCACCGAAATCTCATACAGCCTTCAGCGTATCAAGCTAGCGGAGATTTGTCGCGAAGTCATAGACTCTTCTTCGATGACCACATACAATGACGGAGACATGGAGTCTGGGCGGCTTTTAGGCGTGGACCAGAGGATTGTTACATTCATTGAACAACTACCATCTTTCTTCCGCCTGGATGGGGATGCCCTTGATGACCTGATCGCCAAATATCCAAACATTGCATCGGGCATTATGATCCAGCGATATATCATTAATTCCTTGGTCCACTCACAACGGTGCCGGCTGCATCTCCCATACTTAGCCCGCGGCTTGGTAGATCCGATGTATGCCCCCTCAAGAGAGGCTTGTCTGGAAGCGGCTCGGTGTGTCGTCCAGGCGGAGAGGATGCTAGCAACCGAAAATATCCCTTTCGTGCTTACGAGACTGAAGTTCTCCGGAATCTTGCAGTGCGTTGGCATCGCAATTACGGCCCTTCTCCTGGACATGTGTCTTTCTCAGGAACCCATACTTCGGCAAGAGCGCCGGGCGGAAGTAGTCAATGCATGTAGCATTCTAAAGGACGCCACAAAAGACTCCCCGGTTGCAATCAAGCTCCTTGAGTCTTTTCAGCGAGTTGTGCAGAAACACGATATGTCGGTCAGCGAGGTTATTTCCGAGTCTCTCTGTGCCGACAGCAGCTCAAACAGCCTTACCGACATCAGTGCCGACGACCAGGACGGCATACCAGTCCTTCCCCACCTGGATGAGATTTGGCAGATTTCGCAAATAGATGCGAATATCCAAGCATTCGATTGGGATGCCTTGTTCCTTGAACTTGATTGTCCAATGTTGTCGAGCTAAGTCGAGGGGGAATAATTCCTCGGTCATGCCACAAACACTTCTTCGCAGCCTGAGGCACTAACAGTTATTGATTACCAGCCACCCAGCCCAATCACGTGGCATGTATACTAAAGGCTAAACAGTAAAGCAGGTATTGTTGAGTAGATGCCCATAGCTGCAATCTGCTTGCACATAGAGTAGACTATCAAAGACGTTACAAAGTATGATTTTTGTTTCACGTAGAAAGCTGGCGAGTAATTGCACATCTCTACCTCAATAGGCAGGAGGCGTTTGAGTGGGATGAAGCCGTGACAGAGATGATCACCGGTTCCTTAATTAGCTATCTGAGCCATCGTCATGGTTGCAATGGAATGGTACTCATTGAGTGACAAATTCGGCCTTTTCTAGCCATTCCATCGTTGAAATTAGGACCAGAATACGGGATAATATCCGGTTCCTGATCCTGAGTCGAGTGGTACAAGGGAAGAGAAGAGCGTAAAGTTGATGGAGAAGAGTGGGGGGCGGGTGACATCATCTGCATTGGGGCGGTGCAGGCTGGCATTAAGCAATTCCCCCCAATGGCCCTTCTGCCTGTTTCTCCCTCTGGCTGCTTGTTTCTCCCTCCCCGTGTTTCGGCTGTCCCGCCTCGACCAGCTGCAATCTCTCCTGCTGGCTGGCCATCCCTCCCATCGCATTCTTTTACTCCCAGTTGCACTTCCGACCTTGCAATGGCCGCCGAAGAAGATCCGCTCATTCAGGCCCTGCCGCCGGCCACTGACTACCTGACCTATCTCACCCTCCTCGAATACCAACTCACCCCCGCCCGCCTTCCCATTCTCCACAAACTCCTCCAGGATGAAGTCCTGACGACGAACATCGGCTGGGACCTGGTGCAGCTGTTGCTGCCCATGTTGCCCCAATCCCTCGATTGCCTGCACGACATTGCCCGCCTGGGAAACCCAAGAGAGGTGATATTGCGAGTTTCCGATGCGCTCATGCAGTTACAACCCGAGGACGAGGATGATGATAGCGACGATGGCGCGGCTAAGGCTGATGAAGCGCCGCAAGATGCTACGGATGGCGGATCGAAGAACGCGGCCCTGCCGCGCCATATCTTGCAATTCAATACTCTGGTCTCGATGCTATCGGTCCTCCATTCCCGTATCCAGACCAAATCCCCCAGTCGGTTCCTAGCGACATCGCTGCAGGCTGTACTGGAGGCATATACCCTCATGCCCACGAACGAGACGACTTATGCGTTGCTGGAGTTCTTCAGAGACGTTTCACCGTCCAAAAGACCGGCTCCGCCACCCAGAGTGCCCAGCGAGTCCAGCGTGTTGCGTCTCTCGGAGAAATCAGCACCTGATCCGGAAGCAGAGGTCCAATCCCCTTCCCCGGCAAGTGATGATGAATCGGTTTTGGTTCAGAAGTTCCTACAGTTTGGCCTGATCGAGGCTCTCAAGTCATACCTACTGAGCTTTACTGGGCCGTCGGATCCGGGTATGTCCTGGGCGATTAGACTACAAGAGAAATTGCAACCCGGTTTGCGTCTGGCGAAGCAGGAAACACCGAGCGATGCCTTTGCCAATCATAAAGAGTTGAAAGAAAGGGACATGATCATTGCTAAGATCACGGTAGGTTACTGACAACTTGCAATCTGGGTTTCACTAACGGCCGCAGGCTCTATCCCGAGATTTCGGTCTCAATGACAAGAAACTTCTTGAAATTGCCCTCCAGGCCCCGAAGGACCAGCCTCTCCCTCTTGACTTTGAGGAGCCACCAAGGAAGGCGGACGAGATTCCATTAGAAAGACACGGCTCCTTATTGCTGCTCGCGGCGCGCGCGGCTACCGCAGAACTGTTCTCATCTGGCCAAGTCAGCCCGATCGTCATATTCCCTGACTTGGCACGGATCTTCCAGAACTTTGTTGGAGGGTACAACTCTCCAGACGAAGTGGCATTCGGACAGCCCCAAGTGCTGCTGGACTCTCTGCTTACGCTGACCGTCTTTTCCATGCAAAAGCCAAGCGACACGCCACCCCATGAGAAGGACTTTGTTGACTTCGTGCTGACCTTGACTGCTTGCACTGCACGCCAAAACTATAGCTCCGTGCGGCGTATTCCTGGGACAATCATCCAGACGCACCCCTCACAGGTCACTCAATTCAAAGTGATCCGAACTGTTCTGGAAGACGACCGCTTCCAGAGCGTCAAGGATAGTGCGATTGGATGGCTCAAGACTGGTATCCTCGAAGCAGCAAACTCATCTAAAGCTGGCACTTCAGCCGAGCCCAGCGTCTACCTCGACCCGCATTACTTCTCGGTGGTGTTCCCCTCCCTCTTTAACTCATCCGACCTGTTCATGAACGTATCATCCGACCTCGTGGCTTCCTTCATCAAGTTCTCCCAGACTCTATCCCCCTCCATCCACGCGGCTCTCAGCCTCTACTACACCATCGTATCGTCACCGCACCTACGCAAGCAGCTCCAGCTCGAAAAGACCTACGTCTACTTCCGCAATCGCTTCCTCGAGCCGCTCAAGTCCCTCTGTCATGCCTTCGAAGCCGACCTGGCGCAAAATGGCGGCGACGGGAAGATCGAAGCGGCGGTCGGCGAGAGCCTGAGCCAAGTAGGAATGGCGCGATCGGTCGGCTTGATCTCATACATGCTGGAACAAGTCGAAGATGCGGTCGGGGAGGCTTTTGTGGACGAGTCCGACCTGCCCGAGCCAAGTGCGGATGATATCGCGCGGGTAGATATGATTCGGAAGGAGACGTCGCCTTGATTGTAGGTTTTGTACATAGTTGAATCTGGCCTGAGGGTTTCAATGTGCAGGCCTATTGATACCTCTTGCTATAGTATGATGAGATAGAGCTAGTGGCTAAATATATGCAAGCTGCTGCTTATGTTGATATTGATAACCTGCCGTGTTGCAAACTTTTCATTACTCGTGATACAATGACCTACTAATCACAGATGCAGCTACGCAATATCCTACCTTTCTTTGACCACATACATACCTATATCTCATTCCCCCTTCCGAACAGGAACCCCATCCCACACATCCCCAAAATCGCCCAAATCCCACTCCCCCACGCAAGAGAAATCATACTCCGCCTTTTGAAGACTATCCTTCTGCGCCCGTAGAAATGCGTCCAACTCGCACCACCCATCACTCCGGAATGAACACTCCGGCAGACTCTTATGTAGCGGTACCGTGCACTGGTTGAGTAGGAAATGCACATATTCAGTCTCTCCCGTATGCTTCATATAAGTGTCCTGGTGACGATCATGGTGGCTACGACGCGGGTTAATCTTATGTGGGGCGCGGATGATCTCGATGTTAAGACGGCCGGCGAAGGGTATGATTTTGGCGGTTTGGAAAGCGTGGTGGCGGGGTGGATAGACATCCATAAAATTTTGGTTAGTATAATCAGGAAACGGAAGGTCAGCGAACTGGTGTAGTCCGAAGGCTGTGAGGACACCGAGGAGAATCTTGTCGTGTGCGAAGTCGAAGTAGAGTGATTGATTGGTTGGGAAAGTAACTGGGTTCGTGTTCAGGGTGAGGTTCGCAGCAGAGGATGATCCCGGTGTCGAGAACGAGCGATTCTCAACCCGTGCTAGGAATTCCTGTACCCAGGTGATGCCCATTGCGCGACTGATGGGGCATTGAAAGCCTGCGTTGCCGCCGAAGGTGAGATCGTAGGTGTAGGAGAATCCTTCCCATTCGGGGAAGGTGAAGAGCGAGCACCAGGGGCTGTAGCCGAGGGCGACGGTTTCGTAGGCGCATAGGGTTTGCGCGTTGAAGCTGTCGTTGGTAGTCCAGTGGTAGTCGATAGAGAGATAGTTGAGGTGGTGGGTTCGGTGGGAGAGGTAGTGGGTTTTCCATTTTGTGACGGTGTCGGATACGTAGTCGTCGAAGGATATGTTCATGGCGTTGGGACAGGCGTTTTTGGCTTGGAGGGAGGTGTTGAAGTTCTTCTCTTCGATCATGGCGAGTAGATTGACGTGCTCGTCCCAGTCTAGGTGGAAGAATCCCGCTAGGAAGTTCTCGGCGCTCTTGAGCATGCGGTCTTGAGTGGTGGTGCGCGCGACTATCTTAGTTCCTGGGGTGTAGAGATGGCCGTAGTTGAAGAAGTTGAGAATGCCGCTTTCTAATAGGTCTTCTCGCCCTCGCGTGGTGAGCATATCGGCTCCGAGGCTGTAGGTCCAGTCGTGGATGAATGAGAGTTCGTCTTTGAATACGGCCCCGTGGGCTGTAGCGTTGGTGATGGCCTTGATCCAATTGGAAAAATCATCACCTTCGTCCTTGTTGGGATAGCGTGAGCCGTGTCGGTGCAGCATATGCATTTGCGTGATGTTCGAGCCTTTGGGGCGTGGGAATTCGTCCACACCGAATCCATCCGCTCGGGGATAGTAGGGACTATCAGGCTATGTAGCTGCATATTGGAAGTAAGACATGGATGAATGTACCTCAAGATTCCCATGTGATGGAAAATATTGCGATCTTTAGCGCCCCGGATGGGCTGCGACGTCTCCAGTGGGTGGTTGGCTGTGTAGGTCGCCGGATTGCCAAAGGAAGCAGGGTTAGTCTGCGCCAGAAACGGCGCAGCCCCGGTCGCCGTGTATCCTGATATGTTAGTCAGGCAAGAGGAAAAGTACAGTCACACACCCTGAAAGCTTTGTGGTCGGGTCTTGAACCATTCTGGTTCTGTGGTGGTGGGTGCCACTCCCATCACATATTGATCGTTGGCCGAGACACACAAGACAAGCAGAAGAAAGAGAATAGCCCAGTAAATGCGAGACCTCATCGTGCAAGAAACCTCATTTCTGAAGGCGCTGATGTTTCAAGTTGGGGAAAATAACCAGTCTAAGGGGCGTAGGTAGCTATTTACGTCAGTGCATCTGCCATGGACGTACACTAAAGTTTGGATGTCGATGTCACCAACTCTGATTGGCACTGGGTTTCTGTGTTTGACCCTGGATATGACGGGGGTTGAGTACCGTGATGGAGGGGATCCCATATACTGGAAACCATGATTCGTCTGAACCGTGGATGGTGTCTCCGCACTTCGCTTTCTTACCTCATCATCTACCCAGTGCTCGTTTCTGTTAATATCTTATTTCAAATCGGACATGAGACCACTGAAGTTGAGATACTACCAGTAGTAAGGAGACTTCCGTACGGCATGTTCGCCATGTTATACTATTCTCACCAAAAGTAGGCTTCATAAACCACATTCAGATGAAATATACTCCACACTCACGCAGTAAATCTCTTTCTTGATATTAGTATCCCAATATGAGTGATATTGATCGGGTTGACACTGCTGGATTTGTTGTTTGAGCTCTCGAGGGTTAGGTTCGCTCTGAAGGCTACAGATGAGCCCAATAAGCATTGGTTCGCAGAATTCATTAGTGGATGAAGATCGAACCGGCACGTTGGTTTCCGGTATCTGCGACCGTTAGACTAAGAAGCGGTGGCTTTGGATTAACTGCTCATGAATTTCCAGCCTAGATCGTCGCAGGAGAGAAGACTCACTCTCGGAAACAGTGTGGAGAAGCCCCAGGACTAATGTTCAATATTAGCTGCAAGATAGCTAACCTGGGTGAATCTAATCGAACAAAACAACGTACACATGCGGCTGTTATGCAGCCATGGGACCAATTGCAACTCGTTTGCGGCTACGAAGCCTCATTGCTGTGGCTAAGCCATCGTTATTGTGAGTGTACATGAGATGTGCATTTTGCTGCAGCAAAGTGGGAGTAGTGTGCATAGCGTCTTGGATTGTGGCTTGGTCGGACTGAATGTAGGAAGAATCAGATCTAGGATCTGGCTCATCGTGGTCGTAATTCTAGGTCAGCTAGTTGCAGCAAACAGAGTCCAAGCTGGAGTATCCCACGAGTCGATCGAGTTTGACGATGGAGAAAATGTGGGACAGGCTCTAAATTCGCGCTGGGCACATGACTGGCTGTATTCGCCTTCGCCTTGGATTGCTTGACTTGCTGCAACTTCCACGTATTGAACATTGATTATGAACCAACACTACCTCATCAAAATGTAGACAACAATACGCCTAGTGGCCTCGAACGTGAGCCTTTCTCGTCTGTGAGGAATAGCTAACGTGGCAGACAACACTATTTTCTTATTGGTATTCACTCCCAGAGAATCCTTCAGCTTCAGCTTCTTTGGGTCCAGGTGGGCTGAACGCCACCGCAATGGGATATCACATGCAGCAATCGCTCCTGGAACGCAAGGCACAAGGCAGGATCTGATATGTCTCCGGAGAACCGCACCATCCCAGTGCGCTCCGTCCGATATTATGCTCCTATTTGCAGGTCAACCGCAGACCGGGTGGATATATCGGAATCGTGCATACACCGACGAAGAGATGATGAATCCCGCAAGTTGAGCTACAGGTCTGGTTGCGGCTGTATTCCGGCTCCCTGAATATATAAAGCTCGACGAGACGCACAATCACCTTTCATTCCCATCTTCATATTTCAAGTCAATACAACACGCGCCCTGTCATTCATCATGGAGTGCTCAGCAGCCTGGATCAACTCAACCACAGTCGACGAAATCTCTGTCCGCAAGTCCGGCGCGTTCACAACCTTGCCAGTGCGTATCAGCAAGTACAATGAAATTGCCATCACTACCGCGCAAAAGCTTGCTTGTATCTGGGATACCATGCGCTGTGGCAGTGTATCTTCTCGCCCCGTCAATTTTGGAAGGAATCTGCTTCCCTTGGTTGTTCCTGAGGCCTTGCCGGAGAGAATGGCAACGGCCGTAAAACTGATCGAATTGGGCCATTTGTGTGATGGTATGTACGATTCTTGCTTCTGTTGCACACAGCTAATAGTGTAGTCTTTTCCGATCAGCTAGATTCACAGAGCAGAGCGGAAGTCTACAGTATGCTGACCCGATGTCTGGATCGGTGCTCTGTAGCTTCGTCTTGCTCTTGTCCTAGTACATGCAACAAAGAGTTTGGCGACAGACAGGCTCAGCTGCGGACACTGATCTATGAAGTGGCCACTGAAGCTATTCAGTTCGATCGTGAACAGGGTATGCTTATCCTTGAGCTCCTTGGGAAAGCTGTCGCACCGGAGCCAATGTCCTTTGGATGCAGGAAGAGTTCTGCGTTTAGGTACGTCGTCAACAGCCATCTCTCAGTTGTTGATATCTAATATGACTTAGGACTTTCTGGCCTATCCTCGAGTTTGCTATTGGTATGAAGCTAAGCGAAATGGACCGGATACTCCTCCGAGACATCAAGAACGTGGTTGATGAATGCCACATGCTGAACGATGAGTATTGGGGTGCAAACGCGACTAGCTCAGGAGTATACCAAACAGACTTTGGCAGAATGCCAAGTCTTTCTTTCGAAGGAGGAAAGGAAAGTCTGAAAAGCCGGATCATCGACCTCGAATATCGCTACCGGGCTCTTCAGGCAGAAGTTTGCGGGAAATACCCTGTTGAGTCCATGCGGCTGCGCCGCTGGATCGAAGCCGCTGGAGTTGCAATGGCAGGCTACAATTACTGGCGTGCTTTATCTGCAAATGGACCTTGCAACAGCTTGTCTACAAGCGCGTGCTCCTGCTCTCCATCCGAGTGGACACGGGTTACCACTCCGGCCTCCACCATCTCCTTCTCATCCACTCACACATATTCCGGAACCTACGATCGAGGCGAATCCACAACGCTTACCGCCGTCACCAACTACATCAATTCCATGCCACCGTCTTCCTCGGTCCAGACACTCAACATGACCCCCTCCGCATTGAATCAATGGACACGCGCTCCAGCTCCAGCCGTCCAGTGCATCTCGTCTCTTATAACATCTCTATATAACGCGACCACAACCCTGACCGATATCACCGCGGACAACACCCAGCGTTACAACCAGCCCACTGCACACGCCGTCTTCGGTACCATGCAGGCTAGCAACAGCGCCTACTACACCTTTATCCAGTCGGTTTCGGAGGCACGCGCCCTGGCAAACCCTGCCCTTGCAACCGATATCCTCCTTGGTGGCTTCAACCGTCTGTATGCCGGTCACAGCCGTGAGCTGACCTGGAAGTACAACGCATGTATCCCATCGGAGGCTGAATATCTTTCCGTTGTCGATGACACCACGGGATCACTATACACACTTCTTGTCAAACTCCTTCAAGCTGAAAGCTGCTTGCCATTCCACTGCAAGCCTGACCTCACTCCCCTGGCCACGCTGCTAGCCCGCTTTGTCCATGTCAAAGAAGACTACCTCGCGTTCCATAACCGGGAGAGCAAGATGAGTGGATTCAGTGATGCACGCGTCCTCTCGTACCCGGTTATTCGACTGGCTAATATCAAACCGGACAGTCGGGCGCAGATCTCTCGATACCTCTTTGAACGCAAGGATGCAAGCAAGAGTGGCTGCTCCTGTGCAGAGGAGAAGAAAGATCCCTGCGGCAACTCCGTGAACTACAGCTGCCTGGTGCTTTTGCTACGCGAGTATGGGGCACTGAGTGCGACACGCGAACTTCTCCGTGATATAGAAGACAAGATCGAGAGGGAGGTGATGCAGATAGAGAAGTTGACGGGAGAAGTCAACCCTTTGATACGGAAGCTTATTGCAGGACTACGCGAAGGCTTGCTGCCATAACCCACCACCGCCTATGTTCTCACCCGCCTTCAGCCTACGAAGGCACCTACGGAGTATATAAGAAAGCATTATAGAATCGAATATAAATATATTGACTCTATAAAAGATATATAATAAAATATCCCCTCAAATCCTATCCCGAAAACTGAACAATAACTTGTCCAAACAGTAAGTTAAACATGACCTCCCGAGTAAGTAGTATCCATTAACCAAACCAAAACCACCAACCCAACATAAAACCCAACACCAAATAGACCATCCAGTTTTCCATAATCATAATATCCAAGAATGCGGAGTATAAAAAGAAAGGAGTTGGAATAAAAGACCAAAGACAGGATCGAGGTTCAATATATTGCAATAAAGGTAAAAAGTTCAGCGCCACGTGCAACGCAGCCCAGGGGCATATCTTCCCCCGGTATTATTTTGGTATTTTGTAGAGTTGTCTTTTTGATCTGAAATGACTTGCGAGGTAGATAGGTAGGTAGAGGGTCCGAGATAAGCGGCCATGGGTCTCTTTTGATGTTGGATTTGAGGATAGTCACGGCGAACATAGACTATCCTTTCATATTATTATCGATTGACATTGCAAGTTGGCGGTTTGGTTGGGAACTTTAACATGAAATGGAATAAATCGGGTTTTATCTCGTGGTTAATGCGGAGGATCTTTACATGACCACGCAGCCGCCACCGGGGGAGCCGGCTATATCATAGATATATTAGCTTTGTTTGCATGACCATGTATATCATACTCTCATGTATAACAATAATCAGAGGAAGGAAGAGAGGGAAGGAGGTAAGTACCGCAAGAGACAGAGTCCTTAGCAACTTCGTAGGGAGACATGGTGATTAATGGTTGATTTGCGTTGCAAAAAGTTTTCTTTTTGAAATGCTTGTTTTGTTTTTTGTGATGAGGAAAGAAGATCGAGGTTTGAGGGGAGTGTGAGGGGGTTTATATAGATATCTTACTCTGCATAATTCTTCTCCTGGTAGGAGGGAGTTCATTGAAGTCTACATTGATGGATAGTATGGGTCTGTGTCTGTGCTATGGGGTAGGGCATCGGGTCCGGATTCATCTTCGTGCTTCATGATTCAGGGAGTGCGTTTGATTGGATTGAGATTCATTGGATTCGGATTCATGAATGAATGAATCAGTGTCACAGGGTCAATCCTCCAAAGGGATAGGTGTAGAATACCATTCTAGGTAGTTGATTTGATCGGAGATTGTCAGTTCGGATTGTCGGGCATTACTTCAGGACTTTTGATTGGGGGTGTTCTAGTGAATACTAGCTATGGCTTCAGTTTGGCTTCTATTGTTCCTGGTGTGGAACTAGTCCTACAGAAGCTCTATCAGGACCGAGGGTGAGATGGATGAATACGAAAGGTACCGGATTCTTGCGGGTACCTGCTGAGAGAGACTGTCTGCATTGGGGATGGAATGTAATCCAAATGATAGTGCTGTGCATTGTATGCAGGCAAATGCAGTACACGTGGGTACATCATCCAGCCTACTCTTAGAGCTGAAAGACATCTCTCACTTCAAGGTACAAGAATAGCTTGAGCAGACAAACATGCAGTCAGGTGTTTTCCGAACTCGGGACTTTTAGGTGCAAAGTTAGTCGACGGGAGCCAATCAGCACTAGCCGCTTAGTATTGTTCTCGAGAACAATATCAAGAACATCAACCACACTTCATCCGCTTCAATCAAAGAATCAAATTCATGGCTAGTACTCCCTATCTAACAAAGCATGATAACTGGTAATCGGCTTATCTCGTCAAATCAGGTGTAGATGGCCGTCAATCAGTCAATCAAGTGTAGATTGGCTCCGTAATCTCATTCAGCGTCAACCCCTCCTTCGCCACATCCTCCTCAATCAGGAACATCAAAGGCATCTCCACCAACGTGCCCTTGACCTGGCTGAGCAGTTCTTTGACTTGCCTGACACCCTCCGGACCCGGAGGGAAGTCGTCGCGGACCACGTGCCCATACTTGTAGCGAGCAGGTCTGGACTCGTCCTCGCCATACGCCTGCTTGTCCGCGTTGTGGAAGTAGTATCCGTAGAATTCCTTGTACGTAGCCCAGTTGCGCACCGTGTCGTCCGGAACCGAGTGGAAGACCTTGCGGAACACCTCCGTGTTCGTCCGAGCCCGCGTGTTCCACATACTGTGCAGCGTATCCGCCAGCGGATCGGCCACAATCTGGCTCTCGGGTGACTCGAAGTCGGTGGTGTTGGGAACGCCCACTGGCTCGAAGTTGCCGTCCGGCCGCTCCATGTCCTGTGGTGGCAGCAGTCCCAGGTGCTTGCGGAACAGCTGACGACGGAGGGAGGTAGCGAACCGGCTGGCAGTCCAAGGCTGGCCGTTCATGCGGGACTGCACAGGGGTGTAGTCCTCAATGACGATGGCAATTTCCGAGTCGTGAGTTCCCAGTTGAGAGCGGTCGTTCAAGTTAGCCGATCCGACAATGGCAACACGGTCGTCAGCAATCATCACCTGCATCTTGTTAGTTCTGCACTTATACCATGTGAATGGCTAACATACCTTGGAGTGAACATAGAGTTCCTCGGTGACAAACGCATCAATCTCGGCCTCCGGAGGTCCGTTCCAGGGCACATTGCGAATATCAGGGCCATTGAGCATGTAGCAGCTGCTCACACTATCCCACTGGCCAGACTTGCCGCCCACCTGCTGGGCAGCTTGCTGGTACTGCTGGTAAGGCGCGGTGGTGTCGAAAGCTGCCCGCGGAGCACCAGGACCATAACCACCAGGGCCGCCGGTAGTCACATCGTGCTGTTTGCGGGCATCCTCGTAATTGACGCCGCTGCTCTGCTCAGCCTGCATCAGCGGGCCGCTGACATTGATGCGGTCGTAGTTACGCAGGTTATAGAACCGGATGTAGTCCATCGGGTTGAATCCCTCCTTGGCAATCATCTCCATGATGCTGCTGCCTCCGCGGTTGATGCAGTTGTACTGGAATTCCATGATGGCGCGGGTACCAAGGGTGGATTCATCGCTCAAATCTCCGGCAAAGCAGGGGACGGAGGGAATCACGACGATGATCTTGAACTTCTCACCAGCACGGGCAGCGCGCAGAATGCGCTCCACAATCGCAACACCGATCTTGTTCTCCACCGGCTTCTGCGCGTCACCGGTCGCTGTGATGAAGAACTGGTTCTCAATGTAGATAAAGTGCTGACTGTTGCGAATGACCGCAGCATACGCATCCTGAATGGAGTGCTCGGTCGGAGTGCCGTTACTCCACTTCGAGCAGCTGCGCACGATCTGGCAGGTCATGTTACCACGGGGCTGATTAACTTGACGGCTATGAGTGGAGAACCGATCCTGGTACTGATGGATCTGGCCTGCCAACTCGCCACGCAGGACGTTGCCGTAGTCCATGAAGTTCTCACGCAGACGGCGGGGGTTGAAGCCCCTCTCAGAGTCGCCATATCCGCTCTGGTGCGCGTCGTGAATACCGCGTGTTTGCGAGTGGTGGACTTCCTGGTTCGGGGGAGGCGGATAGTAAGGAGTCTGACTCTGGCCTTGGGTGGGTGTCTGGTTCTGAGGCGACGGCTGCTGCTGCTGCTGCTGCTGCTGGGGGTTGTACGCCTGGTAAGACGCCTGCGCAGAGTTCTGGGCTGGCGGAGGACCAGGAGGGGGTGGGGGGAACGAGTCACCACTGTAAGTGTAGTGCTGCTGTGGGTGGGCCGAGTACGCAGGAGGCTCAGAGCTCTGCTGTTGCCAGCTGGGCTTCTCCTGGCTGCCAGTGGTTTGTGCCTGGGGTTGGTAACCGCTGGACTGCGCAGGCTGCTGTTGCCAGCTAGGCTTCTCCTGGCTGCCAGTGTTTTGTGCCTGGGACTGGTTGTAGCCGGTGGGCTGTGCAGTCTGCTGTTGCCAGCTGGGCTTCTCTTGGCTGCTCGGGTTGGGGGAAGGACTGGCTGCGTAGCCTCCCTGTTGAGGTGCCGGTGCCTGCTGCTGCCAGGTAGGTGTCGCGGGGTTGGCAGTGCTGGAAGGCTGAGTGTTGCCGGTAACTCCGGTCTGCTGCTGCTGCCAACTTGGGGTAGAAGAGCTGCTAGAACTGGGTGCCTGGGCACTAGGCTGCGACGGAGCGGCTTGTTGCTGCCAGCTAGGAGCAGGAGGACCAGGATTCGCCCCGGGCTGGGGAGACGCTGCCTGCTGTTGCCAGCTCGGGTGGGGAGGACCAGTGGCACCAGGCTGAGGCGACGCGGGCGGTTTCTGGGCCTGACCACCCTGTTGGGGCCCTTGCTGCTGCTGGGGGCCTGAGGTCGGCCGGCCGTACAGGGCCAATCTGGCGTATCTCGAGTTGTTGCGCGACTGGTACTTGGAGTCATAGATGAAGTTCCACCGCTGAACAAAGTGCTTCCTCAGATCCTCGACGACCGGGCCGTGCAAACTGACCGAAATATCGGACCAGCCCATGCGAGAAGTGTCCTTGCGGTCCAGCTGGTTCTGCTCCCAGTGGGCAACGTCGTGGAAATCACTCACTCGGGCGTTGTTGTAGTCCTGACCGGGGAAGACAATCTTGTTCAGGTCTTGACCGTGAACATCGGCCAGTTCATGCTGGTTGGTGTCCCAGCGGCCAAAGCACATATCCAGACCACCCATGAACGCAATGCGACCATCAATGAGGCAAAGCTTCTCGTGGTGAGCCCAGTACAGAATCACATCCTCGTGCATGCCGTAGATGCCCTTGATGGCGTCTTCGGACATCTTGGCAAGGTTGCCGGCATCGAGGGACAAGTTCTGGAGAGACGTGTGGATGGACGCCTCGAGTTCCTGACGGTCGGGCAGGTGATCGGGGTGACGGAATACTGCAATGTTTTCATGGAGGTCTTCCAGATGGTGCTTGGTGTGGTGTGAGGAGACTGTCAGTAGGGTCAGTTTGACGGTTCACGCAACAGACGCACAAAACATACGGGTCAGTGCCTGCGTCACCTCCTTGTACACAATGATGTTCACCCGGACTCCGCGCTGCGCCGCAGCCAACAGCATCCGATCCAGCCGGTACTGTTCGTGCTTTGCGGGGGGTCGTCTCAGGTAAAGTTCGGGAGAGAGCCACCCTAAAATGCATAGTCAGTCTCATGCCCCTCCAACACAGCAGTCCCCTGGGTACCTACAGTCCAAAATCCAAATATACTCCTTGGCACTCTCCAATGCCTTGGACACAGCATAAAAGTAGGCGCAACCATCCACGTGCCACTTGACTTCGTTACCCTGACGCGGGGATGCAAAGCTTCCGAAGCGGTTCTCGGTCTGCGGCTTTGGAGCGCCATACTCGGCATACGCCTGGGGGTCGAGCGCAGTACCCAGTTTCTGTGCCACCTCATTGCCGAGTTCTTCCAGCTTGCCAAACAAGCCGGAAAATTTGTCCTGCTTCTGCGGTTTCGACGGATGGGGTTGTTGCTGTTGTTGTTGTTGCTGCTGAGGAGGGTATTGCTGGGACTGCGAGGGACCTTGGGACTGGTAGGTCTGGTTCGAAGTCTGGGAGTTGGAACGGGTCGGTTAGTACCGGGGATCGGGGAGGCAACCAGGTACAGGCAACAACTTACATTGTAGTAGCTGGCGGACTGGGATTGCTGCGACTGCTGAGATTGCTGGGAAGAGCCCTGTTGCGACTGGTGGGACTTGTAAGTCTGCTTCAGCTTCTTAAAAGTGTCGCTCAGACCCCTGGAGGAGTCTCCGGAAGAGGCTCCCCGGGTGGAGTCCTGGTAGTACTGGCCATAGGCCAGGTCGTCCTCGGGGCGGGTCATGGTACAGTGGAACACTTAAGTAGTTAAGGATGAACGAAGTTGTCAGAGAAAGGTATGACAGAGAATCCTCACAGAGGATTACTTTTGAGGTGCAGACTACCAAGCACCCAGGGGCGAAGGGAAGCTATTAGTAGTAGGAATGGGTGGGGGGTGGAGGGTAGAGAGGGATCAGCCCAGTGGATTGAGCGAGTGGAGAAAAGAGAAAGAGAGTGGAAGATGATGATGGAGGGCGCGGCTGACGGACTGACGACGAGCCCCGCCCCTCCAAGACTCAGTCAGTCATTCATTCTCACACCAACTGCACCAGGTGAATCCACATTTAGGCTGCAATTATTATTATGATCAATCCCGACCGGTGATTCATTGCTTTTTGCCTGGGGTCACTGGACATGGTGGTAAGGCTGGCTGGTCGTGGTCGTCCACACCCGGATGCAACCCCTCCATGGCATTCCCACGATCTCGATCCCAACAGATAACCAACTAATCAGTCTAGTTCGACTCGGGGATGCAGGCTCGCCGACTCAGAAGTGGGGAAGAATGGCTCGAATGTGCCGTTGGTGTGGCTGTGCAGTCCTGCCAAGTGTCTCTTCAGTCTTAACGGTGTGCATCACTCTAAACTAGTGGGATGGAGTAGGGGTTTCACTTGGTGGCGGTCAAGCGCAGGCTAATACTCACTGGGTAAGGAAGATGTTAATAATATCAGACTGGAATTGTAACTACTTGTTAGATACTAGATACTTTGTCTGAAGCGTGTATTCAGAATAGACACGTGATGCCCACCCGCCCGGAATGTTGTGGCTCAGGCGGATCTCTCGGCTGCCATCCATCAGCCATGCATGCATCCGACAATAAGAGTCTTTCCGGAGCATCTCGGAAAAACAAGGCTGAACTGGTGAGGGACCGTGACCAATTCCAGCGTGACAAATAACATCCTCATTGGTCTGATAATATGTACAAGTGTGGTAGCCATCTCTACTTCGTTCGGATACAGCGACGCAGGTACTCTCCAACGCGATCCACCTCCCCCAGCGCCACAACTATTCCAACATACCCGTCGGGCCGGACAACCACCATGGCTCCTTGATGAGGGTCCACCCCGTAGATTCCATACGCATCCTCCAGCTCGCTTCCGTTGTAGAAGCGCATCTCCGCATGCTCCTTCACGCACGCCGGAAGGTCGTCCCATTCGAAATCATTCGGGAGCTGCGGGTGCACCACAATCTGCTCGATGACCCCTGCTGGGAAAGTTCCCAGCAATGCAGACACATTCTGCAATGATCGAGCAGACGCGCTTTGGGCGTTGAGAAGATCATCGGACGTGAGCGTCAGGACGCGAAACCGGCCCGTTGATGCCAGGTCTAAACGTGTGGCCATGATTAGCATATGCAAGGGGTAGCGGGGATGATGATACCGACCATCCTGGATATCCCGGTGCCATCCATCCGCATGGCGCCTCAATCTCACGTTCAGCAATCGTCTGCCCGGTCGCAGTATTCCTGACAAGTAATCGGTGCCCCGGATGGGGCCATCCTGTCCGTCCGATGCCGTTCTGTCAACGATCATACTCTCTCCATATTCCACGCCGCAGCCGCTGGTGAAGCCGTTGCCGGTGTTGAATGTGGCCACAAATTCCGCGTGCGACATCCCTGACTCCTCCGTGTCCAGTTGACCCGAGAAGATGGTAGAGAACTTGCGATCAAAATCAATCAGCTGCTGCGCGTTGGCATGCCGTTCCAGATGATAAGTGTCGAGAAGGGGGTGTGGCTGTCCTGGCTCGGCAGACGCTGGGCTGAGTCCATGGATGTGGTAGGCCAGCTTCCAAGCGAGGTTATAGGAGTCCATCATGGACACATTCATGCCTTGACCGGCCTAGACAAAGATTAGCCGCGTCTCACGATTAGTTGGAATATTGTACCTTGGGGCTATGGGTATGGCAAGCTATGGTCATTAGCATTCGGTTTCAGTCCTGAGTACAGGTGCACATACCGTCTCCCACAATGAATACTCTAGGGACTCCAGCAGAGTCCTTGACGGTGAACTCTGGCGAAACCCGCTGTCCAATTTGATACGCTGCCCACCAGTCGATAGATTCGTCACTCTTCGGCCTCAGGTAATATGGCTTGAATGCGTCCGATGCTTGCTTCAGGATACCCTCCTTGGTCACCTTCTGTCTGCGTGCCCTGGCATCATCCAATTCTGATACTGGGGTAGCGCCCACCGCTATATCGCTATCGGGGTTTGCCATTCCAGGCACCTGTACATAAAGTCGGGTAAGATACTCCCCCGTCACGATCCGTTCTCGTGGAATGACCATGACTGAGCCAGCCGGAGAATGAATGGCACATCGCCGACGAATGTCAGGAAAATCAGTGTCCACTACCAAGTCTATAACGCCCCAGATATGGTCAAGCGATTGACCCTCTAACCTTAACCCCATACACTGACGCACCATAGAATGTGCTCCGTCTGCTCCGACAAGGTGCTTTGTGCGGATCAATCTTCTTACTCCGCGGGTCTCAATCTCCGCCAGGACGGGAAACTCCTTGTCATCTTCGTTCAGCTGAACATGGACTAACTTGGTGTCCCTTTGCACCCCTCTTTTGGAATACCGTAGGAGGTCAGTCTCCATGATCCGTTCAATACGTCCCTGATGTATAGTAGCCTCGTAGCGGAACCGAGCTGGAGGTATCACTTCAGGGACCACGGACTTTCGCTCAATAATCTTGGATGGGTCCGATGAGGTATTCCAGAAGGCAAACTGCCACATTTGGCATGCCTCATTCTCAATTTCGTCCGAAATTCCCAATGTCTTGAGCACCTCCAACGTCCGAGGTTGGACGCCATCAGCCTGTCCAGATTTCAAGGTGCTTGGCTTCGAATCAATACAAAGCAGAGACTCGTCACTCAATCCGTATCTGGCCAGCAAGAGTTCCAGCATCAGCCCCGAGGGCCCAGCCTGCATGACGTTATTTTTCTTGCTCGTGCGTGTTGGCTGGTTTCACCCGCTGTTCAAAGGGACTTACCCCGACGATGACAACCTCATACCGCTCGACCCCATCGTTTACGGTGGGTTCGAATGGCGGAGTAAGACGAGGTACCGGGAGAGAAAAGGAAGGAAGGACGCGGAGGTCCCGCGATTTGGATGCATATTCTGTAAAGACCGGCATTTCGATGTAATGCTTAGTTCGTTCACTTCTCTTAGAACAACATATTCGGTGGGCTTGTAGATCTATATATCATCTCTCATGGGTGAATATTCACTCGGTTGTTGAATGCGGCATCGTCTGGAGAAACCCCACACATCGATACCCCACAGGTGGGAAGAACTCTCAGCGAGCGACGGATGACCCGAAGTGCGCCATGTCCAGCCGCGTTATTGCGCACGTATGGGGTCTCCAGCGACCCTGCCGGTTATGTTATGATCATTAGTATGATTGGCGGGTTCACTATGCAAAGCGTCCAACCAGATGGGATGTATATGCAGTTCATTTCGTAAGTGCTCTCATCATCTCAGGTAAGCAGTCTGCAATCCCCTTCCGAGTGTCGATCCACGGGGTCACCCCGCCACCCCGCAACACATCCCACATTCCTGCGGGGAAACTCCCCGCTGACCTCGGCATGAACCATTTTTACATAGTGTCAACGCCTTGTTGCCACAAAGTGTTTCATTGATACTTTCTTTTCTCCAGCGGTCGTGCATAAATGTATTGCTATAGCAACCGCAATGAAAGGTACGTCATTCTTCCCTAACCTCTTCCAAAGCGGTGCACAGCACAGTGGCGAATGTTTTGGAGATCGTCCAGCGCCCAAAACGGTGCAGAAGGTCAATCAGTCGATGTAAATGATTAACATCTGCAAATGCAGAGTCTCCAAATGCCTGCCCTTGAGCCTCCTGCAAAGCGGTCTCACTGCCCAGGAGCTGGATTTCTGGGGCATCAAAAGCTTTCAGATTGATGGATTGCTGTTGCCCAATTCTCGTGAAGCAGAGCCATGCGAGAGCAGCAGAAAATAGAGCCCCGGGAACGTGTATTGCGGGTTCAGAGGAAATCCGCATCCTCTCGAGGTAACGCTGTATCAACAGCGCATGTACCAAGCACTTACTGGCATCCAGGGAGCCTGCCCACGTTTGGACTGGGTCCTGAGATCCAGTGGCAGCTGCATGCCCATTACGACCCACTGCTCGTTCAAGCAGGTCCATGTCGCTGTAAAGAGACATGTAGATCGAGTGCCACAGGACTGGAAGACTGAAGGGGTCCTCTTCCTCATTCTGGATGTATTGTAGGCTATATTTACTCCACCAATGCATTAGTAGGCCAGATAGATCCTGTGATCTACCTCTATCTAGGGTACCTGAGAGGCGAGCCTCGATAACATGGGCGTTTATACTCTCCAACACACTGTAGATAGCAAACCTGGAATCATGCCCGGCGGAGTGAAAGTGAAGGTCGGGGCTGAGGCTTAATTTGGTATATGACGGTGACTGTTTGAATATATCGGCCCATCGGGCGGCTGTCGGGGCCATGAACATAGGTTCAGAGGCTAGCAGCGGATATTGTGAGAATCGATGTTTGCGAATAGGTTCATGGTGCATCAGACTAGCAAGCTCTGCGTCGTGTATATTCAGGGCGATTTCGACCCGTCTTCTCTGTTCCGCCTCGGCCCATCGGTGCCACTGCTCGATCAGCTCTTGTTCGGTCGAACAGTCATCGAGAATCTGGCCATGGCCAAGAGTGGCGTATTTGTTGGACTCGCGAGCCCATCCCATCACAGTACCATGCAGAACATCGGCCAGGACCAAGTCCTTGGGCCTTCCGGACAAAATTCCATAAGTCTGGCCCAGAATGGCAGCTTGCACCATCGACAAGGCATCCGGTCGGCTATGGGCCAGGATGGCCTCCCACGAGGCCAGAATTGCTTTGTTCAGTCTTTCAAAAATCCTCAGGCCTTGTGCCACTGCATGGGATGAACCCACAAAGAGACTGCCTATTGAGCAGATTGATAAGAATAGCAACGAATTTTCCGCGGTCGGACGAAATGTGGGCGCATGTATGACCGGAAATAGAGAGTGGAATCGACTGAAGAAGAGTTTTGCAAAGAGGTTCAATTGCTCCGCAGAGGGCAGTGCTTCATCATGCATGCGGGGCTTTAGCCTCTGGGAGAGACCAGCTCTATAGTTGTCATCGGCATCAATCCTCCCTTGAGGGAAGGAGTCACTGGGACGATTAGGTCCTCTGTAGACGAACTGATTTACCTCTGGTGGAGACAAGCAGGTAAACCATCTCTTCCTTACAATGTCTGCTGGACGAGGATCATTGCCGTTCCCCTTTGCGTAGGGCGTTGGTACGGAATGTAGCGGCTCTTCTCCTGAGCCAACAGAGCCTAACATGTGTGGTGTGGAAGGCAGTTGCGCCCATTCCGATATTGCCGATGAGATGGAGAAGTCCAAAGCATTGACATCAAAGTCTGCCCCCAGGAACCAAGAATCGGTATCTGTTTGTAGCATGGGATCGTGAAGACTCATCCCTACCGCTGATTGGGGTTGAGATGGTTCAGTCCCGCCAATCAGTTGATGAGGTACGGTTGGTACTATTAACGAAGCATCATTGAGTAGCTCATGTATCTTTGGTGCCCCATGCGATGGGGTAGTGATTATAGTAGATTCTTCCTCCACTGAATGAGATGGCGTTCCTGAACTCGAAGCTCGGGGCTGTGGAGAAGCACTGTGAGGATTTTTTTCGTGGCTTTTCAAATGCCGTCGTAGCACATCGCTAGCAATTGTCAGCATAAACTCTAATAGTTCAGGCTCGGTGTGCACACCTTCTTGAGTACACCTTTCCGCAGGTGGTACACGCATACGGTCTCTCTTTGGTGTGGCTGCGGAGATGCCGCGTGAGATGTTCGGCTTTCGAGAATGTCTTGTTGCAAGCAGGACAAGGACGCGTACGTGGGGGATCCGCCTCTGAGTCCGAGGCGCGCTTCATTGCAGGCCGACTCTCCATGATGCTCTCAAGTATACTTATACACGAGGATTCTTAACCGGTGTAGAAGAGGCGGAGTTGCGGAGTTGTGGAGAATGAACAAACCCCACATTTGCAGTGGGCACGTGACTCATTGATTCACGATAAAAGTAATCGACAGTCAAACTACTAGTAATTTTATTCGTAGCCAAAGGGTTGAAATAGGGTTACCTGGGCTCATATCTGCTAGTTGAGTAGTTACTAGTACTATAAGTTTGGTGCGGAACCTGCTGAGCATGATAATACTATATTTTGTAGTATTTGGTACTAGGGTGGAATGAGAAGACTATCACCGGTAGTACATGTTGTATAACAATTGATCACGACGAATCTGCTACTAGTAGCACCATACCGATTGGCAACTACAGTTATGATATACACTTCTTCAGTTCGGGAGAGACCAAAATCTTAAGATAACATCCATTGATGCCAGTTTCTCGTAAGTTGCAGACAATTCCTGTTGGTAGGTACTAGCTATGACGAACCAAATCCAAGTTGAGTCTGACTACGCTGCAGGAAGTGAGCATACATATTCCTGATTATTTCCAATAGAGTACACAAATCTCTATTCTTTTGGTGTTCTGTTACAGTATGTCTCCTCTCGATACTATATACAGATGCCAGATGTCATAGTTGTTGGCAGGCGGTTGCTTGCGGATCCGACCTCGGCGGAACCCCGCAGTATCTTATCTGAGATGCACCTGACGTTTTCACGGCTACACGAAGATAAGGCGAACTCCATGGCTTTATTGAGGGTGCTGCCAGCGCTGACACCTACCAGCGAGCCTATAATAGTGCTACTTCACCAAGAGCCTGAAAGATGACACAAACGTCTATAGAGAGGCGAACGTTTTGTTGATGCACCCCCTCATAGCATGAGCCCCCACCGTTGCAGCGAGACGGCAAGTACCCCGCACCATAGTTGGAGAAAGCGGATCACCGCCAATTATTTAAGAATGACACCCATCCTTCTGCTTGACTTTGGCAGCTAGCTTTAGAATCCAATCTTCCGCAGTCTTAGTCCCCTTGAACTCTTTCCGTTGCCGTCTCTGCCCGAGCATCCTACCGGCACAATGTCTCTCGCCACCCTTGACGTAAGTCCTCCTTCCAATACGTTGTGCCAAAAACAGAAACGATGAGCTCATCACCGTCAAATAACAGACTGCCCAGCATCCCAGCCTCCCATCCGCGTCGGAGACCCTGTTCAAGGCCAAAGCCGCCAAGAAACTGAGCTTCGAGCAAATTGCCCAGCACATTGGCCGCAATGAAGTGGCTACCGCCGCCATCTTCTATGGCCAGGCCAAGGCTTCCCCCGAAGACATTGAGAAACTCTCAGGACTCCTGACCATTCCATACGATGCTCTGGAAGAAAGGCTTAGTGGCTTCCCCGACCGTGGTCGCAGCGTTGAGATGCCTCCCAAGGAGCCGTTGATTTATCGGTTGTACGAGATTGTGCAGAACTATGGATACGCGTACAAGGCGGTGCTGAACGAGAAGTTCGGAGATGGTATCATGAGCGCTATCTCTTTCTCTACCAAGGTTGAGAAGGAGACGGATGCGGATGGAAATAACTGGGCTGTGATTACCCTGCGCGGAAAGTGGTAAGTTGTCTTGGATGATCGATGGTCGCTGGTGATATACTGACGTCGGTAGGCTGCCGTTCTCGCGGTTCTAGGTCGGGCTTAATGACTGCATATATAGGCTTATGTAAATGATTTGCTAATGAATGTTTTTTATGAATGATCTTTTTGTAGTATGTGGCCAGTGTCTTCGTATTGACCAGCTGTGGGTACGAAGTGAGAGGAAAGTGATGGGATTCCGTTAATTCAAATCTCACTTCAATGCCACCTCATTCCATGCAATATATGGACCGATGTGATATTCATAGGTAATTTAGAAAGCCTTCCAGCAACTCTTACTCCGTCTCGCTTCGAGTGCATACCTTCCTAGTTTGGCAGGTATCATGTAGGGTGACACTAATTCATCGACACTACGGTGAATTTCGCAGTCCTTGAACCTTCTACTCTTCTTAACTTTCTGTTGAGACCTCATCTCGCTTCTCTCAATCATTCAGACACTCGCTCTACATCTACTTGACGAGTTTCTGGACGAGTCCAAGATGTCCGCTCACGGATCCTCCACCAGGGTGCCCTGCACCTACAAGGACTGCAGCGGTGTCTTTGGTTCGGAGTGGGACATGAAGAGGCACAAGGTGAACGAACACGACTACTGCAAGCGTTGCGACGAAGACTTCCAGGATGATGAGTATCTACTGCTCCACAAGATCAAGAGTGACAAGCATATCGTGTGTGTGGTGTGTGGGATCGATTTCCGCAGCGAGGGTGGTAGAGACCTCCACACTCGCCAGGTTAGTATCATTCATTACCACAAATATTTACCATCCACATTATATTCAAGCTAATACTTTTGGTGTCTATACAGCAACACCGAACTCCGCAGAGCCTGACCTGTTACGGCTGCGGGCAGAGGTTCAGACAGGCAGGTGCCATGGTAAATCACGTTGAGAGCGGCGATTGCCCAAACATCCCCTTGTCTAGTCTCCTACAGGAACAGTCAAAGAGACTCCTCTACCGGGAGACGCTCAAGACAGGCAATGAGAATGAGAGCGCTGACCCCGATTGTCCAGATGACAACGGCGGAGTCCAAATTGAGCAGAACCTTTTGGAGATGGACTTTGACAACGACGAGGCCACTCGATCTGTTGTGGACGGGGTGAGCGGTCTATCTCTTAACACCAACGTCCCAGAATGGAAGAGCAAGTCGTCTATGGCCTCTCCGTCTACGACGAGTGAGATGAGAGGACGATCAGCATCGGCGGG
This sequence comes from Aspergillus welwitschiae, assembly GCF_003344945.1. NCBI lineage: Eukaryota > Fungi > Ascomycota > Eurotiomycetes > Eurotiales > Aspergillaceae > Aspergillus > Aspergillus welwitschiae. The sequence goes on from NW_020798719.1 coordinate 199,486, forward strand.
GAAGATGCCTGCATTGGGTGCCAGGCCATCGAGCCCAAGCCCAAGCCCGAGCAATTCATTTGGCAATATCCGCTTCGATGCAGGACACACTCTGCGCATGTTGGACCAGAACTGGGACCCTACCGTATACTTCAGTTCCTTTTCCGGAAAGTTTATCTGTCCCTGTAAGGCTGAATTCTCCAGCATGAAGGACTTTGAGGAGCATGTGGTAACGAAGACCAACCAGAACAGGAGCATTCAGTAAGCTGCTGCATGCTTGAATGACTGTTTTGTCTATGGTCTGACTCACGGCTTATTAGGTGCCCTGGATGCCTTCGCGTCTTCAAAACGGCGGCTGCCCTGGTGGCTCATTGCGAGTCGGTCAGTACTCGGTGCAAGGTGAACAAAGGGCTCCATTTCAGCCAGGTGATCAATGACATCAGTGGAGGGCTGGTCAAGTCAGTTGGTCATTTCGAGGATGGAAGCGTTGAGTATGGTGCTGGCACGATGGGTCCGAAGAAGGTGACTTATAAGAAAGACGAGGAGGGTCCTAATCTGATGGACTGATAAATCACAAAGATCTAGTTTACAATATTCGCAGAGGAGAGTTAGCGCGCAACAAGACTGCCACCTGATGAATAGTATTAATGCAAGTTTGATCTACAGCGCACTGGCCAACCGAGAAATAAGCAATCATCTTAACTCAATTCATTCAAAGAACCAAGCGAAATTAGAGAAAACGTAGATGGGATAAATACACCGGGTATAAGCGATCTCGCAAGGCAAATCCAAAATTAACTGAAACACCATCCATCATTCCATCCATGGAATCATCGACCCAAAAATCTGATCCACTTCATCCGGGTCCACATTTCATAGCTCGTCTCGTAGATGGCACATGTCCGTTTTCTTTAAGAGGGTATTCTTCTTTTATCTTTGTTGTTCGTCAAGATACGGAGACAGTAGTCGAACGTATGTATGAGAGGGAAGGGAAGGTGTTTAGCAGCACTCTTCGCAGCACTCGAAGCAAAGGAGACCGGCGCAACTAGAGAATAACAATTAGCTTGACTATTATGATGGATAGAGAAAGGAAAGAGGGGAGGAAGAACATACACTCCGCAGCACACATCACCGGCACCACCACCACGCAGGCCCATCTTCATTTCTTCCTGGGAGTTCTGCAGAAAATAAATCATTAGCTTTTATTCCATAGAATATGAGATACATATATGGTGAAGATAGGAATCATACAGGCTGCTGCGTAACAACGCGCTCAGTGGAAGGAGCCTCGGGGCTAGAAGGCTGCTGCATGGTCATGGTGTTGGCGTCCCAGGAGGGCTGCTGGGTAGCGGAGGATTCCTCCTTGGAAGACTTGAACCAGTTGAAGACCATTTTGATTGATGTAGTGTAAGAAGTGTTGTGTTTGTAAATAGGTAAGAGTAGAGATAGAAATAGAGATAGATATCTAAGTATAAGCAGATAAGTCTGACTGTAGTGTAATGGAGATGAGCGAACAAAAAAAAAGAGAAGGACAACCCGCTATTTATGTTTTAAAGATGATCGATCCATCCCATCCCATTACAAGTCTCTGGATCAGGGGTCCACGACCCAGCCCGGCCAGGCGATTCATTCCGTGTGGGTCAGGGTGTAAGCGCGTATCAGTGGTGTAATGATACGGGTGGGGGCCGCGAGAGACACCAAAACAGAAAATCCTCGAAAGAATCCGTCTTTTTTCATGCTGAGAAAGCGGGGAGGTTGGTTGAAAGTGCAAGAGTCAGCCACTCACAGCCACGAGATGGTCCACGTCAACCCGCTCAGCCCTGCCGGCTAGTACTCTTGGCACGGCCGACTTGTTTGTCATGGGATTCGCCGGATTCCATGTTGGGATGGTTGTTGACTGATTCTCCGCTGTCTTGGGGAGGTGTTGTGCCGGGTTTTCCGTGGCTGGGCTGTGTGGTTGATGAAACTTGGGCTGAGTTGTGCTTGCTTGCTTGTCCATAATTGGGGGGTGTTATAGACGCGCGGTTCATGCAGAGAACCAGGTGAGGAGCTCGGATGACGGTGTCAGTCTGGTTCCTCTCTCTTTCTCTTTCTCTTTCGCGGTGGTTAATGAGCTATGATGCTTACTTGCTTATTTTGCTTCGCTTACCGTGAACTTTGTAACTCTGTACTCTCCATCTGATACGTAGTAAGCACATTTGGTATAGTAGTTATCATCCAACTTCAATAGTCCCGTAACTTTCATGTCTGTCGCAAACCTTGAATCCGCCCAAATACCAGGGATCGGCAGCTAACCATACTGCTTTCGCTCTGTCGCCCGACTCAATTTTGGTCAGTCGAAACGCCGCGTTGCTTCTGTGCTCTTCGTCAATCCGAATACCATCAATCCAATTACACATACATTACAATACAACAGGGCAGTCTCCAAGCTTTACCTAAGCTTTGCTTGGATGCTGGGCCAATGGGGCTGTGCCAATGCTGATCTATTCTTAGCACTATCGCCTAAAGGGTCCTAGGCAACCTCATTTTCGTTTTTTTGCTTACCGATTCCCCGGTTACCGGACACTATTACCGAGTCAGATTGGGCCGGGATAAAGATACTGCGGCAGTTACTCACTGACAGGATATGGAGGATGAGGGTCCGGTTCTGTAGACCGTTGGGCCGACCGACTGTTCCATGGTCCCTTGCATCGAATTGCGAGTATTGTCTGTCTGTCTATCATTGTAAAACTCTGCAGGGTCTATCACTACTACTGTATGAGGGAGTTTCGCTTTTCCATTCATTGTCATTGGTTAGCTGTTCCTGGTAGAAACTGGATACAGTCTCATCTCAATGGAGGAATTAGCCGCCGTGACAGTGCTAGTCGTTGAAGTGGTTTGTTATTAGCTTCGTGGGATAATGCCATCCCATGCATCTAATCTAATAGATCACTCTAGGTGGAACAATGTGGCTGGGGCTGTGTATCAGGGTGCGACATGAGTAATATGGCCGGCGGATGGACTAATGATCAAAGCCACACTCCAGACAGGGACGGTCGCAGATTTGACATGGATGTTGTACTTACAGAGAATTACAGACAGTATTCTATTCCCTAGCGTATGGGGCTGCTGTCGTTGAGAGAACTGCTCTGCCTATCAATCAATTTCAGTGGTGACAGCTTGATTGGTGCTCGGAATAAGCCTCAAAAGATCATCCTGCGTGGGTATCTGGAGTATGAAGGTGCCTGTTCCTTTCCTGTTATCCACTCGTGGGTTTGCCGAGGTATTTACTGCGGTTCAATAACTTAGAATGCATAAATAGAATGATGGCTTAGCTGTGGTGATGCTGGTGCCTGTCACAGCAATGGCACACCGCTCACATCATAGTTTTTTGTGATCGGCGATGTGCAGCATTCTATTATGGAGATCTTTCTTGTCGATGCAATGTCTTGGGGTCATTGTGCTGGATACAGTAGGAGGTAGCTGCCTAGCCTATGCGGTCAACTGGAGGACGATTGGTACTTCCATTGCGACATTAGTGGATGATGGTCGCAAAGGTTTCACGAGGGAGACTGTGATGGTCTGAGACATTATTAGCATCAGAACACCAACAAGGAAGCCTTTTGAACATGAGGAGAATAAAGGTTGATTGTCTGTACATACTCTCTGCCTGAGGCTTATGAGGGCAGCTATACCGCCTGTCAAATAGCTGACTGAGCTTCTGAAACAGAGAGGAATGAATGGCTTGGCTGGAATGCGTGCCGTGAAGTAGACAGTCGATGACGTCCCGTGATTTCAATCACCACCAGAAAGAGATCCATGAACAATGCCGACCAATCCACGGCACCAGTATCCGTAGACATTGGATGATTATTTCACTCAGATGTACTGCGAAATAGATATGTAAATGATGATGGTAGTCTGATAAGCCCATCCCATCCCATCCCAGCCCGATCGCGAATTGCAACCTACGCAAACAACCCCACATTGCGGGGCAGAAAGCCATTCCGTTGTCGCAATACCACCAGAAACTGAAGAAATATTCCCTCTTCTTCTTCACATCACTCCCCTTTTTCATCTTCAGTTTCCCACTCAATCCACCTCATCAATACACCTCAAAATGGCAAAAACCCCCATCCTCATTCTCGACGGCGGTCTCGGCACCTCCCTCCAAGACCACTACAACATTACCTTCAGCAGCAGCACCACCCCCCTCTGGTCCTCGCACCTAATGATCTCCGACCCCTCGACCCTCCTCTCCTGCCAACGCGACTTCACCACCACCGCCGCCGTCGACGTCCTCCTAACTGCCACCTACCAAGTCTCTCCGGAGGGCTTCCAGCGCACAAAAACCCCCTCCCACCCGACGGGAATCCCCCGCGAGAGTATCGCCGGTTACCTTCGCACCGCGCTCGACGTCGCCGGACAAGCTGTGCAGAATACTTCCGCCTCCGTGGCGCTGAGTCTAGGTCCCTATGGCGCGTGCATGATCCCGGGACAGGAGTATAGTGGGAAGTATGACGGGGAGCATGATACCGAGGAGAAGTTGTGGAGGTGGCATACGGACCGGTTGGGACTTTTTAAGGATGAGGCGATGGAGGGGACGAGGTTGGGGGAAAGGGTGAAGTATATTGCTATGGAGACGGTGCCGAGGATTGATGAGGTGAGGGCTGTGAGGGCTGTGGGATCTTCTAGGTTTTGTGAGGGGATCCCGTTTTGGGTGGCTTGTGTTTTCCCAATTGAGGATAAGGATACCCTGCCGGATGGAAGTACCGTTGATGAGGTGGTGGAGGCGGCGTTGTTGCCGATTGAGGGGGGTGCTACGCCGTGGGGAATTGGGATTAATTGTACGAAGCTTCATAAGTTGCCCCGGTTGGTGAAATTGTTTGGGGATGCTGTGGAGAGGTTGTTGAGGGATGGGCGTATTCAGGAGAGGCCTGCGTTGGTGCTGTATCCGGATGGCACGCAGGGGGAGGTTTATAATACTGCTACGCAGACGTGGGAAAAGGTTCAAGATAAGAGTGGTGCGGCTGATTCGGTAAGTGAACCTTTTGGATGTTGGTTGTGATATTGAAGGGATATATGTGCTGACTGATTAGCGACCCTGGGAGGTGCAATTGGCACAGGTGGTCAATGACGCTAGCGCGACTGGCCAGTTCAGCTCTATCCTCGTTGGCGGTTGCTGCAAGGCTTCGTTCAATGATATCAAGAGGCTTCGCGAACAGCTCCGCCCGCAATAAATTAAACTTGTATTATATGTATATAGAAAGTATAAGACTTTTTTGACGGGTTGCAAATTGTTGAAATTGCATGGAAAACATAATGGGTATCTCCGCCGAAAGATGCACAAATGTACAGAAAGAAAGTTGAATTTGGAACCAGTCCACACTTAGAAGAACCAGTCCACGAAGCGTCTCACACGGGTCTTGGGCCCGCCCTCTCGGATAACAATCTCGCCCTCCTGCAGCCGACCGGACCAGAGGTCGATGTTGGAGCTGCGAACAAACTGCATCATCAGTTAGCAACATCATTCGATACCAGGGTGAAGATAAGGCTGCTCACCTTCGTGCGCTTGAAGACCTTCCAGAGGATAATCGGCACAATGAAGATAGGAATGCCCACATATGAGGCAAAGAAGTCCGAAGTGGACCAGTTACCCTTGAGGAACACAGGGAAACCCGCCACCAGGGTGATGATAGTTGAGCCAATGAAACCCACCCACGCCGTGTATGGCTGGAAAGGCGACTGCCAGGGCAAAGTGTCCCGACTGACGCCCTGCGCTTTCATGGCCGAATAGAAGCGAATGTAGCAGAAGGACAGCGTCGCCCACGCGATCAGTCCAGCAATGGTGCTCAGATTAAGAAGCCAGCTGAAAGCCTGTGCCGGACCACCGGATCCAAGACCTAGAAACTCCGTTAATCGAGATGGAAACACATTAGGAAATCGATGATTACTAACTCAGATATGCCAATGGCCCAAAAAGCCAGGAGGTGATGACGGCAACGTACGGCACGCCCATCTTGTTGACCCGGCCAAACACCTGCGGTAACTGACGGTCGGTCGTCATGGCCACAATCATGCGCGATCCCACCCAGCAATACGAATTGCCTGCAGACCAGGCCGATATAAGGATACAAGCGTTGACCACAGACGGTAAGGCGCTAATTCCGGCCTGCTTGATAGCAATGACCCAAGGGGAGCTGTTGGCGTTGTCGGAACCAGAAACAAGATCTGGGTTTGTAGGGCTGACAATGATTCCAATGAGCAGTGCACCGAGAATGTAGAAAAAGGCAATTCGGTATGTCACGCGACGGGCAGCTTTGGGGATGGAGTAGTGCGGGTCGACCGATTCGGCGGCAGTGATGACGACTGTTTCGACACCAACGAAACTGAAGGACGCATTGACGAAGGCAGACAAAAATCCAAGGAAGTGTCCAGTCGGGCCAGTGATGCCATTGTAGTTCGTCCAGGCTCCGGGATTGTGCCAGTAGCGGAATCCGATGGTTTGGTGATTGGGACCGCCACCTGAGGTGATGACGATAGCGACAATGACCAATCCGACAAAGCACAACACCTTAATAGCGCCTGCGATGACCTCACTTTCACCATAAAAGCGTACGCTCATCAGGTTGATAGCCAAGATCAGCACCAGCCCGACCGTAATAACCACCGCCGGTGTCAAGTCTGTCCAATAGCCAACAATGACCGCAGAAGCGGACACCTCTGAAGCAATCGCAATTGTATAACAGTAACCGTATGTGATAGCGAGGGAAAAGCCGACAGCCGGATCGATGAAGCGAGTGGCCCAGTGAGGGAACGATCCCGCTGTGGGCAGCAAGGTAGCCAGTTCCGCAATACTCTGCATGACACACCACAGCACGAATCCAATAACAATGTAGGCCAGCAGCAAACCAGCGGGACCTGCTTCTGCATATGCAGAGCCTGCTCCCACGAAGAGACCGGTTCCAATTCCACCACAGAACCCGATCATGCTGACCTGGTAGTTCTTCAGCCGCCGTTGGGTAGCACCACGGCCACCGACGTTGAGCTCCAGCTCACCTTTGAGCGGGGGAGCTTCATCGTCGTAGTTGACCACCTCAGGACCACCGTATCCGTACTCGCGGATCTTCTCGTCCTCCATGGTGACAGTGGTGGACTGGTGCATCTTGGCGGGGAAGATGCGAAGTTGTAGAAGTGGTGACACACCAGAGAAGAGAGGTTCCCCCAGAGTTCTTGTAGGCGACAACGACAGCTCGCCACACTCCGGCCACGCGCGGAGAAAAATGTTTTATTCGCCGCTGGGTACCTGCATCGCGACATCGGGAACCACGTTCGCACCACTTGCTCGTGCTTCTCCACCCGTCTCGAGCCATTTCTTTGGTTGGACACGCGGCAACGAACCCCACTTGCACGGTGTGATTGAGTCGAAGTTGGAGATGGTAATTAGTCACAGAATGCTGTGATACTGGCAGCGCCTCCGCACGGCTTGAGGGGAGTCAATTGCTGGGCATCTGGGGCTCTGGCAGACATGTCTTGGCTGTCCTGGGGAAGGGAAAGACATGGTGACCGCTGAAGTTCTGAGCGGTAAACTTCCCCGTGTCTCAATCTCCCCTGCGTGGCGAACCGACAATTGACTTTGTCGATCGTTCAAAGTTTTTCTGGAATGACGGGAGGAACCTCATCCCGGATCTGTGTGAGCACGTGATGTCTGTTCCACCAGACTGAGTAGGAGTAGCCCTCGTCGGGTCTGTTTCGGGCCTAGTCTCCGCATAATTTCGCTTAGTCATATGTATGACTGTCACAATTCCGTCTTCGGTGATGATGAATAGGTAACTGCAGCTTCGCATCATATGAGGACATTCTCAAGACTGTCGATATCCCAAGTTCCCAAGGGCAGCCGGTGGGTTTGGGCGACACGCCTCCACAAACCTTATCCATGACGCAAAAGTTAGCGAGTGGAGAAAGATTCCGAGCCGCGAATATCGAATAATCTGCTATCCATAGCTAGTAACCACTAAGGCGAAGCTCACCTCTAGCGTGGAATTTGAGAACCCAGCCTGTGAATAGTTCCGCAATGGCTGTATACACACATTTTGGTGAGAGAATATAAGATGGTAGATTGAGTGCACTCTAGTTGCCAGATTATGGCAGGTTAAATCCACAGTTCAATCTGGATGGAATTCAGTGAAGTAACAGCAGTGAATGCGATATGTTTGCCATACTATCAGAGAGCTCTCAATCCTGGCGCTCACAGGGCTACCCTATAGATTTTCGGTTTTGAATTCAATTCATGACTTCTTCTAGGCCATAGTATTGCTCCTGAAGATGGTTCGGTAATGATTTGTAAGGTGACTGATACTTCGAACCGTATGACTCTCGCTAATCCGACTTAACTGGCAATAGTCTCAACTAAAGACATCAGCATGACAAGTTCCTCAAACTCCTTCTCAGGTGGTACTGGTTGGCTAAGCAGCCAGAAAGACACAGAAACCATGTCGTCCGTAGACAGAGGTGACACCGAACCCGATACCTCCAGCGACAGCGACAAGGACATCTTCGTGCCACCTATTTTGAGAAAACAGCCATCCCAGACTCAAGATCAGCATCATGTCAGCGATCTCGCCAGGGACACACGCCCGTCCAACGCGTTCCACTCGTCCTCAGGAAACAGGGCAGACGAAGGCGCGTCACCGAATTGCGGGCAGCAACATCAGCATCAGCAATCTATCGATACTAATATCGTGAGTTCTTGGGCCATCGCTTTCGGGTCTTCAGTCCAAGTTCAGGAGGGTCATGCCCAGACGAATCACATCGGAGACCTCCAGTTTGACAAAGGTGGTGACACTTCCACGTCGACCCGCCCCCCTTATAAACCTTTCGGTCAAAGAAGAGCGAAACGACCCATTTCCAGCAACTTTCGGAAGCCTATCAGAGGCCGGCCAGATAGCAACGCTCGTTCACACGATGCTGATGGGGATGTCATCATGAGGGATGCTTCTTGAATCGCAGATTAGTTTTCCTAGCAGCAGAGCTGTCTATGGAGAGCTTTTCCCGAAAATAGTCAATTTATTCTGGTCCTCGACTTATCTCTCCAACCCTATCTATTATCTTTACACCTCAACTGACTGCGTCTCGGATGGTGAAAGTGTCCACAGTATCGTTGAACAATGTTGACACTCTTACTAGTAGAAATAATAGATTTCCCAAAACGGCCCCCAGTGGATATTGAGAATTATCTACCGGGGCAATGATTAACTGTTCTTGTGTGTTGGTGGATTTTCCATCAACTTGCTCCTTTGTAGCCCGTCCAGGAAGTCTCGAAAATGGCCGTCGCAATGTCCGTCATGGTATCCGGAGACTCGGGGTGTTGCAGGTGTGGTCGAGATGATGGGAGGAGTGACACTGCAGGTGAAAAGGGCCAAGAGAGGAAGACACCTGCAAGTTGTTGACTAAACATTCTACCTCCGCTCATCTCCAGTACTATATCCTGATAGGATAGTCCCTACTAGAATCACACCTGCATCAGGCAATGATCGATGTTCATATTTCAAGCCAGGGAGACAGTCGTATGGTCTAATTCTCGGGAAATAGGAGACTATATGAAGTCGAGCCTTGAAGGTTGATGCAGTCTTTCATGGCTACAACTGGTAAGGTAGGTATCCAGCTCAATTGCTGTTCTTAGTTAGGAAATTCAAATAATTTCAATTGGATGTACCAAAAACAGTCGTCTTATCATAGGTGATTAAATTTATACAATAATCCGCCGCTCCTTGAGATACTCGTAGTCCGGCATGGACTCCAAAACAGCCTCGTGCAAAAGCTGCGCAGCTTCATCCCCAAGCTCCGCCTTCCACTTCTCCATTTCCACAGCAATATCAATAGGACCCGTCGGCGTCTTATCCTTAACAATCCCCGACGACGCATCAACTGTAGAGCGCATGACACAGTTGATCTTGATCTGCATCTCATAGTGCTCATTTTCAGTGTCATGCATACCCGGACCAGTTCCCTTGACCGTCTCCTCACTCCACTCGTACTGCATCTTCTCAGGATCTAATCCCGTGAGCTCACAAAAGCGCTTCACCGCGGCCGGATTATGAGTAACATCATCCGCATCCACCAGAACAGGCTGAGTACCCTGTTCCAAGCACCAGTCATACACCATGCGGGTCCACCGCAGCGTCGTGTTCGTCTTCCACACCCCCATGAACTCCTTATCGCCCATGCCTCCGAATCCCTTGATCTTGGTCATGGCGCGATACATCGACGCCCATGCTAATGCCGGGTGACGGATGATAAATGCCACTTGCCAGCTGCGGAGGTACTCATCCGGCAGAACAGTCTTGTTCGAGGGCGAGAAGCTCTGTGGGTCATAGCTCTCGGATAAGCGCAGCTGAAACGTTTTGAAGAGCTCCGGGTCTTCATTTCCCGTCATCATTTCATACATGACTGCCGGGTTCATGAACCAGTATGCATGTTCCTTGATGAACATGGCTTTGTCCTCTTTCTGCGCCCGTTCGGAGTACTCTTCCAAACTTGAGACGCAACCATGAAATGATGCCTTGATTTCTTCCTTTTGGGCGCTTGTCCACTCGTTCAGTGGCTTGTCGGCATACCCGCCGTGGATGGCGGGCGCAAAGGCTGGGAAGAAGAAGTAGCCTCCTTGTTCGTTGGTTAAGAACTTGGGCTGGTTGTGGATGTCCACGATCTTCAGAAGAAGATGGGATGCTGAGCGCGGGACGCTAATGAGGAAAACCCGCCGGGGAAGTGTAGTGGCAGTCATTGTGAGGGCAATTATTGGGGACGGGTGCTAATGAATCTCAATTGATAGTTTTTTTTCGGATTTGATGGAGTCATTCATTCGAGACTGGGTTAATTGAGGCTTAAATAGTTTCTCTTAGAGTCCTATCTTACGATTTTCTTTCCAGGGACTTCGTCTGGAGCCGCATGCATCCCTAACATTGGGGAGCCGCCCTGTCAATGTCTTTTCGCCCCCAAGACCACTATTGCGGTACTATAGAAGCGATCCCATACTAACTCAGCCACATACAAACTAAATTCTGCTTACTGGATACAAAGCATCTGTGTTTAACCGATATGTCCAATCAAGATTTGTCCGTAAGCACTAACGAAGCGAACGGTCATTACCGTCTGACCTGGCATAACCCCAACATTACTTTAATAAAGAAGTTCAGCCGTACTTAGTCTCCACTCAGCTGTCTAGATACTAGCTGGATAAGAGAGGACCCGGTTAGCCCCCTTCCGAAGCCATTGGAGATATCGTTGTGTTGGCAGCGTTACATTCTTCCCAGCTCTAGCTCATTATCAGGATTCAATTGAGCTTTGTACATTGAGTTGTTCAGCCAGCCACAATATTGCCGGGTACACAACTAGTTAGTTGGTTGGTTGGAACTTCTTCCAGCCTTGTAGCACTGCTTTGCACTGCCTTTGCAGCGGTAGAATAGCCCCTACATCTCTATTTTTGCTCGTTAAGTAGGAAGATGGTACTCTTAGTTTTATGGATTAAGCCAAATGCATGAAGCACATCAAGTATTCCATACAAGCTTGTTAATATTCAATCACAACATATGAGTCCCCCATGCTATTTCCCAATGCGCCATATCTGAAACCCAAGACTAGTCATACAAGCTGCTATACCATACCCAAGATATCACTGTATCATTACCATGCACCTGCATCATTATCAAACCGAGACAGTTCTTTTTGTGCATCCTCCACGTCCTTCTTTGCCTTCATGCGCATATAGAAAATAGGGCAATCCCTGGAGGAGCAGATGACTTCACAGTGCAAACTGCCCTGACAACGCTGACATTGGGTCCAGAGTCGTCCGAACCGGACTTCCAGGTCTGATACTTTGGTCAATGACTTGGTGTAGAGCTCGCCGAGGCGAGGACGGCAGTAAGCGCACACTGCGCCCTCCGCTTCTTCTTTGCCGGATAAAGGCTTCTTGCATCCAAGGCAGGTTTGCGTCTTCTTAGCGAACTTCATCAGTCCGCCCATGGTTGGCGCAGCCACAGAGATGGCACGGGTATGTTCGCCTGTGAGGAGCTGACTGGCTTTCTTTTCTCCGAGAATGGGCTCGAAAATACGGCCTAGCGGATTGGCTAGTTGGTTGTCGAGATAGTATTTCGTGTCGATGGGGATGTTGTTCTCAAGAACGTAAATTGGATCTTCAGACCTTTCATAGTTCTTTGACCCGCCAGCACCTTTGATAATGACATAGGCCACACGGTCGCCAAGCGTTGGTGCTGAACCTGCATCACGCTTTCTCATGCGCTCAGCGAGCTCCACGTGTGCCTGCTTGGCGGTATACGCATCCTTGGACAAGGCCTTGGTGATCACGAGTTTGGACATATCGATCTTATTTTGCAGGAGGTCGGAAATGGTGTCCTTCACGTAGCTGCAATACAGTTAGTAACAAGCCAAAGGAGTATTCGCAAGTGATCTTACTCTTGTGCCCCATCAATGTCTCGCTCAACCAGAATCTTTTGTAGGACCGTCTCGATAACATTCTGAACCAGCAGGCAGTTGTCGCGACGAACGGTTTCGATACCTTTCGTATCCATCTTGTCGTACTTGTTGGGGTTCGTCCAGTATAATCCGGCGTACCGCTTCTTGTTGATTAGGAGATATGGGAAATAGACCTTTTCGAACTCCAGTTTGATCGGCTTCAGGAACTTGGACGAGACATATTCAGATGCCTCTTGTCCTAGCTTCATAGCTTCCTCCAAGTTGTCAACGCCAAACTTAACCATGACCGAATCAGTATCACCATAGATGACCTTGGCATCATGAGAATAACCATTCGCGATTGTGTACCGGGCTTCCACCTCCTGTTTGGTCTTCTCGATCATCTGTCGTCCATAACTGGTTGTACTACTCGCGATGGGCAAGCAGGGCAGCTTTCCAACAGTTGCACCTGTGAGACCGTAAACACTGTTGGCGCTGATCTTCAGAGCGAGCTGTCGTCCGTTCAGAACAGCCTTCTTGAATGGGTCTGTCTCAACGGCCAGCTCTTTCTTAGCACGTTTACGTGCAGACAGCAGTTCTTCCAAAATCTGTGACAACAGGCCTTTGCGAACTTTGGCGGTACAGAACATGTCACCGTTAGGTGTCACGATGTAGTCCTCATCTTTTACAAGCTTCAGCCTTTCAACGCTACTCTTATTCAAGAGCGTTGTGTAGCAGAGATTATGGGCTTGAATGATGGACGGGTATAGGGATGCGAAATCGAGGGTTGCGATAGGCACACCGTAGTAGCCCCTGACAGGCTCGATGACAGTAGCACCTTCGTAGTCTTGTTCGTCATTGGATTTCGTATTCGGGATGACGAGCTGCTGTTCCAAAGCCTTGCGGAAAAGCTGACTGATGAACTTGACTTGCTGACCTCGTGACAGCAAAAAGTTGAAGGGCACACCCGTCACTCTCGCCATTTCGGTGTAGTTGACCAGGCACATCAACTTGTCCATCAGCCTTTGCGGCAGATACGCATCCTTCAAGCAGTAGACAGCTAAACGCCGTCTTGAATCGGGAGTTCCATTATACAGCTCAGTGATCATTGTGTGATGGACATCCTCCTTCTGTTCGCCCAAGAATTCATAAGACACCGAGTTCAGGGTATAACTTCGCAAGTGGTAGTCTCGCTGTACTAATTGAAGCATATCGAGCTGGATGCGACCATTAGTGTTCGTTGACTTCGTGTCACGGTTACCCATCTGCTTGCTGGAGAAGTTGGTTTCCTTGCTCTGCGACTGCACGCCGTTCAATCTGGTCCAGTAGGGGAAGCCAGTGCATTTCAGATGCTTGGCACGATCCAACAGATACGGAAAATCGAAATTGGCAATGTTGTAGCCGATGATCACATCCGGGTCCACCTTTTGCACGAAATCGCGCCAGGCCATAAGCATTTTCCCCTCGTCTTTGAATTCGAGGATTTGAGTGTTGACGATCAAACTGCATGTGTCTAAAACAAACACATTACGAATGAACGGTTTAGACTCTCCGTAGCGCGTCACGACATTGGCGATCTGAATGACTGGGTCTTGATTCGGTTCAGGGAAGATACCCTTCCGTCCAGCGCACTCAATATCAAAAGACAAAATGCGCAACGGGGCCATCTTGGCCCACTCGCCGTTGGGTGGATGAGAGATAAGATCTCGGTAGTCGACACTAGCCTCGATCTGACAATTCGACACCTTCTCATGTTGCTGGAATAAGCGGTATTTCCCCGCCTTTGCTTCAACCCAAGACATGCCCGAAATATCCGTGTCGATCATGAATCTGAGGAGGTATTGGATGCTGTCGAATGTGAGAATCCCGCCATCAGAGTTGTTCCAGAGACCTTTATAGTTCAAGCTTTGGGCCCCGCCTTGTTCCAACGCTGACCGGACTTTGCTGATGAATTTGGGATCCGTAACTGTGATCTTGAGATAATAGCTTTTCTGGTTGCCTTGAAATCCGTAGATGTTCTCTCGCATCGTTATTTGCACTGACTGGATCGTAGGTTGAAACTGTCCGACTCTGCTCTCCAGGAAAGCTCGGTAGGGCTCGCAGTCGTCTTTGGTGAAGTTCACTGGCGCAGCGATGTAGAGATAGTGTTGGAACCCGGTAACGTGGAGGAGGACCGATTGACCGGCCTAGACGCGGACATTAGAGCATGATCGGATGCCAAAAGAGTACGCAGAGCCTACCTCAGTGACACCAAACAGTCGAACGGCAGTCTTGCCGCCCATGATTGTCCCCTCTTCAGCATCGATCTGTTGGAAACAGATATTCTCCGTGGACGGGTCAAATTCACCCAGTGGCGGTCGCTCCCATTGCTGATCTTTTTCCGAATTGCTGTCCTTCAACCCGTTGATGTCCTGGGTCAGTTTCTCCAGAACCTCCTCCTCGAATTGACTCTTCTGGGGCTGGCTGGAGCCCGGAACTCGGCGCTGGCCATTTGTCGGCGGTTTCATAGCGGCAGCAGGGCCATTCTCTATCCTGCGCTTCTTGAGCGCACTGGGATCTGTTACGACACCACGAGGGTTATTTGATGCATCGCCCAGAACCCGCTTCTGGGGCATGGCGACGGCTTCAGGCATGATGAAGGGTCATAGAAAACTAAGCAGGCGCGTTTCTTTCTCCAATAATTAGGGTATCGGGATTAATATGAGAAAAAGAAGCAGGTTTGACAATTGGTAGTATTGTCACGAGGAATGATGGTCGTCGCGGGAAACTGCGCTCCCCCGGTGTTGCTGCAAGTTCGTGTCTCGTTCGCGCCGGACGTGACGCCTTCACGCGTTGAGTGTCTCACGTGATGGGCCGCCCCGTATCGACGGCGAGACTTCAGACGATCCACTGCTGCGTGGGGGCCCTGGGCACCGATTGTTATTGTTTCTCAAATAATCAGCTAGCGGACAGTGATTCGAAAACTTATTCAAGAAGTTCTCTTTTGTTCTAGCCATCCTCTGCTCCGTCCAGCGGACTTTTTCGCCCCCTATCTTCGTGTCACTCAGTATATGACGTCATGCAGATTGCTTCGCAATCTGTCTATTGAATATGCCATAGATTAAGTACTGATATACGATCTTTTCGTAGACTGGTTATCAGCCATAGAGGCCTTACTATCAGGCTGTCATATGTTGCTTTTTGCTGTAGGGGTATCGGCAGAAAAACCAGCACTAGTATTACTTTTGGTGGCATCTATTGATGTCCAATTTATATATATCGCTCCACCCTGAAATCAGGTTCAACTTTGACTGGTTGTCAATGGTTAATACTAGTATACAGTAGTAAGTAACTACTAGACGGGAAGAAAAAGAAAGAAACGAAAAGAACTTAAGAAAAGGATATTGCTAACTGTAATTCAAAGTACCAGGTCTTTGACTTCATAATTTTACCCATTCAAAGTACCCCTTGAAGATAATGTTGGTAACCATGCTCTTGACGACATTACTAGACGAACAATGTAAGCGGAAAAGGCTCGCCAGCCATTTCACGGCCAGACATAGAGATTTAACAGAATCGTTCTTAGAACAAGTTCCTTACTGATCTCTACACAAACGATTTCAATCAGGAAAATGATGGTAGATACGAATACGTAAGCTACAAGACTCGGATTGCAGCCTGCTTATCATACCACTCTATGTCAGCCTACGATTGCTACATAGGTTATATTGCCTGCTACAGAGGTATGGAGCGAGATAGACCCATGTGGAAGGATTGATAGATTGACTAAATATGATAAATAAGACACTAGCTAGGGAATATCTGGCTAGAGCCTGATCATGTACAAAGAAGATGAATGTTCGGAAATGTACACAAATGTTGTCTCACAGACCGTTGAAAACGGGAATTATCTCAGCTTGCTTCATTGTCAGCTTGGCAGCGCAGAAGCGAACCCACAAATTCCCTTTAGTAGCCACGGCCGTGTCCCTGGTGGTGGTGCTTGTTCGAAGCCTGGACAGGAGCACCAAGACCCTGGGGGGCCGAGGGGCTATCAGAGGGAGCTCCAGTGGGAGCAGGGCCGTTGGTGACCGTCCTCCAAGACCAGGAGGGCTGGGTGGGGACAGCGGAAGCGCCGGGGCCAGCCTCAGAGTAGGCCGGAACAAAAGGAGCATCGTCAGAGTCGGCACGCTTGGCGACAGCGGAGGTGGCGGCCGCGCCGACGGTGCTGGAGGAGCCAGATCCGTTGCCGAGCTTACCAATACCGGCGTTGGCCTTGACGTAGGAAGCAACTTTGCTAGCAGCCATGACGGTGACGTCGGACTCACCAGAGGGCCAGCTGCTGATCACAGAGCTGTCACTACCGGAGAGAGTACCGGAGCTGATCAAAGTGTTGGGGACACAGGTGCGTCCGAGGGTGCTGGTGCAGGTGGAAACATCGCTGGTGTTCACGGCGAATACTGCACCGGGGTTGCTGTCGGCCAAGAGAGGAGTGTCGACCTGGACCATCACATTACCCTCGATCAGAGCACGGGTGTTCTTGCCAACATCGAAGGCATGACCGGTGTTGTTGTACCAGTAGTTGTTGTACGCGTGCCAGAAGCTGTTGAACTCAAGCTTGGGGGAACGGCCCGAAGTGTGGTGGATGTAGTTGTTGGCGAAGGTGATCTTGTCGTTGTGGCCGTATCCGAGACTAGATAGTGTTAGGATGTTGTAATGAAGGAGGAGCGCGTGGGACGACATGGAACTTACACAGTCCAGTAGTGGTGGCCGTCGCAAGTCGCAGACCAGCTGGTCTCACCATCAAACTCGCTGTTCGAGATGGTAACGCTGTGACCTGCGCACTGTCAGTTTTGAATCCAAACAATGTACATCTTTTTTGGAAACATACTGGCTTCGTATCCGGCAACGAACATCTGACGACCAATGAGGTTGATCTTGACGTGGTCGATCCAGACGTTGTTGGTGCCGTCGAGGGTGATAGCGTCACCACCCCAGATGAACTCGGGGTTGAGCTCCGTGATGTGGATGTTCTGGATAATGATGTTGCTGACACCGTTCACCAGGCGCAGACCCTTTCCACGCAGGACACCAGAGCTACCCACGCCAACAATAGACTTGTTGGAGGCGACTTCCAGGCCCTCAATACCGGCGTTGTCGTACGTGCAGGTCAGGGTGGGATAGCTACCGCACCAGTCGGAGCCATTCTGCTTGACGGCATTCTGGCCAGAGCTACCGCAGGTGTTCGAGGCGGGTTTGCAGCACTCGCAGTTGGTGCACTTGCCCTCGCTGCCAAGGAAGTTGAACTCCTTGTCGATAAGGATGACACGGGGGGTGCTGTCAGACAACCAGGTCTTCAGCTGGCTGATGTCGCTGGGCGCAGCGGGAGTGGCATCACCGCCACCGGTCGTGCCGCTAGCGAAACCGAAGGGGGAGCCAGTGACACCCTGCGCTGCTTGGACTGAAGCTCCGAGCAAGGCAGTTGCCGTTAAGAGATGACGAAGGAGGGTCATTGCAACGAGCCTCAGAAATCAAGGTTGGGGATATGAAAGGAAGGACTGAACCAGCAGTTCTGAAGAAAACGAATGAAAAGAACGTGAATGTGTGAGTTAGCTTGGTGATGGAAACTGAATCAAAGCTGAGTCGAGAGGTAGTTTAATAGTTGAAGACTCGAAGAACCTGCCATAGAGGGTTTGGGCCTATCTGCCATATGTGCACGGGAAGTTGACGCGAACATGGAAACAGCCATGTCAATCATGGCGGAGCCTGTCGCAGATTGATCATGGATCGCATGGTGAAACTCTCGGACGGGAAAAATCCGCGGTCATCTTCTGGTTGCTTTTCTCCCGCCCGCCGATCGTGCAACGGTTTGAGCCCTTGTCCCGCGAGTCAAGTCTGTTAAGTCTGACCCGGCACTTTATGACCCGCGCACAGTCTCCAGCTCGTCTGAGACACTGACGATCTCCAATTCCATGCGTCGCAGAGGGGATCATGATTGGCACGCTGGGTGGCGGATGAGAAGATAACCTAGTGATCGTCAGGATGGGAGGATCCACTGTGCCAGGACTCATTCCCCACACTTAATTGACCCCAGCAGATCGTCATGAACTCCTATTCAAGCTTATCCAGTTTACTACTGGCTCAATGCCCCCCAAGACGCAGTTCTATATCTTTAATGTGCCGCGTGCTGCGGGGAGTAAAGTGCGCTTCGCTTCTTCCTGCATCGGCCAGATTAACCAACGCGGGATGACGAGTACCATATCCACATTCCGGTTCTCGACCCTGCTTAATGGAGATAGTGCTTGAAACAGTGATCAATCATACCATACTGTGAAGCAAACCGGCTTCTGGAATCAAACGGCACAACCGGCTCTAAAAGGCGAAATAAGCTTGTCGGTCGAAAAGTGTTATTAACCTCTGCTCCACAGAGAGCAAGACCAGGTGGCCTCCGTCCACTCTTCATATCCAACCCGCATTTCAAATTAACTCATGGAAGTTGATAGCGCGAGGACATAGATTGTGGTACTATTGTGCAATGGCATTGGTGGGAGGCCGCCTTGGGCACTCCGGAGAAATTCAGCCGTGTCTCACTCTCACTCAACATATTTGCCGCTGCTACTTGATGCAGTGAGAAGTGGGTATTTTGGAGCTCAAGACCTGCTCAAAGAAAAAGCAGAGGCAAAGGAGCCACTGATCTAGGCCCAGTCTATACGAGCGAAAGCATCTGCCTTGGGACCAATACCCTGATGATCACGCAACTTATCTGTTGACGGATATATGTGATGCAATGGTCATTCTTTGCTAAACTTGCAGTCAATGGACAGGTGTTTTATTGTCCTCCTTTTCATTGGCGGAAAATTTCATGGAAAAGCTACTATGGCAGCACTGGGTCAGTTGAATTGACCCATACAATGAAGATAGACCCTTTGCGTATTGCTGAAAGGTGTGAGTGCGGGACAAAAGGATACCTGTGGGCAACTGAATGGGCGAGAAGACCGAATGGTTCGTCCAAAGGCACAGGAAGTACTCAGATGAGACTGGTTTGAAGAGCTGAAATCTGATGAAGCTCAGAGCAAGTCCTTCGACGTCGTAGGTATCCAAGGTTTTGTGCGTTCGAACCTACTAATGGCGTCACTAGCTTCCCAGCCCCGTCCCTGTGGGCTTATCCCACAGGAAATGTCATTGTCGTGACTATTTGCGATGGCTCCGGCACAATAAGGAGAGTGCTAACCATCTAACACTCTTCCTGGACAATTTCTGTGGCCTCATAAGGCAGCCGCCTTGGTAAGTTGATCCGAGTCGTTTGCATCTTGAGCAGGCGTATTTGTACAACGTATTAGAAAATTCACAGCAGAAAGCTGCAAAGGATAGAGGCCTTATTGCTGTCAGCTCCAACCTTGGGGTAAAGGTGTGCCACATGCAAGGGTCTGCCATCACGGTCAGAACATAGTGCAGGGCTAGGGACCCTGTGGTTAGGCCAAGATCTTCTGACCATCCCCCAAGGTACCCTGTTATCCAGTTATGATTTAATGACGATTTCCCCACGCATGAAGTAGAAGACACTATGACATTCAGACATCATGCCATCGTTTGATCCCACAAATGTAAACTTAGACACTGCCAGCGTGGAGGACATATACTGTTACCTGCAGTTGTCTGGAAATGATTACAATGGACACCTGGGTGCACGCATCTCTGCGATATTTGTGATCCTGATAACATCATCAGCATGTACGCTTTTTCCAGTGGTAGCCAAGCGAATACCACGCTGGAATATCCCATACCCTGTCTATCTCTTCGCTCGATACTTCGGTACGGGTGTTATTGTCGCAACCGCATTCATCCACCTATTGGATCCAGCGTATGGAAGCATCGGCAGCACAACCTGCGTGGGCGTATCGGAGCATTGGGCAGATTATCCCTGGTGTCCTGCCATTGTTCTCGTGTCTGTGCTCATGGTGTTCCTGATGGACGTGGCTTCCGAAGTATACGTCGAGCGCGTATATGGCGTGGAAAAAGAGCACGACGCGACCGACCGGTTTCTGGCCCAAGCAAACTTAATCCAGAGCGACGACGAGAGTACAGTCAATGATGATGCTGGTGGAATTAAGCAGCCTGGGATTCAAGATGACATTTGCTCAGTCGAATCCGAGCGCTCATTCCGCAAAGATATCGCTGCCTTTCTTATTCTGGAGTTCGGCATTATCTTCCATTCGGTAATCATCGGACTTAACCTGGGAGTGACTGGCGACGAGTTCACGACTCTGTACCCCGTGTTGGTCTTCCATCAAGCATTTGAAGGTCTTGGAATCGGCGCCCGAATGTCTGCGCTTCGCTTTGGCCGACATTGGTGGCTGCCGTGGGTTCTCTGCATGGCATACGGCCTCACTACGCCAATTTCGATTGCTATCGGCATAGCGGTACGCACAACGTATAACTCGGGATCTAGGACAGCAAACATTGTCCAGGGTGTATTGGATGCTGTCTCGGCCGGCATTCTGATCTACAGTGGATTAGTGGAATTGCTGGCTCGCGACTTTCTGTTCGACCCAGACCGGGCTAAGCGGCGGTCGCATCTGCTGGGAATGATCTTCTGCGTATTGCTGGGAGCCGGCATCATGGCACTTATTGGGAAGTGGGCATGAGAATGAAGATAACTGATGAATAGGAGAGGAGAAAGCGAATAATGGTGGTGGTGGTAGTTGAGGGGAAGAGAGCCGGGGGAGCCAAGAAGACTGACTGTATAGTCTTAACGTAAATTACTGCGTAATATTAGTGTGACAGTGTTACAAAAGTTCCACTCCCGTCCGGTTTTTGCATTTCCCGCATCACTTTTTGCGACAGGCCCCGAATCGTCAATCCTGTCCGTCCTGAGCGGTGGCTTTGCCTGCATGAACAGAGGCAGCAGCCCTGCGCGGTCGGTTTAAAGGGCTCAGTCCTCTCCGTCATCATCACCGCTCTTCATCCACACCCTTTCATCATGCTAGTTGGGCTGACCATGGAGAACTCCTGCTTAGCCTCATTATTTACTCTACCCTGAACAACACAACATTACTTCAAACTTTCCTTGCGCTCAAACTACTACTACCAACACCGTCGCGTTCTGCTTCTTGCCGCTATGGGTAAGCCGAAGCTGACGCCGGAACCCTTCGACCTTGTCGAACTTCTACAACAAACCTACGATGACTCGCGCATTATCGTCTTCGTTTGCCTCATATCTTGGATCGTTGGCCGTCTCGACCTGGGCTTAACTTGGTTGTTCTTCGTCCTTGCGGTGTGTCGGACTTATGCAGTGGTTAATCTGACCCGAGTCCAGCGTATCGTCCGCGATGAGTGTAGGCGATACCACGCACATAAAATCCTCTCTCGCGGGGAGACTGTGGAATGGGTAAACGGTGTTTTACAACGTTTTTGGCACATGTACCAGACTCAGATTTGCGATCATATTGTCCGCTACGTGAATAACGGGCTGGCACGACGAGCCATTACTGAGAACGGAACCACCCCGCAGAAAGTAGTGATTCAATCTTTGGCTTTGATCGACCTTCCGCTTCGGTTTACACGGGTCCTTGTACACCAGAAACCTTCATCGCCGAACCTGATCGTTGAGGGACAGTTTCAGGTGAACCTGGCAGCGCATCCCACCCATCATCACCTTATCGAAAGTTCCGGACACCCTCTTATCGATCTTACGATTGTTCATGATAAAAGTTCAGGGGATTCTCACCATCGAAATCATGATTTGGCGGTGCAGGTGCGGCAGTTCAAGAGTACGGGATCCCTGAAAATGGAGCTAGACCTGGAGGGTGACCATCCCGCTCTGCTACAGCCCCAGGTTGACCTTCAGGAGCACCCAAACATGGACTGCACCATCAAGTCGATCAGCCAACATCACTTTCCGCTTCATTTTGCACATCATGTGGACTGGAGGCGGGTGGTGGAACTGCAGTTGCGGGAGGGGTTGGGTTGGGCATTCCACCGACCGCTAGCGCTACCTTTCACACTGGGAGAGCGGTGGCTATTCCGGGTAATGACGTGGTGGTGGCATGCTGTGAACTAGTTGCATCCGCCCAAGATTTGGGCGCAGGATAAGACGCAATAATTGTGCAGGTCATAAATAGAGTCGTCTAGTGAAGGGTCCCTGATTGGGTCGCTTGCTCCCCCGGGCGGGTGGATTTCCTCCGTAGGGCTGAGCTGGGCGGCCAATCCGAAACCGCCAAATGGTGTTGCCTTGTGTATTGCAAATACCGCAATACCGTCTCTCACACTCGGGCAATGCCATCCCTTACTTCCTCCATCGAAGGGGGTTTCCCTCCAAAGAAGTTTCGAGCACCCCCCTCAGCCACTCATGCAATCATTGGATATCTTCTGTTATTTTTGGGCGATGGTACAGTTGACTTCCGTGGGTTAGTCTGGTCTGCCAGCCTCTGCTTGGCTGGGTAAATCCTCCTCCGCCCTTTGTCCCTGAACCAGACGCTCAGGTTCTCTGGGCCAGCAATGGTGGGTGGGGCTGGGATAATTTCTACTGCGCAACCGTGCGCGTGCAACAATCTGATCGAGTCCTCGGCGGCATGACCGTTATAGAGACCACCTATATTACACAATGTGCATATATCGCATCTTTGTGGAACAGACATCCAGTACTACTTTGTGCTTACCAGTTGTACCCAGCAGACGACTGTGTAGTCTCGACACCTCCGGATTACGCGATCTGTTATTCAGGACAAGTTAGAATGCGATAAGCTACTAGACTTTTCTGCCTTGGTGGTGGTTCATCAGTTTGATCATGTGCAATTGTTTGGACATACTCCGATATTCTTGATATGCGATAGCTTTCTGATTAGCGTACAATGCCGTTTCGCCGCGTGCCTTGTGCTTCATACTAGACTTAACCGGGCCGGTCAGGTGATGATGACGGTATCCTTGTCGTTGCGCCTATATACTCGACTTCGCCTCTTTTCCTCTCTCCATCCTTCCGTTCTGTGCGGGACGTCAGTAGCCTTGACGTCATCAATATCACCGATCGTTGCGTTGCCTCTGGCTAATGATTTCTCATGTCCTTCTTTAACATCTTGGCAGGTTGTTCCTAGGTTTGTTTACAACCGGATAGCTTTGTTATTAGCATAAACTTCTCTAGTGCAAGTTTAGTATTGGACCTGACCTAGACTCGATGGCTATCAAGAAGATGAATGAGGATCTGAAAGCGCATCCCCGCAGATGTAGCACGTTTTCGGACTCTTGCCGGATCGCCGATGGCCTGTGGACCTTGCTTGCAAGTTCGTTTAGATCCATACAGGTCGATCTTCAATGGCTCAGACATATCAGTCAGATCACTCATGCACTCCGAGTGACACTCAACTCTAACAACGATGTTTGGCAACTCGGTGCCAGTTCATCGAGGCCTCGGAACGCGGTGGCGGGGTTTGTTGGGGGCGGAAACTTGCACCTCTCTCGTTGCTCCTTGTAGCGGCCTAGCGAGTGACCCGCTAAAGCATCCGACGGCTGGCCAGTTTGGTGCACCTGACCATGCGGCGTCATTGGCCCAATGTCTCAGCCAAACGCTACTAGTCGCGTCTTTCCTCGCATTAGCGTGGCGGCTCCCTCATTACAAATATGCCACACCATAACTTAGCACGTTTTGCATCCACTCGAGTATTCTGTTCACAATGCCTGGAGAGCTGATCGTGCAAAGTGAAAGTAGACGGCGACGCAGGAAGCCTGGGAAGAGATCCAAAACGGGATGTCGAACCTGCCGGTTAGTCTGATGAGTCGCTCCATGGATTGTCCATGTCTGATCACGAGTTCAGGGTACGGCGCGTAAAATGCGACGAGGCACCGGGGTCTTGTAAGAATTGTACTTCTACGGGCCGAGTGTGCGACGGATACGATATGCACCGATTTCCCATCAAGCGAGCATTATGTCTTCCAACCCTAGGACCAAGGTCTGAAGGTATCATGACATCAGATGAGAAGCGGGGATTTTCTTACTTTCAACACCGCCTGGTTCCTGACCTTGTTGGGTTTTTCGACTCCTGGCTCTGGCAGAAGCTGGTCTTGCAGATGTGTCATGCAGATCCAGCGGTATGCCATGCTGTCAACATGGTAAGCGCCATCCATCAAGATGCCGAGGAAAGAGGCATGCGACTGGCAGGAGAGGATTTGCAGAATCCAAAACATCGGTTCGCACTTGAGCAGGCCGCCCGATCTTTTTCACATTTGCAGAAACGCAGGGCCTCTCCCGACCCACAGTTGCGCGAGGTCGTGCTGGTGTGCTGCTTGCTTTTTGTTATGGCAGAGCTATTGTTGGGAGAATTTTCCAGAGCCTTTATACACCTACGTAGTGGCACGCAAATCCTGGAGGAGTCGCTGCGCCTTGGGATACCCGTGATTCCTTGTCTGTCTGAGACTCTCCGCATCTTGAAGTCCCAGTCGTCGCATGTCGGAGACTTCGAGTCAGACCCTAGCATTCAAAGCGAAAAGGACAATGATTTTGTTATCGAATCGTTGGAGGACTTTGATAATCTGAAAGAGGCACGTCGAGGCTATCAGAGAATTATGTATAGCGTGATTCCATTCATTGCTACGGCTTGGAGGCTTTCAGAAACAGAGATATTGGCGAATTACGAAACCCTATGGAGGAAGCGACAGAAGCTTCTATTCTCGCTGGAATCCCTTGCAGAGCGGTTCGAGTCGTTTTACCAACAAAAGTATTTCAGTCTTAGCATGAAAGAGCAAACCGGAGCGGATATCGTGCGGCTTCAATTGGTTGCGAAGACGATCGTACTGAAAACGTGTCTGCTTGATGAGTATGATGACAGACTGCTCACACTTGAATACGGTAACCTGTTATCGGAATACGAAGAATTTATGGAAAAATTTCCCTGCCGTCCTACTATTACACTCGACTACGGACTGAGCTTTGGGCTATTCGCGGTGGCCTCGAAGTGCCCAGACATGGGCATCCGGCTTCGAGCTGTTGATGCCTTGCGCAGGTGGCCGCATTACGAGGGCATGATTAATTCCAACGCCGGAGCGGGGATAGCGGTGGAGGCGATCAAGTTGGATCTGCACAAGATGCAGCAGGAAGATGCGGTGCGAGTATCTTCAATGGATCAGGAACCTGATGTAAGCTTTTGGGAAATGATCAGAAGCACGCAGAATGGGACGCAGTGGCCGGCTGTACGCGATGTACAGCTGCGGACCAAGGAGACTAGACGGCTGTGAACATGGTAGGAGTGCGTTACACGTCGTGACTAATAGATTTCTCTCTGATAGTATAGTCTAGCTACAAATACTCGTGGCACCCATCGTCTAGTTAATAAATGACAACCACCAAATAGAAGATCAAACCTTCCCTCACCAAGTTAGACCACCTTCTTGATAAACGCCTCGACCTGCTGGTCCAAGTATTGAGGCCCGACATAAGTTTCCACCTTGGTGCCATTCTTATAACCAACGGTAGCCGGAATAGCAGTGAATCCCCATTCCTTGGCAAGATCGGGATGGTCGTCGGTGCTAACCCAGGCCATGTACACGGTAGGGTAATTGGCACCGATGCTAGTATTCTTGGGTTAGTATCAAGCAATGAAAGAGGTGAGACGAGGTAAATGCATCATCGTTCGAAACATCACAGAGTAGGAAATCAGGCTGGCTGCTTTACCTCTCGAACTTGCCCTTGGTGATATTGCCGACGTCACTCCACACGGCCGTGAACATCAGGATGAAGGACGCGTGGTTTGCGATGGCGTCGTTGATTTCTTGCTTGCTGGACGGGATGTCAGAATTCTCCTCTGCATCTGGGTGTTGCTCTTCGGAAAAGAGTTCCAGGGTGTATGGGGCTTGGTGGAGGGGGAGGGGGAGGGGAGTGTTTACCTGTTGAGCTGGTCCATGGTTCAAGAAGCGATGAGTTCTTCTTTTATCGCCTTTTTAGCGAGAAAGATCTGTGAGAGGATTTGACTTGGAGAGAAAAGTGTAGTCGGTGTCTAGTGTGTGTTTGTTTACAGAAAAAGAGGGAGAGGGAGCGGCCCTATTTATGTCGGAGGATTCAGGCTTCCTCGCCACCCAGATTCCACTGATATACCCTACGTGATCAGAAGAAAAAGTAAGCTAAAGACCCAGCTGACCGGCGCGGCGATTAAACGATGCAATCACGAAATACGATAGAGTAACGGGCATTCAGTGTGTGCAAGGTTCGGCGTCTTGGGGATCATGGCTTAGGGTTTCCCAGCCAGTGGCGAGACTGGAGTCCCAATTAGCAAATGGATCAGTATCTATCACTTACTAGAATTCGTCATCTCATCGGAATGACCCTAATTGCTTCTTCAGAGATGATGCAGAACTTCATCTAGCAGGACTCAGCGATGACACATGAGATGCAGCCAATTGGCTAACTGGAGGTGGGGGGCACCCTTGCTGTCTTTTCTCAATGATGAGTGAGAAGTGATGTTATTCAGGAAGAACCTGCCACCTCGGATGGGTGCAAAGTCACACGGCTGAGCGCAGCCGAATTGAGCTGCTGCAGGACCCTGATCACCATGGCTTCGTTGATTCGCCTGTCAAAGAGGGGGTGTTCTTGGCATGCATAAAATGGTTACATCTCCAAGTGCATCCCCACCTCAGCTGAAGTCCAAGCTGAATAGCTGGGCGAAGCTAATGCAGGCTAATTAGATGGCGGCGTTGGGTCCTGACCCAAGTGGCCAGTTGCTATTGACCAGTCAGATCCCAGGGAACCCTGTTCCATCTTCATCCCTCAATCTATACTCAACCCATTCTACTTCTTGGTATACGAGCAATGGTTACATCTACGGGAAACCCGCGTCGCGCAAGGATTCAGAACTCCAAAGTCGTTGTCGTCAATGTCTGTATGTGCGCCGTTTTAGCAATACGAAATGAGGGGGAAATTCGCCTCCATGAGAGATAAATAAGGGTCGACGGACCATGGAATCAACCTCTCCATCAGCAACAACAACATTCTCAGAACACCAATATCAATTCATTTCGAGTCTGAACTCAAACAACACAATTTCTTCAAAATTGAGGATTTAGTCTTGATCATGACCCAGTCAACCATCAATATTGAGGATTCGAATCCCCCAAGCCTCCACATCATCAAGCAGTGGAAGGCGGTCAAAGAAAGCCTGCCCTTCGATGACCAGCAAGACTATGTGAACGCTAAACGGGGCTGGAGAGGCCATCTCAATCCCAACCAGGTCACCAATGATCAAGGCGTGGTATGGGACAACGTTGCCTACGATTTTCTGAAGGAGGACGCTCCATTCTCAGCCAATCCAAGTCTGTGGCGCCAGTCGCAGCTTACCCGCATGAATGGACTGTATCATGTCGCCGGGCCCATCTACCAAGTGCGTGGACTCGACCTCTCGAACACGATCATCATTGAGGGCGACGAGGGTATCATTGTCATCGATCCCCTCACTTCGCTGGAGACCGGTGCTGCTGCACTCGCCCTTTATCAGGAACACCGTGGCAGCAACAGAGATGTAAAGGCTGTCATTTACACGCACTCCCACGTTGACCACTTTGGCGGGGTCAAAGGCTTCGTCAGCGAAAAGGATGTCGAGGAAAAGGATGTGAAGATCATTGCCCCCGAGGGCTTCCTGGAGCACGCGGTCTCCGAGAACGTCTACACTGGCACTTCAATGAGCCGCCGCGCCGCGTACATGTACGGTGCTGCCCTCGAGCAGGGACCGAGAGGCCAGATCGGCGCTGGACTAGGACAGACTACTCCCACCGGCACCGTCACCCTTATCGCACCCAACATGATCATCAAACGCACCGGCGAAAAGAGAACCATCGATGGCATTAAGATGGAGTTCCAGATGGCACCGGACACCGAGGCGCCTTCCGAAATGCTCATCTGGTTTCCCGATCTCAACGCACTCTGTGCTGCCGAGGATGCCACTCATACGTTCCACAACATCTTGACCCTGCGTGGAGCTGTGGTCCGCGACCCGCACTCTTGGGCCAAATACCTGACAGAGACCATTGACCGATACGGCAGCCAAGCCGAAGTGGTCTTTGCTCAGCACCACTGGCCGACCTGGGGCAACGATAACATCCTGAAGTTCCTCACCTACCAGCGTGATCTGTACGCATATGTACACGACCAAACCCTTCGCCTCCTGAACAAGGGATACAACGGCCCCGAGATCGCCGAAATGCTCACCTTGCCCCCGGCACTCGATCAATCTTGGTATTGCCGCGGCTACTACGGCTCTCTGAGCCACAACGTCAAGGCCATTTACCAGCGTTACGTCGGCTGGTTCGACGGCAACCCAGCCCACCTGTGGGAACACATCCCCGTCGACAAGGCCAAGAAATACGTGGCCCTCATCGGCGAGGACAAGGTCATCCAAGAGGGTACCAAGGCATATTTAGAAGGAGACTACCGCTGGGCAGCTGAGCTTCTGAGTCACGCTGTCTTCAGCAACCCAGACAACGAGGATGCCTGCAAAAGACTGGCCGACGTGTACGAGCAGCTCGGATACGGAGCTGAAAACGGCACCTGGAGGAACTTTTACATCTCCGGAACGACCGAGCTGCGCAATGGTAACTTTGGCACGCCTACACAGACGGCTTCGGCCGATGTGGTAGGTCAGCTCACCCCGGATATGGTCCTTGATACTCTTGCTATCCAGATCAATGGGCCCGAGGCGTGGGATAAGAAGGTGCTTATGGACCTTGTTGTTTCGGATCAAGATAATAAAACTTTCCATTCTTGGCTGTCTAATGGGGCGCTTGTCTACAGCACCGCAGACCAGTCGGACGCTGCTCAGGTCACTCTGACTGGTACGGCTAAGCAGTTGACTGCGCTGGCTGTGTATGGGCCAGATCCTGGTGCTTTGGCGAATGCCGGTATTGTAATCGATGGGGATACTACTGCACTGGATACGCTTGCGTCGTTGCTGGATCCGGGGGATCCTAACTTCAATATCGTTACGCCTTAGTTTGTGTAATTAGCTTACAGTGGGCTGGTCAAGGAAAACCATCCCGTCATTGTCATAGTAGTTTCAGTCAACTAAGTTCTTAGCTTCTTGGATTTCTAAAGTGCTTAGAATAAGCCAATTCTATTAGTATTGTCTAGGATCGATTATGTCCAAGAAACTAGATATGGTGACAATGTCGAGTTCATAATGGGCATAACACATAATCTTAAGAATGGTCGCAAATACTCTTCATTCCTGCCATCTGTGACCATATTCGATTAGTATACTATATTGTTACCTTTTCGATCTAATTTTATCCCCTGTTATATTTGAAGTCTCCGCGAATGTTACCTTCAATGACGACACACTGGTAGAACGGAATTAGTAGCATGAATATTTCCCCTCTGAGATAGTGAAAAGCTCAGCACGGATTGTGTCCCGCAAAGCATAGTTACGCCCCCTTGAGCTACTAGTCGAGTCATGACCTTCATGATGACTTCTATTTCCTAATATTACTAACCAGCAGATAGCGAGGAATATAGTGAGCACTATTGTGTAAGCTCCGGCTAACACATCCTGTCTATACAGGCTCTATACCCATTCCAAACGCCCGTTGAACGTATGTAATGGTAGTCCTATATATAGAAGGAACGGGTGAAATTGCCACCAATTTATTGTCCTAGTATCAAATTATTTAGGTACAGGATATCGCACCCTCCACGAATACTGTCTCACCATCTTCACCCACTGCCAATCTAGGCGTTCGCGCGCACAGCGCTCAGCGCATCGGAAGAGTCGCTCCACCACTAGCCACGGCTCACGCCGGACCTCCAGCTCCTGGAAGATCATTTCATCCAGACAAGGGCTCCTACCAACGCCAGTGACGCTAGAGGATCCATAAGGATTATATCGCGTAGCCTGTGGAAGGCTGCGCGGTGGCAGGAGATAGGCGCCACGATCGAGCAGCATTCGCATGCGGGCACGGCCGGTGTCGCAATCCATAAGCATTCTGTAGTGGATTGCCACGCGTGTCAATGCTGTCTCGCGTCCAATAACTTGGTTTATGTTCAGGCCGTGCCGAAGCAATAGATCAATGGTCCTGGAGGCGTGCGCATCTGATGCTTCTGTACATGCTGCTTGAGCGAGTAAGTTGACAGTGGATGACGACTGGTTTATCGGAAAATCTCGGTCTAGCAGCCACTCCAGTGTCTCAACCTGCCCCGTCGAAGCCGCAATTCCAAGGGCCTGCTCGCGCGCGGTCCTGTCCAGGTGTTCCGGGGAGAGGTAGCTATTCCATTTCCCCTCCCGAACAAGCATATTGAGAACTGCCGCCCCCCCACGGATGGCTTGGTGAAGGAAATTGGCGCGACCCATATGGCGTGACAGATCAAGTCCCTGATCGATCAGCATCTGGACTACTGCCGTACAGCCAGACGCCAGAACGGTGGCTACTAAAGTGTTACCCTGACCGGGAACAGCAGTAGGATCAGCCCCTGTGGCGAGCAAGCGACGAAAGATGCCCTCGAATGGAATGGCATGTTTCAATGCCGCCACACCAATATGTTCATCCTGATCATTGCAATATGCCCCGGCGCTAAGTAACATGGAGACAATGGATTCCGAGCCCTGGAGAATGGCCTCGATTAAGGGCTTCCGCAGACGCATTCGTCCCGGCGATGGAGATGCTTCTGCACCGTGAGCGAGAAGCACCTTGACTACTTCTGCATGACCCCGAACCACAGCCCAGCAAAGGGCAGTCGGAAGATGATCCCACGAAAACGATTGACCCAAAATATATCGGGAACTTGGATCATATCCATGGGACTCGAGAAGCTGCCGAACCAGGGCCGTATTCCCGCGCGCCGAAGCTACACACAGCAGCGCAGCCTTGTCTGCAGGCTCAACGGTGCTAGCCAGATAATCCCATCGTTCGAAGAGAAGATCGACGATGTCATCACACTCCCATTGTGTACTCGATGCGAGGGGACAGATCGTAGCATTATGGGACGACGACGAATCTGGGGCTTGACAGCGGGTCAACTCTGCCATCACGCCCGCATCAAGCAGACACCGGACACACTCCAAGTGACCCAGACTTGCTGCCCAACACAAGGCGGAGCATCCGTTCGGTAACGTGGTGATGGTGAGGTCGGCTCCCCGTTGAAGCAGGAACTGCATGACCTCAAGGTGGCCCCCGCGCGCAGATAGCACGAGGGGAATCATTTGTTGGCGATCCCTGGCATGGATGTCTGCTCCAGCTTCGACCAAAAGCTGCACAATGGTGAGATGGCCCTCTGCGGCAGCTTTCATAAGGGGTGTTTGTCCGTCAGAAGTGGCAGGGTAATCGACATGATATGGCCGCGGGAGGTGATCCATGAAGAAGCGGACCAGGGCTTCATGACCATGTACGGCGGCCAGTGACAGCAGGCTTCCGGGGGCGTTGTGATAATCCTCATGGCGGGGATTGAGCCAGCCATGGGTGTGTCGGATGTCGACTCCTCCTTGCTCGTAGAGATACCGGACAATAGCTTCATGGCCCTCTATCACCGCCAACGGCATGGGTCGCCAGAGAACTTGGGGATCACACTCGTTGGCCGACGCACCGGCCTCCAGAGACCTCTGCACGGTCGCAAAGGATCCGTGCTTGATTCCCCAGGATAATGCAGTGCTGTTGTCATGGTACACGTTATGTCGATAGAGCATGGGATTCACGACGCGGTAGAAGGTTCCATCAGTCTGAGCGAGGGCATTGATATCACTTGCATATTCAAGGTGGCCCACAATCTGTTCGATGAGCTCAACTGGAAGGAGAATAGCCGTCATAATTCTGTTGAATGGACCATGATGGGGATATCGGAATGCATATAGCTGAAGGAGTCCAAGTACAGGTATTCCTACACCTTAGCACAGGGTTAGTCTTTGGGTGATTCAGGACGCGGCAGAATTTTGGGGAACTCCGGTTGTATTGGGAATGGATCCACTCGCTAGTGGGGCCAGATGCATGCCAATAAAGTCCTCGGGTAATTCCTACTAAAAGGGCAAAGAAGATTGGAAGGTAGTAGTATTGTTGAGATAGTGTCATAGGAGGATGTGTAGGAAGGACTATCTAATGGTCTTGCAAATCCTTTCGTGTATAAACATATCGGCACACTTCATTATAGCCAGGCTAACAATCCGGCCCAACCACTATAACGCCACATCACAGTTTAATGAATGTATAGATAGAGCTAATGCTAGTACATGGTCTTACAGTATTAAATTCTGCTGTGATTATCAGATCTAGAAGCTATCTTATCTTCTCCTCCCCGATAAGGCATCCCGTGCAGGGTGATAAGACGACCCCTCTTGAGATAGAAATACTGCTGTTCACTTAACATGAGGGACAGACACATTTTGATAATTCAATATCATCTGAATATAAGCCACTGCCATATTTTAATGAAAATATAATGTCAGCCAACAACTCAGAGCCTGGGGAATGCCATCAGATCCCCGTTATCGACCTCTCGGCATTGAGGAGCCCTGTGCTGAAGGAGCGCCAACGGCTGGCAAAGGAGATCTTCACTGCCTGTACTCAGGTCGGATTCTTCTACATCAAGGTATAATTCTTTCTCACTAACCTTGTGGAGGAAGGTAGCTGACTGTTACATAGAACCATGGGATAGCTGAAGATCTCATCGCTTCTCTCCATGACATGGCGCGTCAGTTCTTTACCCTCTCGCAGAAGCAAAAGATGGATTATTATATTGGAAGGTCTAGGGTGTGAATATACATTTTATCGACGAACGACAGATTACTGATACGAGAGTAGAAATTCCGCGGTTTCATGCCTCTTTACTCAGAGCAGCCCACCGACACGGATCTCGGGGCCGCTCCCAAGGCAGACCCTACCTCACCCGGGGCATTTTCCGAATCCTTCGATATCGGATATGAAGTCGCAGCAGACCCTCTTAAAAGCCAACATGACGATCTTCCTCTGGACACGTACGATCTGTACGGAGATAATCAATGGCCTGAGGAGGATGTCCTCCCTGGCTTCCGCGAAGTCTATCTTCGGTACTTTGCTGAGGCGCTGACCTTATCTCGGGCGCTGATACGAATCTTTGCGCTAGCACTGGATCTACCCGAGGACTTCTTCGACACGATGGTCAAGAACCCCGGGGCCACGTCGAGGATGTTGCACTATCCACCGCAGCCGGTTGCGGACGAGGTGAGAGTCGGACTTGGAGAACACACGGTAAGCAGGTATCTTAAAGACAAAAGAAATGCGCATGCTGAAACGAGAAATAACTATTTCTAGGACTATGAGTGCTTCACTATTCTGTCACAAGATCAAATTCCGGCTCTGCAGGTCCTCAACGCTCGGCAGGAATGGATTCTGGCACCGCCAATTCCGGGCACGTTGGTTGTGAACATTTCGGATTGCCTGTCCATCTGGTATGGAGTACTTTCTTTCGTAAGTTTCGATGTCTAGAACGTAATAACAATGTGTACAGGACAAACAAAAAGTTCAAATCGACAATCCATCGTGTGACCAACCTGACTGGACAGGAGCGATATACCGTTCCCTTCTTCTTTGGTGTGGACTATGACACCACTGTGGCGGTGCTACCGAGCTGCATTACCGAGGACAAACCTGCGTGTAAGAAGCCGTTCAAAGCGGGGGAGGTAAGACGAATTGCATGCTTCAAGTTCTTCCTTCTCAAGGAACAGGCTAATTCTGGTACGTCATAGTGGGTGCACCACCAATTGACTACGGCCTATGTTGGATACGAACCAGAGCCGCCGACCCAAGGGAACTAGGACCATTGCGCTGGGACCAAGAGGGGTTGGATAAGATGCATCGTGCAGATCCCTAAGCTTGGAATTCAATGGGACATAGATAAATGGCTAAATATAATTCCCTAGTGCAGTTTCGCGGGGCCAGCTTCGAATGGCTGTGTAGCATTTCGTACTATTAGTATTTCTTCTGATTGAGTGGATAATTACACTCTCAAAGAATGTTACTTTTTGTCATCAATAGGCAACATCGCATGGGGGTTTCAGCCCAACCTCTATCGTATTCTCACAATGTGACAATAAATCATTGAGAATGTCATTGGGTAGAATAAAGACCTCAAATTTGGGCGGCTGCTCAGCCTCAACGCGATAGTCGACGAGGGTGATCATTCGAGAAAAAGCAAATACACAAAGCCAAAGCAATATCCGCAATCTTGCATCTGAATTGGGCGATCGTGTAGACAGGCTACGATAAGGGAGCATCCGTGCTTTAGGCTACCCCTGGATTAGATATTCACTTGGTTGCCGTATCTCGCGGCATTGACCTCGGCAGGAAGCCTTGAGTTAAGCCATACAACACAGTTTGAGGCAGCACCTTCTTGTGCATGACAATCAACCAAGCCAATGCGCCGTACTGATTCGAGCAACAGGGACTTGCTGTGGCTTCATCGTGATTCAGTCCCGTGGGAATTTTATGTTAGATTCTTTTACCTCAAGTCACAAGATATAGTTGATCTTATATCTGGAATGCTGGTCCGCGATCTTCGCACTAAGTATACGCAAGGACCACCCTTCCCAAGCACGCAATCCAGAATTGCTTTTCCTGGCCACCTGTTTGGGAAGCATGGCTGATCTCCACGGCATTTCTGGGGTGGGATGGCCAACTCCGCGGGTGCTTGAAGTTCACGACAGGAGGTACCCGATCGTTGTCCTGATATCTATCTCGCAATGTCCACCTCCCACATCGAAGTCTGCGGTTATCTATCTTCTCTTCAAACAGATGGTGCAGTATGTAACAGTGATTTAATCTTTTCATCACTTATGGAGCACGCTGCTCTCTCTGCGCCCGTGGAGATGGAATCAGAGGAGATTCTCTCGCGAATTATCCTCGTTGTTTCGGTGGCTTCCATGATAGGGTCGGGATGGATTATTATCAGCTTCCTTGTAAGTATGGAAACAGTGTATCTACCTGTCTGTTCTATTTGTGACACGAATCAGTTTGTACCAAGTCTACGTACTTTCCGTCATCAGTTGATTCTAGGTGCTGTTCTTCATCCCGATAATGCAATATGGCTGCCACTGATGAGTTCAGGTCTTGGAATAAGCGAATTTCTAGCCGCAGGCAATGTTGTCATCTTGGCTAGTGTGAATACCGTGGGCATTGAGATATGGGATCCATCCCTCAAGG
Source organism: Aspergillus welwitschiae (assembly GCF_003344945.1). Taxonomy (NCBI): domain Eukaryota; kingdom Fungi; phylum Ascomycota; class Eurotiomycetes; order Eurotiales; family Aspergillaceae; genus Aspergillus; species Aspergillus welwitschiae. Next base: position 235,021 of record NW_020798719.1, read on the forward strand.
CATTCTGCAGCTTCAATGGACTCATGGTTCAGACTTTTGTGGTGCAGGGTAAGGACCAATATATTGATTGCTGGCGGTACCATACTAACCGTTAAGTAATGCTAGCCGACTACTGGATCCTATCGATTGCAATCTGCACGTACCTCATACTGATGGACTATGCCCATGCTGCCTCGTGGGTCCAGAACCACAGAGCCGTCATCTGGTGCATGGCTTGGGGCCTCTCGATCCTATGGGGAGTGCTTGGCCTTGTCGTCGTCGGATACGGGTATGCCGGTGGCTGTATGTCCCCCTTTGGTTATATGGTCTTGAGACGCACGATTGATAGAGATCAGGGTGCTGGTTCACCAGTGATCGTGTCCGCCTTTTTGTGAACTTCATCCCACGATGGACTATCATCCTTGTCATCATGGGTATCTACACCCGACTATGCCTTCTCCTCTACCGGTCACATAAGGCCATCTCCAGCGACCACGAACTTACTCTACAGACGCCGCATCCGCACCAATGGCAGCTTCTGGATATTAGTGATGGGCCTAGCCAAAGTACTCATTCGTCGATCCCGCTGAGGAAGGTTAGTCAATTTAGTATCCGAGTTTTCGGTCTCATCCTGATGACCGGATGACTAGGTGTCACTTCAGATGATGGTATATCCGACCGTCTATGCACTGGTTTGGATCATCCCCACTTCCGTGCGCGTCTATCAAGGGATGACGGGAAAGCGAGCTCCACTGGCATTGGAGATTCTAGAAAAGGTGATCGAAACAAGTCACGGCTTCCCATAAACTCTATTGACAGAGGTATAGATTTGCATCATGTCACAGGGCTTGGTTGATGCCATTATCTACGGTGAGTGATACAGGCAGTCTCCCCAGGCAGTGCTGATCGGAAGTGGAAATAATAGGATTCAATGAGCGTTACTGGAGTGGCTGGAGGGACCGGCTGCATTGCCTAGGACGATGATGCACTCAATGTGGTAATGATAGTGACATAACCACTTGTGGGTTCAATTGTTTGATAGCTATAGTTTTCTGTAGTAGGGTAGATGATCTGCGACGTGGATAGCCATGGCACCTGTTCCGACAAATCATGCACCGTTCCAGACAAACTTCCAACAAGATATTCGGACTTGATCACCGTCCGTCCCAGTCCATACTTGCTAGGGCCTGTGGTGAATAGGCGATCCAAGGGCTGTCTTCACTACTCGGCTGGGGTCTACCGTGGAACCACACCTGTTAATGGCCGGCTCAGACTGCCGGACATTTCCGAGGCACAGATGGGGTCATCATCTTGGGCCAGGTCATTCTAAGAGTTCATTGCCAGTGGAATCCGCGACACTGACTGGGAATGAGGATGAATTTGGTGGTTTCTGCAAGAATTGCGATAGTAGTGGACATTTTTTGCAGCACGAGGAATGGCACCAAGATATAGAATGGATTTGGACCATCTTAGATGCACAATTGAGTTGCTGTGAAACAATTCACAACCACCATCTGAAACCATCGATCTGTCAACAGATTTCATTAGGCATGACTCTATGGCTGGCCAACTGGTGGGGGGAACGGAGAGCCCGTGACTCCGGGCCGCTTTCGTCTCATCGCGCTTCTGCCCGCCCACCAACGACTGTAACCACAACGGCGACACACTTCCGTCTTCCCTATCGGCATCCCCGTCGTAACAGCAGCAGCAGCTACGGGCACGTTTCACAAACATTGCCATGATCGGTCTGTTCCGGTTTATATAACTTCGAATCTTCGAAGACATCGTAACCTCACACTGCGAGTCATTGTTGAGTCCGCATGCAAACAATCCCCTTAACTTTCATGATGTCATTGACTTTCACCTTTCCTCATGACGCATCCTAACCACACTTTCGAGTCAACAATGAGGCCCATGACACCACGACTACGCCAATTTCACGTGGGCAGTTCGATGACTATTGGCAGCGCGCCAGAATGGCTTCTCCCCCTGCACGATCAACCGCCTGCAGCAGACTCGCTCATCGTCCCGAACCACGGTCGCGTCGTAGTCAATTCCTCGAGTTCGACCTCACGGATAAGAGGCAGGCAAGCTATCCGGAGGGGACGAAGGCCATGATGTCAGGATTGCTCAGGGTTCGGACTTCAACGTTGGTCCTCGCATCATCGACCCTTGCGGAGGAATCGGAAACTCATATACCGTCCAGCAACCACGTTCGTCGAGAGGCCAATTGCTCAATGCTATGCTTCCTAACCATTCACCTCCACTGAAATGATACAGCAATGGCTTCCACTCGTGCTAAGGGATCCCTTGCTATCAATGGGGGTACAGCATCTCTCCCAATCCTGCGGGAGACGGTGAACACCGTCTCTCAGGAGTGCCCGACTCGTCTCGGGCTTACGGCAAATGAAATCCAGGCTAAATCACCCACACTGGATGTCTTTTTCGACACTATTGCTGCCGAACGGCTTCGGCGCATGCCCCCCGATGGGAGTCGCCTTGATGGGGCTTTGCGGCGCGCCTCTCGGCTGGCCGTTGCCGTCGGCTCCCTGCGGGACTCGGTCTACAGCTTCATGGACGGGGCTGAGGAGGCCACCAAACTGATTTGGGGAACCAACCTCCTCTTTCTCGAGGTACGTCTTTTGAACTATGGTCTGAAAGTATTGCCATGCAGGTGACTGACATAATCGGGTAGATGGGGATTGATCATATCGATATCCTTGAGAGCCTGTACGGCCGCTACGGTCGTGTCACTTTGGGCATTTCCTTGTTGCTTCAGCAGGAGACTTTCTTCCCGGTTTCACGGCCCCTCCAGCAGCAGGTCGCGGAAATCTATGCCCACCTGTTGGAGCTAGTTGTTCACATCACCTCGGAGTATCGTCAGGCTACACGGACCCAGCAATGGCAGACGATGAGTACTGCTGTGGACGCCGCCTTCTTCCGCTATACGAATCGGTTCATAACCCACTGGCGGCAAATTTTTGCTCATGTCCTCGAGTCTGGCACAGCCAAGCAGCACACTACCGTGGACCTCCCCGCTATCTATCAGTTCTTGGAGCTTCAGGACCGTCCGCTCCAGATGTTGCTCGAAGGTCATAGCCATTCCTTGGCTGACGGCTCATTCACCTGGTTCGAGCCCCATTTGACCACTTTTGCCATGGGACGGCGCAGCATGATGATGATCCGGGGTAATCCGGGCTGTGGAAAGAGTGCCTTGGCTCAGTGGACCGTTGAAAGACTGCAAGCGTCCTCGGAGTATGATATCTGGAATGTCATACCTATCGTCATTCGGTCGGACGTCCCAATCTCGACATTGACGCTCAGTATCCTCAAAGGAATTCTGATCCAGATGCTTGATCATTGCGTGAGCAGCCGTAAGACCCAGGACGCCATCCTCGCGGCTGTCACCGGTGCTATGGAAATGGCCACATCCGGCGCTTCCGATCCCCAGGTGGAAGGTCAGCTGTGGGCAGCCATCAGGACCGCAATCCAGTCCAACCTCCACTTCATGCTAGTGGTCGATGGGTTCGATCAAATGAAACATGCGGAGACCACTGTCAGCGCGTTCCTCGGCTTGCTTCAGGATACTGTCGCGAATACCCCATCGAAACTGATCATCTTCAGCCGACCAATGTCGACTGACCTGCTCCCTATTCGGGAGACAATTAATACGCACCAGATTGCAATGAACACAGCCACGACTCACCAGGATCTCCAAGAAGCTGTGACAGATATTATGTTGTCAGACTCCTCTTTCTCGGGGCTAGAGCCATCCCAGCGGGAATCCCTGACTACGTCTATCGTCAACCGCTCCCAAGGATGTTTCGTGTGGGCACAGCTTGCCGCTGAGGCAGTGCGCCACCAGACCACATACAATGAAATGACAACAGCTGTTCACAGAATGCCCAACACGTTAGGTGACCTTATTGACTACCACCTGCGCAATATAAACCTCAACCGTCTTGGTACGCAAAGCCTACTTGCTTGGTTAGTCGCCAGTGAGCGGCCATTGCGCATTCCAGAGGTTGAGCAGCTGTTGTCTGTTGACCTGAAGACGCTCAAGGTTTCAGCTCGTCCACCGAATGTGGAGCGTGATGTCTTCCAGCCTCTTGGGCGGCTGATCTCCGTGCGTGATGGCTTCGTTTCTTTCCGCCATCCCATGGTCCGTGAGCACCTCCAGGCTAGAGCCCAGATGCGCCAGGAACTTCCATTCTCTTTGGCAGACGCACACTACGATCTTTTGATCCGCTGCCTGGCCTGGGTGCGTCGCTCGGTATCCGACGAGATCTCTGTCTCTTGGGACAAAATGAGTGTTGAGGTCCGTGACCGCTACCTGGACGCCTATGTGCTTCTTGAATATACTGCCCGGTACTGGCTTGCCCACATGCTATCTTCTCCGATGGCCTCCTCCGACCGCGAGCTCTCATTCCCAACCGCCTTCCGGCGCTCTCTACCTGACACTGTGTTATTCGCACAGCTGGAGCTCACCAATCGTGAGTCGCAATTCAGTCGGTCAAGCATTGTTGAATTGTATCGACTGTCAGTTGGGGTCCGCCGTGTCGTGCTAGGAAGTGACTCTCCGGCAGTCCTACAAAGCCTGATCCTTAGTGCTCGGGCGTCTGAGAAGGCGCGTACATCCTGGGCCAATGATCACCTCTACCAGGCTTGGACGGTGAGCCGAAGTCAGCTTGGAACTAGCAGCAAAATTACCCAGGAGCTGGAGCAGATGCTTGTGTCCTCGCCGGCCGCCGGTCGCCTGACTGGTGGAGGAAGCAAGTCTGTCACATTGAGGGAAATGACAATGACCGGTTGGGGCAAGTCCGACATTAGCTTCCCCCAGCGGCTTCAGTATCTTGATCGACTTGTCAACATGTATCAAGAGAATAACCAGAATGATGAGGCATATAAAGTTTCCAAGGACTTTTACCGCCAGACTGTGAAGACCTACGGTGCTCACTCGTCGGAGACCATGCAAGCCGCTGAATTCCTTACGAAACACTTCGACATCGCACCTCCCGACGAGCTAGCTTTGGAATTGGCCAGCAACAAGTATGAGAACATGCTTCGCTCCATGGATGCAACCGACCCGCGCCGGGTGGCTTACTCACTCTATCTGGCTCAACTGTATGAGCAAAATGGTCAAGTGTCCAAATCCGAGACCGTGCTGTCCCGACTCTGGACAGGACTGTCGGCTCGCGAGGCTGATTCTAAAACTTCCTGGGATCAGAAGACCAAGGTTGCTTTCTACTACTCGCAGTTCCTGCGTCGTCAGGGTCAATCCGACCGGGCCACGTCCATCCTCCGTGAACTCTCGGCCGACTTGGAAGCAGAGGGCGGCGTCAAATCTCCGGAAATGCTAAAGCGGGCGGAGGAGCTGCGGGGCGAAGCGCGCGAAATGAATCTGACCGATATGGACCGCGCACTCGCGTTGGAGATGTGGAAGTACTACCAGTCATCTGGTCAAGTGTACTCTTCTCAGGCAGTGTCATTGGCCGAGTCACTTACCGAGGGTATGATTCCCAGTCAGGATGCCACCACGACTGAAACCGAATACATTATGTCGGGATTATCTCCCGAAGACCAGGAGCTTCTACCCGGCTGGATAGACAGCCTGGCCTCTGCAGGTGATACCCGCAACATGAAGTCCATAATGATGCTTTGTCACCAGTTGTCTACTCGTTGTATCCGGGAGGAGGAGTGGCGCAAGGGCTCAGACTATCCCTGGGCTGTGCTTAAGCATGCCTGGCCTGATGTCGAGGATGCCCAAACGAGGGCCAAATTCTCGTCAGATCTTTCCCCACTGATGTCCAGTCTTGCCCTCGACTACGCCTACTGTATCTTCCGTCGCTTGGATGTTAAGAGAGCCACCATTGTCTACGGCAATGCGTTTAAGGCTTCGATCACCGCGGACCAAGTTGCTGTGCCAGCCGTCACTACAGTGACGAAGACAGTGGTCGAGTTCTACGAGACCACATTCCAGTTTGACAAGGCGTTGATCCTCCTGCGACAAGTGAGCGAGTTCTTTGCCTCGCGTTTAGGTGCGCATGACAAGCACACGCTGGACAGCCGCTATTATGAGGCCGACCTCGCTTTGCGTCTGGACCGGCGTACCGAGGCAGAAGAGAGCTATCGTCATATCTACAAGGCTTGTGTCCGTGAAGGCAGGATCTCTTCTTCCGGTGTTCGCGCGGCTGTGGCTCTAGCAAACCTTTACGAGCAGGACAAGAAATGGGATGCTGCACTCGATGTCTATCGACACTTGTGGCCCACACTGGTGCACTTTGATGAAAAGGACGGCTATGACCGTGCTTTGCAGGAAGGATTGCTTCCCAAGACTTATTCTGGGTACATGGCAATTCTTGAGAGCACATCTGGTCAAGCGGGCTATGAGGAGCGTTACCAAGTCGCATCCCAGCACCAGCAGCTGTGTCGTAAGCTGTATGGACCGACCAGTCACCGTACTCGGGACGCAACCATGTATCTCGCAGCGCTCTGCGCTAGCAGCGACCGGCATAGTAGCGAGGCTATTGACTTGTACCGACAGGTGCTCAAGACCAGCGACTGGGTGTCTTCCACGGAGGCGTCACGCTCTCTGCCTGACATGACACAGCCGCTGCCCATGGACATCAAGCATCGCATGGCCCAGCTTCATTTGCGCAACAAGGATACGTCGCAACAAGCTCGTGCGTTGTATCTCGAAGAGCTGGCACTCTCCAAGCAGCAACAAGGCCTTTCCGCGCCCACCACGCTCATGTGGTTACGTGAGATTGCTCGCATGTACTCTCTACAAGATAACATCGAATCTCGTCGGAGAGGTGCCGATCTGCTGAATGAACACGTCGACGAGGTCGTCCACGTTACTGCCAACCATGACGCTCTGGTGTATCGTGCCCGCCGTCTGGCAGAGATTTACCTGGAGTGTGGATACAACACCGAGGGCTGGGCGCTTATCGACAGTTTGCACCAGCAGGTCATTCACGACACCCCCGCGGCACAGCGGAAGAATCTCGAGGAGTACCGACCGGCTTTATTCGTGGCATCTTTCGAAGAGGTCTTTGGCCGAACACGCACCTCGCGCCAGATCCTGGACGACCTGTCTAGCGAAGGCGAGGTGTACAGCGTCTTCCAGCAGAGCCTGGCTGGGCATGATCTCATGCCCACCCTTGCAGCCGGCGAGAGATTGCATCGCTTGCAGACGGACCAGAAGCGCAGCGCAGCCGCGCAGGGCACACAAAATAAGCTGTACGATTTCTTTTGCAACACGCTTTCTGTTTCTCAGCAAGCCCGGAAGAAGGATGCCGTGTATCAGTTCTATTCCTTGTGCCGGCGCGAGTCATTACATGATGACTACAATCTCAATATTATCACCCAAACCACCAGCATTGTCCGGGATCTATGCAACCAGTCGAGATTCCAGGAAGCCACTGATGTGACGGGTGTCTTCCATTCCTTCGTCCATCTGACCGATGGACTCCGCTCGACGGAGAGCATCTTCACCGCGATCAAGCTGTGCTTGTACCTCTGCGGCTACCAGGTGAACAAGTGCACTGAGACTACCACGGCGAACGCAATGTCCCTGGAGTCGAAGACACTTCTCCAGGAGGTCATGAACAATGCAAGGGATGTCCCGATGGAGTTCTCGGAACTTCCATTTGAGGAGCTCAACGATCTGGTGACAGTGCTGGGAGAACACGAGATGTTCGAAGACCTCGAGGTAAGTTATCATCCTCTTAACTCATACGGTATCCACTCTAACGAAACAGGCTATTCTCACCGATCTCTGGACCTCTCGGATTGTTCAAAAGACCTGGACGCTGCCCGCAGTTGTCTGGATTGGCCGGCGTCTGGTAGAGACTCGGTTCTGCCGAGGCCATGTCACGGCCGCCACGACGCTGGGCAAGGACATTTGCTACAACCTGCGCCAGGTCTGGGGCAACTCCGACCCCGTCACTCTCGAAATGAACAAGCTGCTCTCCGGACTGTACACGGCGTCCGGAAACAACCTTGCTGCGGCTGCTCTGCATGAGACAGCCCTGGCAGAGCTGCTGAACGACGAGACCGAGGACCAGTCAGCCGCTGTCAACGCAGTCACTCAACACCTGGAGCTCTTGCAGCGGGCACAGTCTCGTCTGGCCAAGGAAGGACAGAGTGCGGCGATCGACGCGACGGCGGCGCAGGAACGCGTGCAGCAGATCGCAACCAAGTTTGGCCTGTCATCGGCCAAGCTGGAGCAGCCTTCCACGGCGGACGATTCACTGGGCATGTGGGAGCGTCCCCGGCGGTTCAGCTTGGATGTTGGAGAGGCAGAAAAGCACTCGAACCATCTGCGTCAATCCAGCGGGTCTGCGTTGCTGACGGGCAATGCGGGAGCCAAGCGGCTTTCGATTACTGCTCTGTAAGGGGGTGAAGTATCAGATTGAGAACCAGATTGCCAATTTTTGTAATTAGGTGTTAGGGTGTTTATAGTGTTCTAGTAATGTAATAATATTGCTTCTTCTGATACCTTGATACAGTATCCCTAAGTCTCCAATCCAGCTTTTTTCGAACCTTCTTGGATACAGGCCATAGTTGTGCGGGGTATGACGGTAGCTTATAGTTAATTGACTAGTCAGTTAACTGTGACGGCGGCTGTTCAATACTTAGTAGAAGTTTTTGTATGTAATCCACGTTTCCTTCCCTAAATCTTACATCCACTGTCACTTTTAAGCCACCTCAATGGTTCCCACCGTCACACTACCATACTATGCGTCTGACATACCTTGCCCGCTACCCACAACTTCAGAGATCGATGCAGCAGCACCCAACATATCCCTAGCATATGGAGGACGAAGAATCGTTGAAATTGGAGAACATTCGGTAGTGAAGTTTGGAAAAGGCGTGAACCTTATCGAAGGAGAGAACATGTTATTTGTTCAAGAAAAAACACCAGCATCCGGGTCCCTCGTGTCTTTGCGCTTTATTCGGACCCTGCTACGTGGAAAAACTATATTATTATGGAAAGAATCCCCGGCAGAGTCTGCGTGGTTCCAAGCATTCGACTAGAATTATGGTCTTAGAGGGCGATCTTTTATACAATTATCGTCGGCTGGGAATCTCATACCGTAGCGAGACGGCATGCGTAGTAAGTGACTGTAAGATACGGGCGGCTAAAGGGAAGGGGGGGAGCCACGGAGGACTCTGTTCCCGCAGGGGCTCGGTCGATCAATTCTCCCTCCGTAGTAAGTTCGCAGGGTGTTCTGCTCTGCTCGGTATATTCAGCAGAATGATCAGCAGTTGTTCCTCAAGAATTCGAAAGTCTTTCTGCTCTTCGCGACGACCTCGGATCCTTCACCCTCGCAGCCTTGGACACCCCCAGCCCGTGAGAGCCTTGACGACGACGGAATGTGCACGACAGTCAACAGTCGCCTCCCATGGGGATCTTTTCCGCTACACTTCCGGAAGATGGCTGTAAGTGCTTTGACATATCCGCTCAGGTAGCATTGGTCAGGCTGAACATTATGAAGCGTTAATGAACACCTGCGTTTATCGGAATGCTTCCTCGAATTTGATGTGCTTGCGCTTCAAAACATCGTTTCCACTGCATCTGGTCATTCAGTATCCGAACTCGTATCCTTTACCAAATTATCAGAAGGTGGTTTCAACCGTGTGTTTGAGGCTACCTTCAGCGATGGAAAGTGTGTTCTCGCGAGATTACCCTAACCAAGTACAGCGCCAGAGCATTACACTGTAGCAAGCGAAGCAGCGACTCTGGGCTACTTGCGCCTGCATGGGCTTCACACACCATAGGTATATGCCTGGTGCTCAACGAAAGCCAATCCAGTTGGAGCTGAGTATATTGTTATGGAGAAGCTGGATGGTACTCCTCTCGGCAATAGATGGTTTTCATTGGCCCCAAAGGACCAGTATAAGATAATGACACAAATAGTTGAATTGGAGACGCGCTTGATGTCGTTGAAGTTTCCTGCCTCAGGGAGTCTCTACTATTTGAAGGATCTTCCATCCGAAAAGAGGACAAGGCTAGACGATCCGAACAGCATGGAGTTCTGCATAGGGCCAATAGCCCATTATAGTTGGTGGCATGACGAGAGGGGCATTATGGATATTGACCGCGGACCCTGTGGGTGAATATACCAAGTATCATACGACTCACAACACTAACTTCAACGGGAGAAAAAGGGCCATCATCAATCGACCTTTTCCGAGCAGCTGGAGAACGTGAACTGACCTGGGCTAAAGCCTATGCAAAGCCTCGCTTGCCCTATGAGCGGCTGTATAGGGAAATCTACAGATTCAAATGTGTCTCGCCCGATAGTCACATCGCAGATCTTGTCAATTACCTTAAGGTGGTACCCAGTCTAGACCATACCAACAAGTTATCCTTGGATCGACCAGCGATGCGCCACCCCGACCTACAGCCGAATAATATTCTCGTGTCTGACAAGAACGACATAATTGGACTCGTAGATTAGCAGCACTGCTCAATTCTTCCTCTGGGCATTGTTGCCGGAATTCCTGCTCATTTCCAGAACTATGGCGATCCGGAGTCAGAAATGCTCAAACAACCTCAGCTTAACCTGCCCTCTGATTACGATTCCATGTCACCGTCCGAGCAGACTTCGATCAAAGAGATTCATCGCAGAAGAGTGGTTCATTTCCTGTACGCCGCATTGACTAAAAGACTAAATCAAGATCATTATGATGCTATCTTCGACCAGTCTGTTATACTCCGCCAACGCCTTTTCAAGAGTGCCGGTACACCCTGGGAAGGGGACTCGGTCTCATTGCGAGCTGAGCTCATTCGCTCGATATCGAACTGGTCAGCCATCGTCCAGACTACTGATGTTGCTCCTCCGGTAGAGTATCCAGAAGATGTTGTCCGGGAGACCTTTGACTTGGACATGCAGCAAAAAGAAGCCGATGTGGCAATGGAACAGATGCGACATGCTTTAGGTGTCGATGTTTTGGGCTGGGTTCCAAATAAAGGTTATGAGGCTGCGAGAAGACTGGCATGTGACATGAGGGCTCAAATGTTTGAGGCGGCAGAGACTCCTGATGAGGTTATTGCTATCCGAGATCATTTCCCTTTTGATGATTTTGACGAGAGGGGTTAATGCAGTTCTTGAGGAATGGGTGAGGTTTTGATGATAAATGCTCGCCATAGCACCAGTAGGCCCGACGATTTATCCTGAGCTGCCTACTTTGAAAGCATATATTGGGCGCAGCTCAGGTGTCTTGATCCAGATAGTCACCATAATGTATAGATCCCAAATGTAGAATAATACGACAGATGATGGTTCAATCCAAAGAGAGGTTAAACCTCTGAAAAGGAGCCCCGTCGTGCAGCAGAAGGAGTGGGGTGGGGATAGACTAAAAAGATAGCAAAAAAGAATGACCAGTCTGGGGCTCGATCCCAGGACCTTATCGGTGTTAACGATACGTGATAACCAACTACACCAACCAGCCATTGCTTGAATGAGTCGAGCTTATTTGAGATTATATACCTAAAATAACGTTTGACAATGGCATTGTGATTCTAAAGTAAATCTTCAGGTCATATATGTGGATCGTCCCTTCCTTTCAAAGCTTACAAGCACAAGCTCAACCTTAATCTATATCCACTTGCGCTTCCCGCTCCCTCATGCGCTGTACTGATTCTCAGTACTACTTACTTAGTCTGCAGACCAGCTTACAGTCCAGCCTCTGGTCACGGTCGCGGCACGTGTTTTGTTATCTACCTGGGTGGCCTTCGGAAGAACTCCGCAAGCATCAAGACTTTGGGCCACGTCTCGATGTCATCAGATCTTCTCAACATTATTTCGAGATCTGGGGCCCATATCTGCTTAATTTACCTCTGGCATTCAACTTGTGTCTCGCAGCAGAATTAAGTAGTATCTGGCTCCAGTCCTGCGTTCAACAAACCAGCGGGCTCTGGATTATATATCTCCGCCTACAGCTGGTAACCGCCCAACAGTTATCACTGAACACAACTGGATCATCAAGTCCTCTCAAGCAGGCTACCACTAGTACTCTTAAGTACTAGTGCAGGTAATACCATTACGAAGACCATGCAGGATGTTCACAACATGTCTTCTACCAGAAAACGTGCGTAACTTCCAACTACCACAAAAAATAATCATGTGCTGACGTGATACTACGACTCATTAATTAACTAACTAGTTAGTGATTACCTTCACGCTAAAGCAGCCTTGCTTTGTCCAGATCCCGTGAGACTTTTTCCCCCACCTCGTGTAATAAAAACATGACATCGGCTGAGAGGAGGCGAATTGCGGGGAGATCTAAATAGACGATTCGCACCCCTGGAAACCTATATTATGTCCATCTATTATCGTCGGATTTCATGACAGTTCCTGCGCGGCCTATGCAGTGGCTGAATTACCATCTCGATAAATCCTGTTCCCTGTCGGTCTGCATGGCCCGGTCACTAGTGCTACTAAGCACCCGGTTACCCTCTAGCCAAACAGATTAATCGACACCCGCTAGTGGTATTTAGGCCCCCTCTGGCTCCCGCCCCTTCTTTCCTGCGTACTATTCGAAAGCAATTCCAGAAAATCCCACCCTAGTCGTTGTTCAACAATGGCCCAGGTGCAGCTCATCTTATCCAGCAAACACCGGAAGAGCACCGGGAAGAGATCTAGGACAGGTTGTCGTACCTGCCGGTAAGGAGGGGAAGCAGTACATGGAAACTGATGGCACGAGACACTAGCACTAACCGAGGACTTTCCATGCCCAGAATCCGACGGATCAAATGCGATGAATCGCCAGGACAATGCAACAACTGTGTCTCTGCTAACTGGACGTGCGACGGATACGATGCGTACCGGTTGCCGCAGCGCCGAGGTCTACAGGATATAGGCACTCGGCTGGGTTGGATGATGACGTCGGATGAACACCGTTGTTATTCCTATTTTCAATATCGTTCCGTTACGAATCTGGCCGGGTTCTTCGACTCCCCACTCTGGCAGCAGTTGGCCCTACAGATGTCTCGCACTGATCCGGCTGTATTTCATGCGGTGAATATGTTGAGTGCTGCGCACCAGGAGTCGGAATTGCATAATATGCAGATCTCTGCACGGTCACGCATTGGGAGCCAGCAGTATTACTTTTCTCTTCAGCAGTCCACGCGGGCCATCGCGCTCCTGAACCAGCGCCGGAACTCCCAGGATCCCCAGCTGCGCCAAACCATCCTCCTGTGCTGTCTGCTCTTTGTTCTATTCGATGTGCTTGTCGCGCAGTATGACAGTGCGTTCACGCATTTACACGGCGGTCTCCGTATTCTAAAAGAACTCGAAATCCAAGGGAAGCTGGAGTCGGAGGTTGAGCCATCAATAGTTGCCGCATTTCGCCGCCTGGATACACAGGCCTCTCTCTATGATACTCGGTTTCCGATCCTAAGCCTGGAGTATGGGAATCAATCCCCGCTTAAGTTGTTCGAAGCACCAACAGGCGGCTTTACTAGCCTTAGCCAGGTACGAGAGAAAATCACAGTTCTATTCACAGCGGGTATACCCTTGGTTGCAAGGAGCTGGAGCCTGAACGGTCCCAACATGGAGACCAACTACGAGTCACTCTACCAAAGTCAACGGCGATTGCTAGATGCTTTCGCTGAGTTTGACCTACATTTCACGTCTTTCCGCATGACAAAATATCATCAGTTAAGTGAGAAGGAGCAATTGGGAGCAGATATCACCCACTTGCTTTACCTTGGTCACACTCTCACACTCAAAACTGTGTTAATTCGTGGACCAGTGCCAGAGTCTCTGGTTCCGGAGTTCCTTGCGCTACTTCAGGCCCATGAAGACATGATTGAGAAGCTCAAGTCCGTCTCGGGCCTTGTAATGGACCACGTCATGATTGCCCACATGTACCTTGTGGCCACACAATGCCCAGACGTGGGGATTCGCATACGCGCTATTCGTCTTTTGCGGTCATGGCCACATTACGAGGGCCTTCACAGCTCCAATGTCACTGCTCTCATGGCGTTGGGTGCGCTCAAAAGGGACTTTCCCAATGAAGACAAGGCCTTGTCGATGTTGCAGACGACTGAAGCGGAGAATGAATTTCTCGTCGACTCCTTGGAGTCTATCAAGAATGGCGTGGGAGAACCTACAATTCCGCTTTTCAGGATGTCTGAGCTGCCGTCACGCCCATGACCATGTAGTGAGCGATAAGCGTGGACTGCGGATAGGCATTCGTAGCTTCCACTCCAGTCAAAGCCGACGTTGTCCATCACCACACGTCTGGAGCATATTTGTAGCACAGAATGATCCCGAGAACAGGAATAAGCCGGGGCTAATCTGACGCGCTTGGATCCTGCCATAGGTTAATCCCGAGAAGTCCGAGGGAACCCGAGGGTCTTCTCCATAAGCCCGAGTTGCAGATCTGCTGCCGAGCCCTTCACAACTGACTTGAATGGACCCGGTACACGAGATGACCTCCCCAGTGTCTGACACCTACACCTTCAGTATCATGCCCCTCATGAAAGCGCAGCCCTATCCGCCCTGGCGGATAAATCTCTCTCGACAGAAAAATCATCTGGTACGCTGTCTAGCTCCGCTCGGAGCTAGTTGCAACGATGCTAAGCCCGAAAATTATCCCCACTATCACTCACGGCCGAGTCTGCAGTGGGTCACCTTGTCTGCGATTAGGTTTCTGGGCATTTCTTAAGCTCATCAAGCCGCCCTCCACCCAACACATACTGATCTCTTTTCTTCTCATCACTCCTCACTGCAAACACAGTCACAATGCCCATTTCATTCTCCTTTGCTGCCCCTTGCTACGACCGCATGGTCCCGCTCGCGACCGGCGAAGTTCGCCCCGCGGGACTTGATCTGAACTTTGTCGAAGTCCAGCATCCCCGCGACGTGTTTGACCGTATGGTCCGCAACGGCGAGTTCGACGCCTCCGAACTCTCCAGTAGCGAATTTATCACCCGCCACGTCGCCGGCGATCGCACCTTTACAGCTGTCCCCGCCTTTCCGCTCCGTACCTTTCGTCATGGATACATCGTCGTCAACACTGACCGCATCAAGTCCCCCGCAGACTTGTCGGGGAAGCGCATCGGTGTGCAATTATATACTATGACCGCTGCTGTATGGATTCGCGGTCTACTTATGCACGAGTATGGCGTGGATCTGTCGAGCATCACCTGGATAGAGGGGCGGATGGACGCGCCCGGGGCTCATGGCAAGCCATCTGTCCTGATTCGGAGAGAAGGGGGCAAGCCTCTGGCCAACATTGAAAAGAACAACAGCGGAAAGTCTTTAAACCAGCTGCTGGTAGACGGCGAGATCGATGCGACCATCGGCGCGGAGGTCCCATCCTGTCTGTGGGACAACGAGAAAGCACCTCATATCCAGCGCCTGTTCCCTAATTATAAGGAGGCCGAAAAGGAATACTACCGGAAGACGGGTATCTTCCCGATCATGCACCTAGTCGCTATCCGAAGGGAAGTGTACGACCAGCACAAGTGGATCGCTACTAGCTTGTTCCAGGCGCTGAATGAGTCGAAGGAGTTGGTCCGCAAGAGAACCTACATGCCTGGTATGATCCGATGTATGTTGCCGTGGCTGCGGGAGGCACTGGAAGAAACTGTCGAGGTGTTCGGGGAAGATTGCTGGCCGTATGGGATTGAGAAGAACCGTAAGACTTTGGAGGCGCTGGTGCAGTACCTGTATGAACAGGGGATGATCGAAAGGGTGGTTCCGGTTGACGAACTGTTTGCGCCGGTTCAGGAGGCGCCATTTGTGATTCATTAGTTGCCATCACTCTGTGTAGCCTGAGCTCGGTGCAATAGAGACTCTTATTGGCAGCCCCCAGGTATTTTTAAACCCCTAGAACTACACCGTAGTAGCGTCAACATCTGTCGTCTCGCAACATCAATTATTCTTCTTTTCGCGCATTGTATTAGGGACCGACGACCACAGGATAGGCGGCCCTGGTGTAGCAGATCCACTAAAAGGGATGTATATCCTCCTCCAGCATAACCCGAAGTTCGTGCTTTACATCTCCAAGAAAGTACGAAATACGCGCCTGGCGCTGATCTTCTTCGACTGTCATGAATATACCTCGCAAGGATGGCTCGTTGTGAACATCGGCCGGTGTTCCATTCGCATCCACATTGAAATTATTCATTGCCTCCACTTTCATAGTATGAACCGCCAGCTGCGCACACAAGTTGGAATCCCAGGTCCCCTCGCGATGAGGCCAAGAACGAAGCATCTCGATTGCGCGCCACCGAACATTGTAATCACGACAGCCTGTCGCCACGAGAGTCAGAGGTGGAATGACGCCCATGTCAAAGCAAACACTCGGGCGCTCTGGGAATGTGTGCATGATTACAGCCGCTAAAGATAGGATATTTTCGAATTCGGGCGTGTACTGATCAAGTACCGGCTCGTTTCCGTCTAAAAGGCAGGTTTGGAGGGTGAGGGTTGCGGCTCGCTGGTGTAGGTGGACAACGTCGGCTCCTCGTCGCTCTTTCGGGCTCATCTGAGGGTATGTGTCGGCTCGAAATGTATCGAATGCTCGTGCAAATGTGTCTATCTGTAGACAAAGTTCGAGCTGCTCCTTGTATAGTGTTTCGTAGTCCGATGCGATCTGACTGTGGGTTGAGCCCCATGCCTTTGCTGTGAACTCAAGGACAGTGCCCATCACGCGATCGAAAGCTCGACGCGCCTCTGCAAGAGTATGAAAATGAAAAACGGAGGACTTCCCATTACCTAGCTGGATATGGTCCTGCTTATCGGTAAACCAGATCGGACCTCCTACGCCGAACTGGGTAGACTGGACGTCCAAGTGCGCAAATGCCTCGACAAGACACCACTCGACCGGAGGCTTAGACATTGCCACCGAATCAAGCTGTCTATGGGCGCCTAGATTTTTCAAGATGTGTATACCACCATGCAGATGTTTAAAGGCGTTATCGTACCGACCGCGCAGCAATTCAGACAAGGTGAAAAGCAAGCAGCACAGCAGAGTGACCTCTCTCAGACGGGGATCCTGCGATGTCCGTCGCGCATTGAGCAAGACCATGGAGCGTCCCGCCTGTTCCAAAGCGAAGCGATGCCAAGTATTGTCCAAGTCTTCCCTAGCAAGCGGCATGCCTTTCTTCTCGGCATCCTGGTGGATGGCGCTCAATGCGACAGCTGCATGGTATACAGCGGGCTCTGCATGACTCAACTGGAGGACCAATTTCTGCCATAGCGACGAGTCAAACCATCCTAGAAACGCGGGCATGGATCGATGCTGGAAATAGGCGAATGCTCGTTGCTCGTCGGAATTCATCACCCAGTGGATCCCATTCGCGAGTGAGGCGGGCACTGTTATCCCCACCACTGCTTTTCCGGGTCTCCTCACCTCGCGGGGTAAGCGGTGGAGCTCATATCCATCGCAGGTTCGACCCGTAGATGTACAATTGATGCAGGCGCCTGGGGTTTCATCGCATTTCTTATGACGGGCACTAAGAGCGCGGTTTTGTTAGCAGAGTATCTATGGTAGTGTCGTGCAGGCTGAACTCACCGACAGGTACGACATCCAGTCTTGGACCTCCTTCCCCCAGCTCTCTTGCGGGTGGATGCTGGGGGTGTGGTGATATCGGATGATCCCGGAGTGTCGAGGAGCATAGGTCGAGCTGCCAGTAGAATTGAAGAAGATTAGCCTGAAAACAAAAGAAATTAGATTAGTTGCGTGTGTGCTGCCGTGAGACGCGATAAGCACGAGATCACGGGGCTTAAGCGTGGAAGCCCACGTGGCTGGCGCCTGAGATACGAGGCAGCAGCGTCATCCTTCCAACTGAGGGTTTCTCCAGTTTGATAGGCAGCAACATGTTGAAGAGTAGGCAGTAGTATAGCAAAGATTTACTTCTGGCCTTCCTCAGACTATTGCGGCTTTATCCATGAGAGTCTTTAGTGGGTGTTGTTGGAACTGCGCATCCGGTAACTATGGGCGCGGGATAAGAGACGTGATGACATCCTAATAGGAAGTATCGGTTCGCGTGACGCTCCTAATACTCGAGGACCTATCAATTACCCCAGACTGGCAAGTCCAACCACAGAACCACTCTCTGGAACCGAGTCCGTGGAACATGTCATCGATCCCCGGCCGTATATCCGAACCCCGCATATCCGAGGACTTCATCCGCGATCAACTGCCGTGGGGCTCGGCGGTGGTGCCTCGGTGCCTGCGTCAGGCTGATCTTCTCTTATCTGATCTTCTTAAGGCTGGTGGTTCGTACGGAGGATTCTGATTCTTAGAATCCTCTGCTTTCCAGCCAATTCAGATATTTCACAAAAAATGGCTCTTGCTGAGACTACCCCCACGGTCGAGATGGCCCTTAGTTTCGAAGCCATACACGCCATCCGCTCTTATGGCGCCCTTGCTCTCTCAAACCTTTACATAAACTGACTCACAACATCAAGATCCATATCCGAAAGAACTGCCCAACGGCAAGATAGATTCAAGTACGCGGCAATGTGGACCACCGGAAATATCGGAGTGACGCCACTACCACCCGGACCCAATCCGTGGTGGATGCCCTCTCGGAGATACTCTATCAGGAAACCGGGAGATCAGATAAGGAATATGCCGAACCCCCCTGGCGACAATCCCCCACTTTGCCTCCGGGGCTAAGCCTTCTGCCGCCCTTATATAGTCGTGCTCTTGCTCGCTCGGTCGCGCCTTTATCATGTTTCTACCTTCAGACAGACCTCTACCTTCATTGATTTCATTGATTGTTATCACTGCAACCATAGCATTGATTATCTCGTCCATTGCTCCAAGATTTTCTGAATATCGCACCGAAAACTCCAACAGAATGGCCGCATCTTCGCTGAAGAATGTCATCGTCGTGGGCGGTTCCTATGTCGGAAAGGTAATTCCATGTGCAACTCTCAGTTGTAAATGCAGAAGCATGACTGACAGCAAATGCAGGGAGTCGCACAAGAGCTTGCGCGGGTTGTGCCCAACACACATAGAGTATGTCCTACCCACTGCCCAGCTATCCTGGTTACCAGACTAACCTACGTCCGCAGGTCCTCCTGATCGAACCACACAGTCACTTCCACCACCTCTTCGCATTTGTATGTGACAACACCGTCCTACTGGCCGATATATCGCTATAGACACAAACTAATCCGCACCCTAGCCCCGATTCGCCGTCGTCCCTGGCCACGAACAAAAAGCCTTCATTCCCTACTCCCGCCTCTACTCCTCCACCCCCAACGCCACACAACATGCAGTCGTCCAGGCGCGCGTTCTCTCCGTACAGCCCCAACACGTCAATCTCGATCGTGACTGGCAGGGCCTGAAGCAGATTCCATTCGAGTACCTCGTTGTTGCGACAGGCACGCGTCTCGCCCAGCCTGCAGCCATGACAGACGACGACAAGCCGTCCTCCGTTGTCTACCTCCAGAAACACCAAGCAGACGTCAAGAAAGCCAAGTCTGTAGTAATCGTGGGCGGTGGAGCCGTCGGCGTGCAGATGGCCACCGACATGAAGGAGCTATACCCAGAGAAGGAAATTACCGTGGTGCAGTCGCGCGACCAATTGATGCCCCAATTCCACCGTGGTCTGCATGAAATCGTTAAGAAGCGCTTCGAAGAGCTCGGTATCAAGTTAGTTTCATTTCTCCCCCTTATCTATCTGATCATCTCAACTAATCTACTTCAGCCTGGTCACCGGCGCCCGCATCGTCGTCCCCGAAACCGGCTTCCCCAACAACGGCACGCCCTTCACCGTCCAACTGAACAACGGCACCGAACTCACAACCGAGTTCGTCATCCTTGCCACTGGCCAGAAACCCAACAACGACCTGATCAAGACTCTCCCCGCTTCTTCTCCCGATTCTCTCATCAACCCTGATAACGGCTTCATTCGTATCCGTCCCACCATGCAATTCCAGGACCCGAAGTACCCGAACCTCTTTGCGCTGGGCGATATTGCCGATACTGGCTTGCGCAAGGCCGCAAGACCTGGCGGTCCCCAGGCCGCGACCGTGGCGAAGAATATCCAGGCGATGATTGAGGGGAAGAAGCCGGAGGAGGCGTTCCCGCCGTTCCCGACGGCGATTCATATTACGTTGGGATTGGTAAGTTTTTTCTGTTTTGTTTTATTGTCTTCGCGATATGGAGGGATGCTAACGGTCCGGTTGTACAGAAATATAACATTGTTTTCCGGAATCCTAACCCAGCCGAGGGTCAGAATGAGCCTGTTGTTAAGGAGTCTTGGGAGTAAGTTCCTCAAATTCTGCAACTGTTTTAGATTGTTGTGGAATGCAAGCTAACAATTTGGCAGCTCGCAAGAAGACATGGGTGTTGATCGCTGGTGGCAGCGTATGGGATTTGAGGAAAGCGGCGCCCCTCAATACCATTTGTAAAGCGGATGCATACCCTTATTGTTTATGATACCATTTTATGTAGATTTGATAGACCATTCATACAGGATATGATACCGTTTGTAACGATCATATTGATTATTAATTGAACAAATGATTCAAAATATGAATGACACATTTCGCAGTATTATATGGACGGTCATAGTACATGATACTGATGATACAAGATAAAACAGATCCGACAAAAATTCATCCACTCTTCTCAAGGTATTTTATAGTCGACCCCCAAATTAGAGATACATTAGAAATTAAACGTTCCAGTATAAGCCTGTACACTTATACTCAAACATATCCGTGAAAGAGTGACTTTGGTCGGAAAGTAAGTTTGCCATCTAGGCGTGGAAAGGGCGAGGGTGGTGGGGGTCCTTGAAGCAAGAAGGAACGTTCTGCTCGTAGTCGCATGCGCTAATCTTGGGGTTGAAGGCAGTGCCAGCACCGCACACCTTGTGGGCGGGCTCAGTGCCCGGGTTGCACTGGTAGAAATGGTGGCAGTCGGCGGGATCGGGCCAGACAGCGCTGCTCTCGCAGGCGTGGGCCGCAGCGCTGTTGACGAGGAGGGAGCTGATGAAGACAGCAAGAGCCTGGTAGGTGAAGCGCATTTTGGGTGGATGTCTGGAACTGGTTAGTTGTGGGATGGATGAATCAGGAATGGTGTCTAACTCACGGTTTCCTGTGGATAGGTTAGTAAAAGAGTGATTGGATTTGGTGGTTGATGGCTGTTGTGCTCTGGTTAATGAAGATGAAAAACAGCAGGTCAACACCTCGTATTTATACCTGAGATGGCTCCTTCGGCGTCTGCTTGTGTTTATAGTAGGATCACGTACGGAATGATAACTTTCATGAAGAAAGGGATGAGCCAGTGTAGTATCTACTGGTCTTGTCAAATTGACCAAGATGAATTCCCCACACGGTATCACCCTACCACAGGCGGGTAATGCAAGGGATGAACAGTTTCGACCAACTAATGGGCCCAACGTTGTCACAAGATATCACTGATTGGAAGCCAGAAGAGAATCCTATTATTGTCAAGTCCACATTCGTTGAATAATCTGAGTTGGCTGCAACGCGTCTACCTGAGGCACAGCCAAAGTTTCCATAGTAGAGACTGCATGTTATGGCAAGGATCGATGGGATGCAAGCCGCTGGATCCACTGGCGTCACCCCTTGCTCCAGCCCCACAAGCATGGCCGGTTCCGGCACGAGTGAGGGTCAGGGATCTACATCCCCGGATTCTTTATCCTTGGAGGCCTGCAGCATCGGCCACTATACTGTTTCTGTTTATACAGTTCATTGAGGGTGCTGAAGGCGGACGCGATTGGCTCTCTAAGATGGAGTTGGCATACACATTTGTGTCCCTGGATAGCGGAAACTTGGAGATACGTGATTGCTCAAAGTCGCCAAAGTTCGAACGATTCTTCACCGCATCAGAATTTAGTCCGAGCTTTAATGCCCCTTAACGAGCCTGTAAATTGAAAGGGATAGTAAGAATGCAGCCGGGCAAGTTTAAAGGTTGAGAGACAGAATGCTCGGCTGCCTTGTTCTCGTGCCTAGATAGACTCCTGGCATCGTGACACAAGGGAAATTATATCTGCCTTGTCAATAAACAAACCAGATAGACCCGCGGCCAAGTTCAATGTAGAACCGACATTCTCGAATCTGGGTAAGGGAATGAGCGAGAACCTTGAATTCTTCACAGTTAAGCGAAGGATGGAGAAACTGGTGGGATCCACAACGGGAAAGCACCCCCTTGTCCGGGGATCATCACCGCCTACCTTTTATGTCGCGGACTCATATGACAAGGCCAGCAGTATGAGCCATTCATCATCTTGCTATTATGCATACCGCGTTCAAACAGAAACTGACTTGCAAATGATCGCTGAGAACCGCATATGCATCAGTGGGGCATACTTCGTCGTGCTTCTTCATACTATTAGCTTTATCGTAATGCAACCGCCTGTGGGCGGTGTGAGGCAGTAACACAAGCTGAGGCCATTGACCGGTCTTCATCGAAATCAATCGTAGCCAAGGTGCCATTGGATAGGAACAGGAAATGCTTCTGATGGCTACAAAACCAACGATAGTTGCGTTATAATCACTGCTATAGTTGCCAGCATGTACTCATGCTCCGTGATCCCGTGCAGTCGGCAATAGGTTCCATTGATGCCGCTCCTATACAGGCCTTGGCCTGACAACATAGGATTATCTGGGATAAGGCACTTGACTGTCTTCCGCAACTGAGGACATACAGGTGTAATGAACCAGCCTTCCGGGATGGGCCCTTGTAGTCCCGAAACCTCTAACATGTCTCGTTCTTAAGTGTCATCGCGTGGAACTCGTGGAACAACGGCCGAGAATACACCAAGCCGCTGGCTAGCACCGCCATTCTAGATTCAAGTCCTGTAGCTCGTGGTCTAACTTTAAATCCAATGAATCAAACACAGTAGATCGTATTTTCAAGAAGGTCTAGGCCAACGCAATTCACTCAACCCGGGCGTCATCCCTGACAGCATGAAGTCAAAAGATCTCAACTCCACACCAAGAGATTAAGATGAAAGAATGACGAGTGAGGCTAGAACAACCAGGCAATGGATATATAAGTAATGGGGTGAGCAGTTCTATTCGAGTTGTGTACAATAACCATTACCACAAAAGGCATCTTGAAGTCACTCTAATAGAGACTTAACGCTCTTCGTGGCTATAAAGCGTGAGTATTCCTTTCTAAGACGACCAGTCATACTCCGCATTGTCTGTGGTTATCTGAAATAGGAGGTTTCTGGCGGAGGAGTTGTGAATTTGCCCGAAATTAAGAAAATTGGGGACGGGCAAGTCACTCCGGACCTCCAATCAAACGCAGATTCATCTTACATGCCATCCACCTTTCCTGGAGATTGAGCAGGCAAGAGAAATTCGGCTTTGTATCACTTCGCACGGGCTTTCTAACAGCGTCTTAAAGTACTCATTATATGAATGACGTCTCTTGACACCCGCCTTAATCCGTGAAGTGGCGCTGCTATATCTGTCATGATATAATAGCGAACGCGGCATTTTGTTGAGATACCAATAGATCACTTTGATAATAAATGGATAGTTTTCCGCAAATATAATATGTCGGCTTCATGCACATCCTCTTCTATATCCTGGGCGATTTCATCGAGTAAACGTTCTTCCTCAATGGTCTCGTTCTCAGCCCGATCGGGTAAAAGATTTGGACTGATGCCAAGTTCGAATGTGTCGGCAAGAAAGGGTAAAAGCTGGTCAACTAGGGCAGTATATCTCTGGCTTGCAGGATCATATCAGGTATAAAATATGTCTCTCACAGAGGTCCCGGTCCTCCCCTGTACGTACCATCGGCGACTGAATGATTTTGATTCCTCCAGTGTGTACCCTTCCAAAGCGTCCACAAGGCTGTCCATCTTTTCACTAAAAGCTCTCCGTGGCTTGATAACCAAGTATGAAAAGAGCCATTCTTTCTGATTTTCTTGATAAAGACAGCCAGCCAGCTTGCTGGGTCTTTTGGTTGAGCCTTTTTGACATAGGCGTACGGGGTTGGAGCTTCAGTGAGATGAAACTGTAATTGCACCTGGTCGCCCACCCGAAGATCCGATATTCTCCATCTTTCAAGAAAGACTGATTCTGATGTTGAGGTCGGTCTCTTGGAAGTGGTGGAGAACATTCATGCTGCTTGGATCTGTTCGGAATCGGGCTCAAGCCAACGCCTAAAGCTTCCCGACAGAGTCAGTAAATATGTATGGTGTGCAAGTGCTTCCTTTCTGCGCGACAACGTACACTCTGGCGTATTTGGACAGACAAGTTGATGATGCCCTTTCGTTTTGCATCTCCTGCACGTAACCCTCGTACACTCGATGATGTTATGGCCCCCTTTGCAGTAGATGCAAGCCTTATGTTCAGGGCAGTATTTGTCGATGTGCGCCAAATACTTGCAGTAAAGACACGCTCGTTCCGAGTTATATATAGGACATGGTTCCGAGCCAGTGTGAGCTCTACTATAGGTAGAAGTAGAGTACCATGCGAATGGTTTCCTGTGTGGCTGTGGTGTGGGATTAGGAGATCTCTTTATACCAGAGTGGGTGAATTTAGCAGTTAATGAAACGATTGCAGTTTTAACTTTCACTCGCCGGAACTTCACAGAGCGACAACCAGATACACTACAAAGGAACATCCCGCTACTATGAGTGCAACGAGATGAGACACCCCGTGAATCTTGAAGACTCTACAGGGATTGAATACCTAAAAATTGCCCCAGAAATAGGCAACTGCCATTTACATTTACACATCGTGGACACAAGGTGACACAAGTCGAATGCCTCATATGACTGGGCTATCATCAGGGCCAACTCTGGTACATCCCCTAGTCCCCGTCGAAAGCTGTTTCCAGGCCACTAAGTAATTAAAATCAAATTGTTGTGATACAGCCCCAAACTTCAGGTAAGCAAGTAGCCATTATAAAATTATATCGAGCTAATAGTCCGAGAACATACGGTAAGCCCAAAGTAAGCAAATACCTGATCATTAGTGATGTGACTCCATTTGGCAAGCCATGTATCTCGTCTAAAACGCTGACCATTGAACCAGGTACTAAGATTGTTTGCATGTGTTTCCAAAACAATGACGGAGTCACTGATTAGGACTTGAAGTATAGCTGTGGTTGATGATAGATTTGTGATTAAACGAGCTAGTTCCTGCATGTGTATATCCTTGTGACTCATCAATTAACTAAATTTTAACATTCTAGCTACGTGTCATATCTCATTATCTAATTCCCAGCACCATTGAATGTGATCACGCACCCTCAGGCGCTCTTCTTCTTCTTCTTTTTCCCATCTAGCAGTGCTGGGAGGTCATCAACAGTAGACTTTCCTTCGAGGATATCTGACAGAAAGTTAGTGAGAGATTGTGAGGAACAGAAAACCGAAGAGAATGCTTACCATGAACAGCAACAAACAACGGAAATTCCTTCAACTGGTCGTGCTTCGAGAGAAAGTCATAAACAGCGTAGGCTGTCGAAGTCCCCTGCAGTTTCTGACCGTTGAGCTCCTTCTGTTCGATTTCATTGACGCTGACCCCCTGCTCGACTGCGTGACAAGCTGACCGGAAGTTCCGCCCACCGCTACACGAGGAGATCACGTCCGCTAGACCCGCGCTCTCCTCGGTAAAGGTTCTCTCGTCCACAGACTTGGGAAACCACGTCCGACCAAACTTGATCATCTCCAAGATGCCGACACGCATAATTGCAGCCTTGGCATTTTCTCCCCAGCCCTTTCCTGCAACAAACCCCGATGCTAAAGCTACAATGTTTTTGAGTGCACCCCCTAGAGCCACCCCGGCAACATCGCGAACGTGATTAACATGGAAATATGGGCGGGCAAACAGAGTCTCCCACAGCTCAGCGTCGACAGGGGGGAGATCTTTTGGCACTGGGTGTAATTTGACATGCGTGGGTTTAGTCTTATGTTGCCGCTGCTCATCAATCTTGATTAAGTTTTCCTTCGGCGACCCATCACGCTCCTCCACATCCATTGGAGGGGTGTCGTAACCAATGGTCGTCTCACAAAACTTCTCCGCGGCCACCTCTGGGGCGATGTTGGCGCCGGACAAGGCGCCGCAGTAGATGCCCAGTCGTTCCATGATAAGTTCCGAGTGAAGGGTCACGGTTCCGTCGGACACATCGACGCCCTTGATGCAAGAGATACCTCGCGCATAGGGTAGATGGTGCCCGACAACACCATCGAGGGTCTTGCCGATAAACTGATGGGGGAGGTTGAAGACGAGTAATGTAGCATCCTTGACGGCCGATTTGAGATCTGGATCGGCTACGACGTTTTCAGGGAGTGCAATATCCGGCAGGTATTTGACATTCTCGTGGACTCCGTTGATGACCTCGGTCAATTTGTGCTTCTGGCCGCCTAGTTTGGAGTGGTGCTTGGAGGATTCAGGGATTTCGATTTCCTCCTCAAACACCCACATGCGCACTTCTGGCTCGAAAAGGTCCGAATGCTCTCTGGCGTTCTCCGCAACAATCTTGGAGATGGTGGATCCCCTAGATTACAACGGTATTAGCCAAATGCGCGGCAGCGGCAAGAAAGGGTTGGTGCATACCAATTACCGGAGCCGACCACGGCCACCTTGTGCTTTCGTGTGTGCTCATGCATCTTCAAACGTGTCAAAGCGATGCAGTTGATTAAAATTCTAAGGCTACGCGAACATGAATGGACCTTGAAGACTGCCGAGGTGCCATTTGATCGGTGGTTTATAATAGCTGGGCGCGAAAGGGTTCTGACAGCCCCCGGGACTCTGATGTGAGAAGGACGTCATCGCCCTGTTCACAGCGAGTTCATGCCCTGCATACTGTATTCCCTCCCTCCCCCCTAATTTCCCCAATCAAGTTGACGGGGCCTGACAGTTTGGATCCATCAATAAGGGCACTTCAAGGCCCTGCCCAGCTCTCTTCCTCTGCTGTGACTGGCTTAGATGACTGCTGTACAAATCCATGGTTTGCCACGGATGCCTCCGACCGTACCGAAACCACCGCCATGAGGTCATTCCGGTTCCTGTTGTGCTCGGACGATGAATGACCATCAAATCATGCAGGTATCACAAAAAAAAAAAAAAAAAAAAAAAAAAAAAAAAAAAAAAAAAAAAAAAGAAAAAAAAAAAAAAAGAAAAGTAATAAAAATAATGAATTAATTAAAAGGAAGATTGGCAGGTGAAGTCAAGTCCAGACTAGAAGTTCCAGGCTATTCCGGGTCATTCGTGCGAAATGTGCGGTGCAGCTGCGATGGCACCGTAACCGGATTTGATGCGGCCAAACGACAAGTTTAACCCGGAGGAACCGATCAATAGCGGCTGCCAGAAATCGATCACAAGCAATAACTCCATGGCAGACCGTATTGGATCATGCGTCGAGATAGCTCTACTGCATTCTTAGAAGGGAATCAGTTACCCTTTTCTTTTACCCTCCTTACCTTTGCCCTCGCTTTGTCCACTATCTGTCATATGCATCGTCTACTGTGTAATCAATATATTCTCTCAAGGCGCAGGGGTTGAATGTATGTATTTGGTCTAAATAGATCTCAAGATGATGGTTATAGGTTGGTGTCAGACGTGGCGGAGGCTCAGGTGATGCCTGGCTAGAGTCAATGATTCAACATAATCTGTATGAAGCCAAGCTTATCACTGATGTGGCTAGGCCAGTGCTCCCCTGTTCGACAAACGTACAGTCACGAAAATGAAGGCTTCACTGAGGTAAGTATCCATGCTAACTATCGGTTTTACCACATTATTAGTTAGTCTAGCAGTGGCGATAGTCAAGGTACGCAATGTGATAGTACTTCTGCGACTTCATCCTCACCTCTCTTGTCAGCAGGCTAGCAAGCTTTTGGAGGCCTTCAAGAAGGAGAATTGGGATTACGAACGCCTACATAGTGTGTTGAAGTAGCTCCTCTACGCAGGAGGATATCGATCTGCTAGAGATAACTCGCGGATCTTGCTACACCAGATAAGGGACATCCCACGAAGACCAGGTAATCTAGTACACGCCTACGCTTGCAAAATGAGCTTCATTCTCTTGATCTTTAGCTAGCAGGATTATGTATCATCAACTCAAATGTTGCGTTCGTTTCAGTATTTGGAGGTAAACAATCATCGGATGCCAGCATTAGTACTCGTTTTCACGGGATCTTACTAGCAATACTACTACTAGTTAGTAGTAAGTAACGGGTAGCGTTCCATTTCGTTTTCCGCGCTGTAGGATATATATCATTCAACCAATAGCAGCGACACTGTACTACAGAGCACTCTTTTTGACTGGATGAAAAAGGCGACGGGCATATGTCCATACTAAGCAGACTGGTATTACTATGGTAGTTATCTTCGGTCTGCCCTCGAAACACAGCATATCCCCTTCGTAGCTTTCTGGCTACAACCGGGGAGTGCGACTCGTCACTATCGCGTTGCTATAGGTACAATGTTGGAATATATAGTCAAAACTTTGGCTGCTTTGCCATCGTATCCCCCGATGGTCTAGTTGGTTCATGGCGTTCGGCTGTAATGGTGTAATTGTAACCGAAAAGTCACCAGTTCGATTCTGGTTCGGGGGACATGAAATCTTTTTTTTCCCCCTGCCTTGACAGCCAGCTCCGTGTCAAAGATCGAACCTGGTGCGCTTCAGGCAGTGAATCCTCTGGGTCTAAAACCACTAGGCCATCCGGTAAATGACTAGAATTCTGTGTCCAACAGCTCAGAACGCGCATCACTTATAAGCTTGCAGTGAATAATGTGAGGACTTTCCGGGTCCTCACACTCTGTGCATCCATAAACTGAATCTACTTAGCTTACATCAACATGCCCCCGATAGTCTAGTTAGTTACCTGTTCGATTCTGGTTCGGGGGATATTAAAACCTTTTTCTTGTCTTGATAGTCAGCGTTTGCACGGCCTCTATAAGTGTAAAATATGACAAATAAAGTCAACAAGCCCCCGATGGTCTAGTTGGTTCATGGCGTTCGGCTGTAATGGATATAATTGTAACCGAAAAGTCACCAGTTCGATTCTGGTTCGGGGGAAATATTTATTTTTCTTTCTTGGTCTGACAACTAACTGACTATCATTCACCATTCACGTAATCGGACAACGAACCGGCGCGACAACGAGCCGCCGCTCTGCCTACTAAAAATACTAACAATCGAATCAAATTAAAGTAATTCAGCACTACCCAGATAAAAATGTATAAATATACTAAATATTGATTTTATCAGATATTTAGACTAATTATAATTTTTTTTATTGTAATCACCATAGTATAATAGCTAGTATTAAGTATTTTCGAGTATCACTTATCTTAATATCAAATACTGCAGTATACATCTTTTTTCGGGGCAAATTAACCGCAATTAAAGACTTCATAGATAAGTTATAGTATTCTGTCTTAGTAAAACTGTGATACGATAACCTACCCATCGGGAGTAAAGCCACCGGAATGACGTATTATAGCGATTATGGGAGTCATGAGGTCATCGATAATGATTCTACAGCCTCCCGTCGCCTATAAGGTGCCGATTCCCTTGCCTGGACCACTGATCCCCCAAGGATCAGTCTATTTCGTGGATATAGGCTACCTTTGTCATTATTATACGAATCCATGGTGTTTAGTGGCCGATTCCTTACCTAGTCGACAGGCTTTCTACCCTGACAAGTAGATCCTATCACAAAAACTCTCTATATATTTAAATAGCTTCATTTTTGACTGAATTAAGTAAGATTAAATACATCTTGGAGATATAAGGCGGTGAGGGTCACCGACGGCTCGTTGTCCGCGCGACGCTTCGTTGTCCGGATATGTTAATAATTAAAAAATTGATACATATCATCATAACAATCCCCCGATGGTCTAGTTGGTTCATGGCGTTCGGCTGTAATAGTATAATTGTAACCGAAAAGTCACCAGTTCGATTCTGGTTCGGGGGATATTTTGGTTTTTGCTTGACATATATAAGGACTATCATTAGAACTGCTTCTTCCAAAGTGCTGCAAAGACGAAGACTGCTGTTGATTGGTCATAAGCCACTGTCAAGCCACCATCAAGCCAAGGTACAGCATGTGTGCCGCAGATCGAACGGGACATCCCATTGGCGCTGGAGGGGCATGAGATTACCTGCAGGACAGCATGTACCATGTCGGGATTGCTCAATACTATTCTTACTCCTTACTGCTCGTTAAGGACGGGCCTCCATGCGGGTTTAGCAACTCAGGTGGCCATACCTATAGCCATTGCTTCTTCTATGCAACTCCCCGTAATCCAAAACTCCTGAAATCTGCTGTTTCGAGCTTCCGCTAATGCAACGAAGCATCTTGATCGCCTCGTGGTGTTTAATAAAGACAGGAACTAGTTATTCAGTGTCTATCAACCAATCCCCCCCTCTCTTCTACGTATATATTGTATTAAGCAAGATTACTCTTCTATATTAGTCAATAATGGCTTGCTGGCTTGCTGGCTCGCAGCCGACCTAGTGGAGTGAGAAGTAAAATACAGCCCTGCCTGATCTATTCATAATTGATAGCTGATATCAACAAGAACCCCCGATGGTCTAGTTGGTTCATGGCGTTCGGCTGTAATGGATATGATTGTAACCGAAAAGTCACCAGTTCGATTCTGGTTCGGGGGAGTCTTATTATATCTTTTATATACATATATATGTATATATATAATTTTTTCCCCTTTCTTTTCATCCCGGTGACTTCTCTCTCATAGTCTATGGTAGACTTTGCATGGACGACAATCAAATGCTTTCACTGGATCCAGGGCCGCTTTATTGCCATAAAGCTTTTGATTGCGTCTATGAATCCTCTTATCATTTTTTGTCCGACGAATGGAATTTGCTTTGCACCGGCGTCATTCCCGAGGCGGAGTTGGCCCCGTACGAATTTTGATACTCAAACTATGATTCTAGATCTGCATGACTGGTACATTGACGGTGTCAGATCACCAAGAATGTAGCCTAGTTCGTCGTGTATGGGTTAGATATCGAGGAGAATGACCTTGTAGCCATAACTATATATAAGGTCTATTGTGCAGTATGACTCTACGCTGCTTCCAGCCACGAAATGCAATTGCTTCACGTTTCCGATCGGGAAGTCGTATATTCTATTACTATCGGCGTATAATGACCAGATCCCTGCCGTCAGTCCAACAATCCCCCGATGGTCTAGTTGGTTCATGGCGTTCGGCTGTAATGGTAAAATTGTAACCGAAAAGTCACCAGTTCGATTATGGTTCGGGGGATTCAATTCTGTCTAAATTTTTTTCTTTTCTTAGCCTTTTTGGTCAACAGCCCAAAGGACATGTAGTCTCAACCTGCGCCTGGTCTGCAAGTACTAAGCCATATTCATCTTTTCTATTTGAAAATCCTATAGGCAGCCATGCATGCATATATGAAGTCTCGCGGCCGCGGGCATTGTTCTTTCAGCTTATCTTTCCTGTCGCTTGTTTTCAATTAACTATTCAAAGGGTACTGACAACCTCGTTCGGTTATCTGTTGCCTCAACTCATTATCGCCCCGTCTCGGTCAAATCTCACACTCGATTCTGTTATCCACGCGGAATCTTGCTCATCGATTTCTCTTATCTAAGCTTAACCGGATTAAGCACCCCATTGGGGCGCGACCGACCTGAGGGGCGGAAGGGCTGAATTTTGATAGGCCACAATCTTCTCTTCGGTCTGCCCTCCGTGGTATTCAAGCCCGATTCTACTAGCCTGGCTCTTCCACCTTCCTGTGTAAAATTTCTTCTTGGGCCTCGGACCCATGGATGGCCCAGGGGCCGGTTGCTTGCTAAGAGCTCGAAACAGCGTCTGTCGAATCACGGCGCTTCTTCGGAGAAGCTGTGGGCGGGGATCTCAGGGCGCATCACGAATGAGAAGGATTCGATAACGCCATTTTGGCATCCACTTTGGCTTCATACCGTGCT
This sequence comes from Aspergillus welwitschiae, assembly GCF_003344945.1. Lineage (NCBI taxonomy): Eukaryota > Fungi > Ascomycota > Eurotiomycetes > Eurotiales > Aspergillaceae > Aspergillus > Aspergillus welwitschiae. The sequence goes on from NW_020798719.1 coordinate 266,891, forward strand.
TTTTCTCTCTCCAATCTTTCACCGTGATGGTCAGCCCTAGCTCGTGCCGCCTGCACAAGTTGAACTTTCTAGCCATTCGGCGTGAAGCCGACCGACTTGGCAGCTGGGGTCTGTGAAAATGCTGCGGTGCTGCTGCTCGATTGCGCCATCGCCCCCTTACCTGATGCGGAGAGGGCGAGGAGTCACTCGATCATGGAACTTTTCTATAACTGCGGGCTGCCTCACCCCTCTCTGCGTCGGAAGGAACTGCCTGGGTATGCGTCTTTTCACCCCATCCGCCTCTGCGCGCTAGATCCTGGCTCTTCACCATGGGCCTATCCACTATTTTTCGACGGAAGCGAGACGATGCAGCGCCTTCTGATGCCGGCGATGTGTCGCCCGTCGCCACCACAACGGGCTACCGGGAGGACCAGACATCCGACTCCGTATCCAAATCGGCGTCCGTGAAGGAACAGCCCGTGGATGATTTGGAGAAGAGCCAGAAGACTGAAGAGCCCAATGTGGTCGAAACCGCAGCCGAAGAGGACCCCGAGATCGCCGCGCTGCCCCTTGAGGTGCGCCAGTTGGTCAGCCTTACTGACGACCCAACCCTGTACACTATTACCTTTCGATACTTCGTTCTCTGCGTGATTTTCGTCGTACCCGGTGCCTTCTTGTCCATGATGAGCCACTTCCGTACTACCGAAGCTCCATACTCCGTTTTCTTTGTGCAGATCGCGTGCCACTATGCGGGTCACTTTCTGGCGCGGGTCCTTCCAGCCTGGGTGATCCGCGTGCCCTTTACTCGTTGGTCCTTTAGCCTTAACCCGGGGCCGTGGAGCATCAAGGAACACGTTCTGGTCACCTTGACGGCGGCGTCCGGTGCTACCTACAACCTCGGATATACCCCGATCGCAATGGCGGAGCTCTACTATGGTGAGAGGGTCAATGCTGCCGTGGCTATTTTCTTCATGTTTGCGATTGTCTGGATTGGGTATGCTTTCGCAGCACTAGCCCGCCAGCTTCTGCTATATGACCCCAACTTCGTCTGGCCGCAGGCTCTCATGCAGACTACGTTGTTCGAAACGTTCCGGAAACAGGATGTCTCATCCCCCCTCGCGCGGCGGCAGATGAAGATTTTCTTCCTCTGCTTTCTGGGAATGACGCTGTGGCAGTTCTTGCCCGAATACGTCTTTCCGTTCACATCTTCCCTCGCCTTCTTGTGCTGGGTCGCACCGCATAACGCCGTGGCCAACTTCCTGGGCTCTGGGTTGGGAGGCATGGGTCTGCTGAACCTGTCTCTCGACTGGTCCAACATCAATTGGAATGGCTCGTCGATCCTCCTTACCCCATGGTGGACGCAGGTCGTTTTGTTCCTGGCCTTCGTCTTCAATTGTTGGGTCCTACTTCCAGCTGCGAAATGGGGGAACTTGGGGTCTTACAAGCACGGTCTCATGTCGAATTCTCTGCTGACCGTGAACGGAACGACCTACCCTACCCTTGAGGTGGTCACCTCCGACTATCAGCTGAATGAGACCGCCTACGCGGAATACGGTGACATGTACATGGGTCTTCAAAACCTCTGGGCGACCTTCTTTGACTATGCGAAAGTGACCGCAGCCATTACGTGGATTTTGACCTTTGGCTTCGTCCAGATCCGAGATAATTTGATGAAAGTTATTCGGTCCCGGCGGAAGGCGTCGCAGGAGAAGGGACAAAGCATCAACCACCAGTATCACGATCGGCTCAATGTTCTCCAGCGAACATACAAGGAGATCCCGCTCTGGTGGTACGTCGCGCTTTTCATGGCTGGCTTTGTGGCTCTAATCGTGACGATTGCCTGTGGCTATCTGTGGATCCCAATCTGGACATTGTTTGTGGCGCTGGCGAGCGCCGCTGTGCTGGTGGTCCCATTTGGCTTCCTGTATGCCATTTCGAACTATCAATTGGCAGTGGGATCCTTCAATGAGCTGGTGTATGGCTACATGGTCGAAACTCCTGCTGGAAAAAGCCATCGGCACCCTTGTGGGCCGTCCACCTACGGATCGATTGCCGGCGATGCCTGGTACCGAGCACAGTATATGTTGCAGGACCAGAAGATCGGTCACTACATGCATATCCCGCCACGCACGGTCTTTTTCTCTCAGATATTTGGCACTGTCCTCGGTATCCCAGTGAACTACGCCGTGATCCGATGGGTACTCAATACCAAAGGAGACTACCTGTCGGGCAAGAAGACGGATCCATTGAACCAATGGTCTGGTCAGTCCTTGAAGTCCTCGAATACTCTGGGTGTCCAGTATGCAGTTCTCGGACCAAGCCGACTGTTCAAAGAGCAGGAGATGAAACCTCTACCCTGGGCGTTTCTGGTGGGCGCGGTGCTGCCCCCGATCCTGTACATTATGCATCGCACTCTACCGCGCTGGTTACGCATTGACCTATGGAACGTTAGCATTTTCTTCTCCGGCTTGGCGGTCTTCTACGGTAATATCAGCACGGGATACACATCGGCGATCATCGGTGGGTATGTTGTTATGTACTGGGCCTACCGGTATCGGTTCGAGGTCTGGAAACGCTACAGCTACATGGTGGCCGCTGCTTTCGATGCGGGTTTCAACCTGAATATGCTGTTGATCTTCCTCTTCTTTGGCTCGGGCAAGCAAATTTCCATGCCAAATTGGTGGGGCAATAACTCTGACTCGGTGGAGCGGTGCTTTGCATTGGATTGATTCATTGCGCTCTACCATTAAAAGCGCCCTTCTATGCGGCTTCTAGCGTTTAGGCCACCTTCAACTGACGAGGGTGGCTTTTCTTGTATCTAATATGTACATGAAAGGGGTCGATGAATTGGTCTAGACCGATCTCTCAACCTTATGATAGACGAAATGCAGTAATGATATCCCCTCTTTGGTTTTTGGTTTATGGTAATGACTCTGCTTGTTCGACCTACTTTCCCTTGGGTACAGTATTCGGGTGGCGTATGTTAAACTATCCGGGGGTGAAAAGTTATTCGCGATGCACAGACCCCGTGATCCCTCATCGCATCCAAACAGATGGTCGAGCATTTGCGGGTGATCGCGGCGCGATCGATCAATGCTCGTTGCTGGAAATTCTGGATGATGATGCCGTGGCTGAAACTCTACTGATACTCAGCCACTCGACGGGAAGAAACGAGGGATACTCGACCCCTCTCCAGTTACTTAAATGCGACGAGGCTTTCATTCCTCACCATCAGTCAATTTACGTTACGATCGACAGGTCAACCGGCTAATAATGCCCGTTCTTCGGGGGAACCTGCCGCTCTTTGTCGGCTCCTCAACATGGACGTGGTGGGAAGAGCTGCTGGTGGTGACGCTCCTTTGGGGACTCTCTCCAACCCATGGTTACGGACCACCAATCATATTTTGGGCGCTATTTGGATTTTCTTCTGCACGATCTTACTCGTCATGCGAATGTACACCAAGATCCACATAATGAGGAAGTTTTGGTGGGATGATGGTACGTTTTCTTATGCTTATATGGATTGGACTGTGAGTGGCTGGTAGCTAATGCAGTCAGCAGTCTGCTTAATCCTCGCTTGGGTAATTGTGTAGCAGCAATAACCTCGTCTCGATCCTTGCACTCACATGTCCTGTGCTATCACAGATCCTTTCGATTGGCACTCAATCTGTTATTCTCTGTATGTTTGTGCAATACTGACGGTGCGAGTGGTTGCAGAGAATCTCTAACGTCCCTCTCTCTCTCTTTAGACGGTTACAGCTATGGAGGCTATGGTGTCCACCTGGAGTACCTGACTCCCGCGGTTCTCGATATCTATGTGAAAGTTTGTCACCAATCCTTCTTCTACTGCATTCTGGCATCGTCGCTGAGAGCCATAGACCATTCTCTCCGCCGCGATTATCTACGTCCCTACCCTAGCAGCGGCCAAGTTCGCTCTGCTGATGCTTTACTATCGCCTGTTGCATATGATCCGCATCTGGAGAAACATCATCTTCCTCGTCACCTTCTTCATTGCCGGCTACACGATCGCTCTCACCCTAGGTCTCATCTTCCCTTGCCAACCCATAGCCAAGAACTGGGACCTGACCATCACGACCGGTCACTGTGTCAACCGCGTCGGATTCTATCTCGCTACGGCTATTACGAACACAGTTAGCGATGTATTATTGATTATAATCCCCATCCCAGTCATAGCCAAGCTGAAGCTTCCCCTGGTCCAGAAGCTCGGGGTCGGCTGTATGTTCGGAATTGGTTGTTTGTAGGTGACCCTCCGCTTAGACATCTCCACTGTGGTCAATCGAACTCTAACAACTCATCACATCAAAGAACCATAATAACCAGCATCATCCGGCTGGCGACTCTAATGCCCCTGGTAACGTCCGATGACCAAACATACGAAATCGCTCTAGCCGTCATCTTCATGTGCGTATAGAACACAGACCAACACCATGTACATCTTGTTGACAGAATTTCTAGTATCATCGAAGCCAACTTCATCATTATATGTCCCTGTCTCCCCTATCTAAAACAGTTCCTGCGCTTCCATGCACCCTGCTGGATTGGTGACTCCGGCAGCAATAGCAGTCAGTCGCGACCGTCGGCTTCTTCCAACACCAACTCCACACCGTCGAGCAATAGGCGCAAGCCGGGGTTGAGCGTGTTGCAGGATGATATTGAACAGGCGCTTAGTCCACCGATGGAGGCGCATTGTGCTTGTATGGTGGGTGCACGACAGGGGAGTTCTACTAGTGATGAGTCAAGAGAGTTAATAGGGGAGCGGAAGTAGTGTTTCTCCTGATATTGATGATTGAGCTATCATGTGTTGCTGATATGAACATTTTCTTTTTCTTTTTAGCATGTAAATATGCTTGATACGGCCAGGCGACTGGTTAGACTGTACTTACATCAGATGTCATATTGTGTGCAGATATGAAGATATTGTCTTTTTATGCATACAACGAATGTCAAGGTACGGATCACTCGTATTGATCCTCCCTATATCACCAACATCCCTAAACAAAAAGATTGTACACATCAAGTGCAAACCGGACTCGCCGTCGGCTTCACCACCGCATTAGTGGGATTCGTCTGCGAGCACCCATCCACCAATCCCAGCAAGTAATCATCCTCTGCGGCCTTGAATGCTGCTCCGCAGTTGGGGTCACTAGTAAACAATGTTAGCGTTCCTCACACATCATATGAAGATCATGTTTTACATGATATTGAATGTAACTGGAAATTTACTCACCTCGCTCCCCCACTAGCATCCTCGAAATACGAGCAGATATCATGTGAAAAGCAATCCTGGGTATAGACATTGCCCAGTGCGACCCCGGTACATCCTGATCCACAACGTCCATTGCAGGAGTAACTAGATGTTTCGTGTGCTGTGATTAGCTCTTCTTTCCGCTTCTTTCATTTGGCGTTGGTTTTGGTTATAGGGAAAGAAAGGTATCCAAGAGGATGGAAAAGAAATAATACACATACTCCCCATCGCCATCACTATTCTCGCCATAATTACTGCCTACGACGCCCACATAGGTGCAGGTTTGATCGGCACTGTTGGTCCAGGTGGCTGTTGCGGCGGCGCCGACCTTGAGGCATGTCACGCTGCGTTTTTGGTGGGTTGCGGAGGGATGGGCGGTTGCGGTGAGAGTCAGAGTTAGAGTTAGGAGGAGGGTAGAGAGGGAGATCATCTTAGATGGTTGATCTCTGTGAGGAGAATTTTAAAAAGTGATAAATAATGGAAAGCTGCACTTCGTTTTGACTGAGAGAGGTATCTCCAAGTAACACACGTTACTGCAGGCTCTAGGATGAGTGAGGGGACGACACTATGTTAAATATGAAGTTGCCTACGGGGTACCTCCTCTCTAGTGAAGGAGGAAGAGGAGGTAGTACTACCTTAATTGACATTAACTTGGTCGGGGATTAATCAGTCACTCGTACCTGTGACTATTCTTCCCCTTCCTATAGGCAGGCGTGATATTGTCCGCTACGGAGAATGCTCCGAGTAGAGGTGATCCTCCGCAGTGATGCACATGCATGATTCATGCTTCGCTGCTAACTAGATACTAAGGATTCCTTCCCCTCTTTCTGCTCGGCAGAATTCTCGGACATTGGATGTGAAGGGATAGGGGCTGGGGGGATCCTGCAGATCCACTTGAGGGATTGCATCAGGGCTTCTAAAATGACGTTTTGGGCAGAATGCAGGGAAGATAGAGTCTAGGCATGGTGCTGCCGCAGTACAGTATCTACGTGATAGTGATTACAGAGAAGTAGAGATCATTTTGTACAGAGGGATATGTCTGTCTTAAAGGAGAACTGAATTGCCATTGATACTATGGTCTGGAAACATCTTCAAAGTCTGGATGCCTGACATGACACTTCAACGGTCAGGTACCCACTCCAATGAAACCAACTAAATGGGGACTAGTGCAGGGGCCAGCATCCTTCATCTTCTTCATGAGGTTCCAGTCTGGGTTCTGCTTCTTCCCCTGAAAGGTGCAAACAGGTTATAACATTCGGAAATATACCTGTTTTCGTTCTTTCGGCTTGTGTTGCTTGAATTAACACTCTTCATTCTCCGCACAAGCTGACTCCAGCGGCTACGCGGAGTCGAAGATTGTGGCCCTCCGCATGTCACGCACATACCGTCCTTGATATGAGCCACCACATGATCGGTGCATCACACAAGTGTTGTCCTAACGGCGTTAGCATTGCTTCCGACTTCCACGGACGGAATCAAATGGTATACATACCCACATAATCATGTCTCCGTTGTTCTGCCAGTCCACAGTGAGGACATATTTATCCTGACTAGCATGCCGCATCAGTGCCTCAATCACAGGTTTGCTGTCTGCCCTGCTCCATCCGTCTATCTGGTACGCATGTGATCCCAAGTACAGATTCATTCGATTGCTGGGCTTGTGCAGCTGTACCAGTTGATGACGTCCACGCGATGTTGCAGCCTCAGGCAGCAACCTCAGCACAAGGATCCGCATCAAAGCGTAACAGAACACTAAGAGCAGGCTGATGTCCACAATCTGGACCCAAATCTCCAGTACACGAGCTATCAGACCCTGCGATTTATAAATCAGTTTAGCCAACATAATGCGCTGCCCTACTGGGGTGGTCGCTTTCTCCGCGGACCACATCGTGAACATACCACGGCCATTAGATATGGAAGACGACGGAGGTCATCCAAGTCGGAGACGAAAACCAATAACCTGATGAGCCAATTCTCCGGGGCTCCCAAACATCGACTCTGCATGAGCGAATGCCATAGCACATGATTCTGAACTTCGTTCTTGGTCTCCTCCGCTAGGTCGGCATAAGCAGTCCTGGTGTCGGCAAACGCCGTTGCGCCGCCGGTTCCCCTTGGGGGCAGTTGATGTGCATGGAGAAGGCTATATCCCGCTCGGCGTGGGAAGTAGGAGCCATCTACGTGGAAGAGGCGTGTGCCCCGGAGCAGCTGCGACCGCCACGACGTTGTCGACAGGATCCGACCGTCGCCGTCCACATTCCCAATGTCCATCAGCTCACCTTTAGGATCGAGTCGGTTTGGCACTCCCGGTTTCCCGACTGCGCTATCCACCATCGGTTCGCCTAATTGGCGCGCAAAGGCAGTGTGGCGTGCATCGTCAAGTCCGGTGGCACGAAAGACCAGGATGCCATATTTAGCCATTGCGGCACGAAGCTGTTCGATGACAGCGTCCGGGACTGGTTTCGAGAAATCCACGCCCTCACACTCGGCACCTAATGTGGGGTGAAGGGGTCGGAAGGTCAGAGTTGGACTGCCAATGGCCGTGATAGCCGTGGTTGTCGTATTAGTTATGGTTGCCATGGTCAAGCAAAGGAAGCGTAGTGTAAGTCAGCCGACAAGTGACCGTGTGAAAACAGTATCCCACAGTGTGTTTGGGAAGGTAGGTTGGACTTTGGTTATTGTATGTATGAGATCCCAGGACTCGAATATCGCATGTTGCCAAAGGTGCTCGAAGCCATGTGTGCCAGAATAATAGCGGCGATAGACACTTACGAGATAAGTAAGTACTTCCTGTCCAGAACAAGTTATGCTAAATGCGGTAGAGTTGATAGTAATAGCTATTAGGTAAAATGCAATAAATCTTCAATTAAGCAATAAATCATAAATATATCAACCAGCCAGTGGCTCCATGAAAGTTGACCGCTTCTTGCTTTTTTTTTCTTTTATCTTTTTTCCTTTTTTTTGTTTTCCCTTTTTTTCAAGCACACAGTCATAATTCCATGCTTGCTCCTGCAACTACCATCTTGCCGTCATCCCTTGCGCAATACATCCGATCTTTCAGATTGAGGATTACGGCCAAATCCAGACAGAAGGACATGGACCTCCTCCACTCAACCTTGAACAAAAGAAGTTTCAATGATCTTCAGGTATTTTTAGTGGAGGATAAGCTTTTGCGAACCAAAACTGTGTTTGCTTTGACATGTCACCAACATATGTCGTCTAGTACATGTGTTATGAGGTACCCATAACTCTGGGACTCAGCTAAGCCTCTAGTACCTCATCGTCCCCCTCGAATATGGGGATAGCATGTCATATTTACTTATATTGAACTTTGTCAAGGTGAATAATTCTAGAACCAGAATTATGACAGCAGGAACACTCAAACGGTTTGTCTATCTGATATTCATTGTATAGAGTACTACGAATTACCTCGGGAACCTCTCCAACGTCATCATCATGTGACCATTTCACTTACCTAATCCTTATCACCCCGCCGCCCAAAGAAGTCCCTCGTTGTTACTCTCACTCATCCCATTGTTCTTCTCGCCTGCAGTCATCAATTGAAAGTCATTTCCTGCAATATTCTGCATAGCGGCTACCTGTGGCATTTCTGTTCTTTTCAAGCTTCTATCAATTGACTTGTCATCACTAACCGACCGTTATAAGTAAGTCTCCACCTGTGCTTCTTCCCCGCATTGGTGATCTGACCATATATCCGTCACTGGGATAACTGACTCGTCTTCTTGCAACTCCAGGAACGAACAATATGGCGCCTCCTCAGATCTGTGTGATTGGCTCCCTGAATATTGATTTCGTCACCTACACCCCCCGTTGCCCCGATGCTGGCGAAACCCTGACAGCCAATTCCCTCGCCATCAGCGCCGGCGGGAAAGGTGCCAACCAGGCGGTCGCGTGCGGTCGCGCCTCCTTTGTTTCCAAAGACAACCAAGATGCATCGGTGTATATGATCGGAGCGGTCGGAGCGGGAGATCCTTACTACTCGGCGCTCCTGCGCCCAACACTGGAGGGTTCCGGCGTTAGCACAACGGGAATCCAGGAAAAGACGGACAGCCAAACGGGCTCTGCTACAATCATCGTGGATGAAGGAGCCGGAGGAGAGAATCGGATCTTGTTTGTCCCCGGCGCTAACTACTCGGGAATGGATAATGTAGATGCGGTCCTCGCTACCACCCGGAATATCCATCTAGAACAAGGCGTCGTCGTGATGCAGGGCGAGATCCCGAGGTCGACTACCTTGGAGCTGATGAAGCACTTCAACGACCCTTCCTGCCCTTCTCACCTGGTGTTTAATCCTGCGCCGGTCTTCACAGAAGGAATCCCCCTCGCTGCACTTGCCGGCACGAGTGTGCTGGCCATGAATGAGACCGAAGCTGTCCTCATGACCCAGGCGGTCAAGGAGCATCTCACCCCTGCCCAGCAGGAGCAGGACCTAAAGCCCGAAGAGCTTGCACCTCTATTCCACAAACATGCTCAGGTTCAGATCGTTCTAATTACACTTGGAGCTAAGGGTGCCTTTTACTCAACGGCCACTGGCAAGCAGGGCTTTGCTCCCAGCGCCGCGGTGGAGAAGGTTGTAGACACCACTGCCGCCGGAGACACATTTGTCGGTTACTTCGCTACTGCCTTTGCTAAGTTCGTTGCCACCGGTGCTCCACTGGCGGAATTCGATGCTCAGATCGAAACGGCCGTTCGGAAGGCGAACGTGGCCGCCGCAGGGTGTGTCCAGAGGAAGGGTGCGATGCAGAGCATTCCGTTCGCTTATGAGATCTAGTGCATGGCACAATGAACCATCCACTGATCACTCTCACCAGTCAGAGGAGTATTCGCTCATGATTTTTACCGAAACCGGACTTCATGGGCCATTGATCGGAAACTAATTTCGACATGAAATCACGACCGTAGCCTCTCATACCATCAATCTGCTACCGACACTGAAAAGGTAGCCGCACTTGCAAATTTGCAGCGTCTCTCAACTCAAAATAGATCATACCATCACCATATTTTTTCACAGAAGAGACTACATATACAATACTGAAATAAAAATCATAGACTCGGCTTTCCTCAAACCCGGTTTAAATTGAACGTGATATATGTATTGATGAAATAGCCCATTCAAGATGTGGCTAACGTTATTCGGACCGTAATGATTCGGCCTCGACCTCTACTTCTCAACCGCCTTTTCCACTTCAGTGGGCTGAATAGGGGTCTCCTCCGCATCACTGTTGGCATAGTTGGCTTCGTCGGTCATAAATTCGTCGTTGTTCAGGTAACTGAAGCGGTACCAGAAGAAAATGGTCTGGAGAGCGAGGGCAACAGCGGGGGCACCCCAGATCCAGATCAAGTCGGGATCCTCGGTGACTGGTAGAAGGATCTCTCCCAGCGCACTGGACAAAGCAGTCATGAAGAGGAAGATCGCCATGACTAGACCCCTCATACTCGCGGGCGACCGGGCATACGCCAGTTCATACGCCGTCACGTTGCAGAAGATTTCCGAGAGGGCCCCCAAAATGGTGTTTGGCAGCTGCCACCAGATGCTGATGGGGCTGACTTCGGAACAGGAGGAGGCATAGTAGCCGCACGGCGAAGTTTTGTATACGCGCCACTGGACCAGGGCACCGCACAGACCGGAGAGTGCGGCCAGGGTGAACCCGAATGTGATACGAGTGATTCGCTTGAACGGAATATTGTACCGATATAGCAAGGGGTAGATAAAGTAATCGACGATTGGCACGGCAACAATGATGGTCAAGGCATTGAAGTTGCTCAGAAGGTCGTTAGGGGCGCCATTGGTCGTCATCGATGCACCCTGGTTAGTCGAGACAGACCCGATACCACCGTCATTGAGGTTGTAGATGGGGAAATAGAAGAAGATCTCCGTTGCCACGAGAGTTCTGCGCACATCATCCACCAGCTTGTCGCTCCAGTCGACCTGGATCCCCTTGGCTGCCAGGACACTCGGTTTCGCCGCATCGAAGAAGTTCTTCCGCCAGACCTGCCACTTGTTTTGGCGCAAAGCAGTTATGGTGATCTTGATCGCCTTGGCGAGATCCGAGATCCCACTCGGCGGCGTTCTGTACGTCTTCTTGTAGGCCGCCGCCAGCACCACCGGCAAAATGAAATAGATGATTCCGGCCAGCAGGAAAGCCAGCCAGTAACCCACATATTTCTCCGCATATGTGGTGGCCAGCATGTAGAATGCTCCGACGTTGATCACTCCGTAGAAGATGAGCATCGTTCGAGTAGCCGTCATCTCGGGATCCACAATGACCTTCTCCCCAGTCTTCAAAACCTTGGTGTACTGCTTTTGATGGCGGTATTGGTCCAGGACTGTGGGTGCGATATTGGGCTTGAAGATGCCGGCACCGAGGGCCAACAGCAGCAGCCCGATGATGAATGGCGGCGCTGCGTGCGCCGTGCCAGCTTGCAGTACTGAAGGAATTGCGCCAATGATCTGAATGATGTGGGCAATACCACAGATAGCGACTCCGACACAAATGGCCCAGTACCGACCGACATATACGTCGGCCCACCTGATATTGTGAGCACTGCACGCACATGTGTCCGTTTTGGGGATTTTATTTTGGCTCACCATCCACCGAAGATAGGAATGACATAGGCAAGGAACTGGAATAGCAAGACCAATCCGTCACTCGCCTGGAGTCCCATTCCCAGCGCACCAGCCGTCTCTTGCGTCCCTCGCGGAGGTGCACCCGCACCATTTCCTCCTACAAGCAGCCGGTCAGCGTTGTGTAGACCAGGGGTTGTTGGGTCTGAAGAGCACCTTTCGGAAGAGGGAACTCAATGAAGTTGGAGAAGACGGTCTGGGCGCCGTAGTAAGATGCTCGTTCGGCGAACTCCACCAGACAAAGGGAGTATGCGATGATGGGGAGATAGGCCGGGACCTTGCGAAGGCTGCTGAGCTCTTCCTCTGTAGGTGGCGGGTACTCCTCGTTCTCAAGCGCTTGAGTATCCACCTCATAGATATTCTTCTCGGGATCGGACTTCGTCTGTACTTCGCCTACCTCGTTGGTGGCTTCACTGGCAATAATGGCGTCGGCGACCCTAGTCTCGCTGGTCGAGGCAGCTAGAATGATCCACTATTGTCAGTCCAGGGTACCTAGGTATGCATCTTGTCACACCTACCCATATTCCGTTGATTGGGCGTTGAGACGCCAGGGAAATCTAGTAAAAGTGATTAAACTGCCAGCTCCTGAGTCGAATGAAACGCATGCACAGCTTCCGACTTTTATAGCATGGCTGCTAGCAAGGTCGGACGGACCTCCGGCGGCCGTCGAACAACGGGTTAAGTAGCCCCAAACGATGCCATTGCAGGGGGCGAATGCCTGGACGGGCATATCGCGCAATGTAACACCCGTCTTTGCTATCAGTTGGGCTATTTAGGTGGAGTATTCCACTAGCAGGGATCCGTGCCTTAGGGGATGTCTACCAGCCCTAGACTGTCCCACTCGGCATCGCTGATTCGAATCAACGCCCGATGATAACGATTCGGCCGTCCTTTGCGCCATCGGAACCGACCAACCAGATCGAGGTATCGATATTAATATCATTGCCAGTGGATGGGGTCAAGATAATCAGTAGTGATGCCATTTGTTTGGACTCCTCCCCTGCTTGACGCATCTTTGATCATTTCCCTTTCTGTTCGTGTCGGGTGACCTTATCATATCCGACCGTTGGCTGGAGGGTTACCCCATCACTATCGAAATGCGGGATGGTAATGACCTGCATCTTCTGATCGGAGTTTTAAAATTTTCACTATTCATTTTATATGTCAGAGGCTCCTCATGATGGAAGAATGGTTGGTGTTGAAAACACTGGCTCGCAGAGGCGTCCATACTCATTGAACCTACGAGGGGTGGTCACCATCGCCCGAGAAAGCAGCCTAAGGTCCAGCAGACTGAAAGCCAAACAGACCAGTGATATAGATGAGCGGAAGTTAATTTCCCGGCCAAAGCTAGTCTCGTATTACTAGCTTCCCCAGAACATCCTGGCTGAGGAGGTGGCCTCCCGTCTGTGCAAGCATCAGCTAAGACCACCGCCGAAACCTACCTGGAAGCTTGGCGCCATCCAGAAATTGCTGGATTGGCCTTATCTGGCAGTTTATTGGCAGGCCAGTCTTGACTTTGTCCAACTTGGCAGGGGTTCGTGGTGCGTGGGGAAAACTCAGCCAGGAGTCAGCCACCACGGCAAAGCTTTCCTCCCGCTGCATCTCATTTGCCCGTATCATCCCTCCGTCGCATCTAGTGGAGGCCTTAACGCTGATGGAGGATTCTAAGTATGGGAAGTTACATTCTCAACAATATCAAGCATGGCATGGTGTCTTGGCATTCTGTCGCCTTATCAGACGCATGGCCCAGGCTCGGCCACAGGTTCGTGGCGAGATTGTGGGCCTGCTAGAAGGGAGCTTGAGGGAGTTCGTCTTCCTCGAGTGGCCTTATATGCATCTTCAGGGAACAGGAGTGAGTTGCGACCGGGAAATGTTGGCCATACAATAATGTTGATGACTGATGAGGATGTGTCTAGACCGTGCAGTGGTTCTGGTTCATATTGTGTCATGAATCGTGAGCTGCTAGAATTAATGTATCCAACACACATTCCCAAAGACTATTCTATGGCCACACTCGGACCACCAAGACTCTGCACTACGTCGCTTCCTTGAAAGGGGGCCGATAACCTGGATGGCCGTCGGTTACAGTGGCACAAGGCCAAGTGTTCCGACTTGGAAAGTGCCTTTTCTTTTCTTCGGCTTTTCCTTCAGCTGTCCAGACCCGGGCAGTTCTCGCTCGTGATGTCAGTGATGTTGGTATAAGGATAAGGATCCGTCCAGATGAGATCAAACCTGTGATACATCCAAGATTAGTCTTGTTGACTACAGCACACCTGTGCAGCTTTTTTCAGCATAGACTCACCGGTCATCTGGGTAGGTGGGCGCATCATCGTCACCCAGCTTCTCAGCGATCTTGGCCAACTCCTTGTGCTCCCAGCAGATCAAGATGTTGCCGCTGCCGGTGTAGTCCTTCACCAGGTCCTTGACACACTTGGTGTCCTTCTTCGAGCAGGCCGTATCGACAGTGAGCCCCAGTTCCTCGGCGAGAGGAAGAACCGTCTCGTACGGGCGGTCGCGTTTCCCATCTGCGAGTCTGTCAATCCCTGACGGAATGGAACACCGAAAAGCAAACTGAAGAATCGACGCACCTGACTTGGGTTGTTCTGCAATGATATATCCAATGTCATAGTTGGAATCCGGGCCGAATACAGTCTTCAAGCAGTCGGCCCGCTCAAAACCCACAGCATTGAGGCCGGTGCTCCCGTTGCTGGGCTTCTCGCCGTGGCGAATCAGGTAGACGGTCGGCTCGGCCAGAGCGAGTGTTGCCGTGGCCAGGAGGCCGAAAGACAGGGACAACTTGGTGTACATTTTAAGTTGATTGTATTGACTGTGCAAAGGGTAGGGAGAAGAATCGCTCACAATCCGGATATCCTGCCCCTTATATATCGGTGGATATGCAGGACCAGCAAAACCGCCCCCACAAGGCGAATCTTCTCCGAGTTACCTTTCCAACAAGGTTTTCCCCTGAGCAACACCACCACCACCACCTCCTCCCCTTGCTGCGAATGGAGTTCGGCACGATTTCACCAGCAAAGTGTGATTGGGCTGGTTGCTACTCAAGCCTTGCACGTGGGACAGTGCACTGCCGGCAATGGCCTTTCATGACTTGTGGATTGTGATCCATCAGGGCCACTCGCCGGTCGATCCCGCTCGCTAAACCGTGGCCGCCCAACTCCGGCTCCCTCATGTGCTGTCATCCCCGATCCTTCCAACAGTTCAGAAGTTGTGATGGAGCATCTAATTGGTTCCAAACTGCAGAGAGAGTAGCACTATGACCATTCATACAGGAGAGTTGTCTCAGTCGCGTGAAGAATTCGGCGCCTCTCTGCCGGTGAAGACAATGTTGACTTTCCCGGCACGGGTGGATCCTGGATGGAACCCATTCCGCGCCGGCTGGCGGAGCTATCGCTGACTCCGTCTCGAGGGAGGCCCTCTCGCTCGTCCCAGGCTGTCCTCCCTCCCCATCTTCATTTTGGCTCCCGAACAATCCTTTGATCGTTGCAGATGACTCCCACTGACCAACGATCGACCCGGAGATACCCGGCCCACAGCGATCGATCGACTGATGCTGACCCCGGGTGGACCAATGAATGACCCACAAGTACCATAAGATCTTCGACTCCGGTAGTAGCCAGCGGTCTACCATAGCAGCATGTTGCACAGAGTCGTCACTGGATGAGTGGATATATACCGCTCTTAGATCAAACTGAATGGCCCGAAGAGAGCAACCTACAGGTAAACAATGAATCATATCCTGATATCATCGAGTTCTGCCAAGGGTTGCTTTTGTCAGAACTCGAAACTTGTTCTTTGCATCTCGCTCTAACCCGATGGGATTGACTTTCATGTGGCGGGACGTGTCATGTCGTATGAAACGCCACCATCATCAATGGCCCGCAAGATCCGGACTCTTAGTAGCTCCAAGGCTATTTTGCATGCCAATAAATTTAACCTACCTATTTCACATATGTCCATTGACCGCCTTTCTCGACAACTTCCATGAATCTGCAAAGTACACCTGTTAACTCATCTGCACGATGTCCAATGACAAAGGTATGACGCATACCCGAGAGATGATCGGCCATGCAGAGTAACACAATGCTGCGCACCGTCTACGGATGCAGGTCTCACCTTGATTGACTGAACTCTCCCGCTAGATCTGACATACTCCGAGGAAGGACAGTATTCTAGTCTTGAGCATAATTTACCTCTGCTCTCCTGTGGACCCTCTCAGGGGGAATATCGATTTCATGGAAGGAGAACTGCTCCATCCTTGCGAATTCATCAGCATAGATAACAACCATCCTCCATATATGTCCGGACTTTCGAAACTCTGATGGTAGCGACAATGAGGGTCACTAACTCACATGGATGACTAATTTTAGTGAAGGGCCGCGCTTAAGAAGTATCTAGGTGGGAAACATGATGACTCGGAGGCAAGAGACGACATTGGGGATAAAACAAAATGGTTCGAAGAGGAAAGTGCGGAGACGGGAATAGTCGTACAGTGAACAGCCGTAGTAGATACCATGATTGCTAGGATCAGGAGCCAGTCTTTTAGCAGTGTCAAGCATAGCATAACTAGTAAAAGTAACAAGATTGTGTCTAGTCTACAACATCAATTGATTGAGAACATCCGGCTGTAATTATTAAACATTACATTACTGTCGACCCTCTGTCTGGGTCAACCCATTACTATACACTGTGGGAGGAAGCTACACTAGCGCTTTAAAACATCAAGAGCAAGCCCTGTTGGGTTCTCCAGAATGCGTACCACAGTCTGCCCAAACAGATGCAGAGTCTGATCCGCCTGATTCTGATCCCACAGCTGATCCGAGACGTAAAGCGTAAGCTCAAGTGTTCCCTTCGAGAGGGGACTACAGGTCACACGGGGATGATAATAAGGCAAGCGGGATACATAGGTCTCATAGTCCGACCCGACCCCAGGCAGGCCGCTACCAGCAAATGCATCGGGGATGTTCACGTAGTGAATCCCGGTACCCGGATCCGTGTCTGCCGGCCAGGAGGTACACTGCGCCACCAGCTCGTCGTATTCGAGAGTTTCGAAAGACATGCTGCGGGTTTGCTGCTGATGAACCGCATGGAGGAGGCTTGACACGGTCCAGTCAGCCTGGAGAGTCACACGGACTGGGACGTAATTGACACAGGCACCCACAACCGTTTCGGCTTCTGGCAGCTCCAGGTTTCGGCCGTTGACGAGCTGACCGAATACGATGTCGTGAGTGCCAGCCATGTGTGCTAGGCAGAGGGCCCAAGCTGCCTTGGCGACGGTGGCCATCGTGGTTCCAGCGGGGGCTGGCGGGTATGAGACCTCTGTGGTGCTCGTTATAAGGCTTCCCCGATTATGGGAAGGCGGAGATCCTGATGAAGATTCAGAACGTAGATAGGTCATGCTGGAACCTCGGAGCAAGTCGCGCCAGAACTTGTATGCTTGTGAAGGAATATCATAGATGCGGCTGTGCAGGTATTCCGGAAAGTCCACCTTAGCAGGACTTAAAGTTATCCCCTGATATGCCCGGGCGATGTCCGTGAACAGACGAGGCATGCTGATGCCGTCATACTGAGCATGGGCCAACCGAAGGGCCATTGAATCACGGTTGGACCCCATGATCAAGCGAAGCTGGGTGTGTAGTTTGCCGGAGGCAACGGGTGCTGATGAATCCTCGCGGCAAATGGATCCTGCTATTTCTACTGGATTCAGATCGGTCGTCGTGATTTCCACCGGTACAGTGGCGTCACCTAAAGTTATTTGAACTGTAGACTCGTCCCAAGGAATGAAGACCGTTCGCAGTATGGCGTATTTGTCTACAGCAGCCTGCACAGCATGCTGAAGACGCTGACAGTCGATCTTGCCATGAAAATGGAAAATGAAGTACACTTTGTGTCGCGCCTCCAAGCTCTCTCGCTGGAAATGGGTAGTTGGCAAAATGTGCTCAATGGAGGTTAAAGCCATCTTCCACTCATCAGCAATCTCCCTCGCATAGTGCAGAAGGGGGCTGCGGCTGTGTGCTTTCCTGACACCTTCTTGATCTGGCCGCAACGTCTCTCGCACCACAAGAGCCAGGTTACGCAGCTGAGGTTGCTCAAAGATATCCCTGACCGTTAGCTTGAGACCGTCCTTGTACAGCCTTGCAATTAGGGCCATGGCTAGCACTGAATCCATTCCCAGCTGAAAGAGATCTTGATCGGGTGAAACCTGCCAAGGTTGTTTATGCAGGATACTGGAAATATGATCCTGCAAGCGCGTCTCCATGAGGGTTAAAACAGAGGCCGCCCAGTTAACATCGGGAGAGCTATAAGTAAGGAGTTCCTCTTGGGACATGTTAAGGATGTAGTTCCGGAGACGCTTTCGATCAATTTTTCCTGTCGTTGCTTTGGGCAGGCATGCCAATGGGAGAAACACGGAAGGCACCATGTATGAAGGCAGGCTCTGATACAATGCTGTTCTAGCCTCTTGAACTTTCTTTCGAAAGGTATCCGAAGGGGGCTCCCAAATGCCGGCATGAAATGGTGATTTACAAGCATGGCCGGGAGAGAAGATACATGCTGCGAGAAACGGACCCATTTGTTGCTCCTCTCCGGGTTGGATGAGATCAATCACCGTAAGCGATCCAGCGAAAGCCTGCTGAACGTGATGTTCAACCTCACCCAGCTCTAACCGCTGGCCGTGTAGCTTCACCTGGTCATCCATGCGTCCAATAAAGATGAGTGACCCGTCAGCTGCGAACCGAACCAAGTCCCCAGTTCTATAGACCCGAACGATACCGGGTGAGCGAATGGCCTGCAACCAACTGGGGGCCTCAATGAAGGCTTGATAGGTACGCTGAGGTTCATTCAAATAGCCCTGGCCCACAATGGGTCCCTCAATAAGTAACTCTCCAATAGCCCCGTCGGGGACGAGCTGTTCAGGGTCGTCCGGACGTACAACCCATCCAGCACTGGCGTTTGGGACACCGATGTTCCGCGCATCACAGGTCATATCTAACGGCCTCGTCACGCTCGTGGTTTGCGTGCACTCTGCTGGGCCATATGCGCTCAGGAGACAGACTTTATCATGCCAGACTTCAATGTCCGTTGTATTGACCCGTTCCCCGCCAAGGACTAGCGTTTCAAGGTAAAGAAACTCGCTAGGAGTAAGCTGACGGGCGACAGTTGGGGTCAGTAGCATCCAATTGGCTCGCATACGATTCGCAGCTAAGGCCAAATGCCCCATACGTTCGTTTTCCGAGGGTACACAGAGACAACCTCCTGACATCAATGCGGCCATAACATCGATGATTGTCGCATCCCAGGAATGGGAGGCAAACTGTAGAACACGCGATGTCGGGTTTAACTGGAGTCGAGTAATGAGGGTCTCCCACGCAATGGAAAGGGAAGCATGTTCAATCACAGCCCCTTTGGGTGTTCCAGTCGAGCCAGATGTGAATATAATGTATGCAGCGCTGTGTCCGTCAACATGAACCATCTCAGCCCGCGAGGAGTTAACATGTCGAGTCCACAAGCGGTCATCATCGATTTGCAATACTCGTGAGCACAGGATGTTTGCTTTGGAGCGCGTACTTCTATTTGCAATTGCCAGCGATGCGGCAGATTGCTTGGCAATCATATGCAATCGAGTAGTTGGATGGGTGACATCCAGAAGAACTAAGCATGCCCCGGCTTTCCAGACTGCCAGCATAACCACCGGAACCCAGCGGCTCTTTTCAAGGCATACCAAAACCGGGTCCTCCGGTTTAACTCCATGGGCAAGGATCTCTCCCGCCAATACTGATGAGAGCTGATCAATTTCCCCGTAGGTGAATTCACCATCCCAGGCACAGACGGCCGATGATGATGGTTGCTCTGCGCATCGCCGATTAATGGTTTCGTATATCAATGTATTTGCTGCAGCCGGTGGGGTAGGCTGCCTCGATTCCATGCGCTGTCTCTGGCCCATATTCAGGGCATCGATGGCACCAGTCTTGGCTGTGGGCCGCTCCAAGACCTCGCACAGGACTTTTTGAAACATCAGGCACACATCATGGGCCTGAGAAGTATTGACCATGGATGTTTGGTATGAAAGGTGCAAATCCATGCGGCTCGATGCTTTGGAAACGGTCAAGGCCAACGCATACTGAGGGATGTGAAGGGAGCAGTCAGTCGTCAGGTTCGCCGTGTAGGAATACGGGGATGCATACCTCTGTCTCCCCATGTCCATCCATACCAACCAACGATAAGCAGGATCCATCAGCGTCGTCTCTACGATCTCCAGTCTCAACAATAGTTATCATTGTGTTGAAAGGTGATTGTGTACTGGACATAGCCGAGTGTAATATCTGTCCAAGTGAAACGTAGGCATGCTCCATGCAGGACATGAAATGAACGGTGTACTTTTGTAAAGTGGACAGTACTGATGCATCCCTAGAGAGTTGGATTTGACTGGGCAGCGTGTTGATCATTGGACCAACTATTTCGTCCACATGAGGGATGGGGACATGCCGCGCGGATGTGGCATATCCAAAGCACACGCTGTCCGTTCCGGTATATTGCTGCAGCACAACGGCCCAAACTACATGCAAGATAGCGGTAAGGCTCAGGCAATGAGTCTCACACAACTGATCAAGAGACTTCGAAGGGCCCAAGTCAAGCGACACGAAGTCGACGGTTGCCTTTGGCTCCGACACGTCTGTCACTGCTGCTGTAGAGTCACGGAGGCGAGGAAAGAGGCAGGGCTGCGCACCCTCCAGGTACTTTTTCCAGTAGCTCAATGATATTTCCGTATCTCCCTTTGCCCGCAGATAGGTGACGTAATCCCGATAGTCAGGTAATGAAGAGGGTAGGTTGTTGTAGTATGCTTTCACGAGGTCTTGTTCGATGATTCGCAGTGACACTCCATCTAGAAGAGCATGACTTATATGCAGTTCGATCCAAAGCCGCTCATCATACTCCTGGTGAATAATTAGAGTTGGTAAAGGACCATACAGGTCTTGTGTACCAGGTCTCTTTTGGGTACATGTACTGCTATGGTTGCCGTCAGCCGCAATTATGACATTGTCTATTGCATTGACGAGCACGATCTGGTGGAACCCTCTCCCTGGTATATCAAGGAAAACGGTCCGCAGGGCTCCATGTCGCTTGACTACCGCATGCCACGCCCTTACCAACTGCTGACAGTCAACCTTGGGCGCATCAAAACCTCTAACCACTTCAAAGCGATAGACTTGCTGATAGAGGCTGGAGTTGCGTGTATTGCTGATGAGCATGCCCTGCTGTGCATGGGAGCAGGGGTAGATATCTTGTATCTGCCCTTCATATCCAAGCGGGATGCCGTTATTTATCTCCTCGAGCTGGCCATCAGTGAAGGCGGCAAGAGTAGAATCCACTGGAGCCTTGGGGTGCCCTACTTCAGGCAGCAGCCGCTGCACTGGGCCCAGTGATCCATCCTGGCTATGTGCTTCTAAAGATCTGTCCGCCTGGACAGGATGACCCTTGAATGATGACGCCAACCGCGAAATTGTTCGGCAACGGAAGATATCCTGGACGGATATTGGAAGGAGAGCCTCGTTGCACTGCGCCGCTAGTTGCATACTGCTAATAGAATTGCCGCCTACCCGAAAGAAGCTTTCATGGATGCCAAGCCTCTGAGGTGAGATCCGTAAAACACGGGACCAGATTCCATGAAGCACAATTTCTAGATCTGTGTTAGGCTTTGTTGTGGCCGTGGAGCGATAGCCTGTACGATCATGGATGGACAGAGAAGCAACCAAGGTTCTCAGACGAGCACGATCTGCCTTGCCATTGGTATTGAAGGGGATCTGTGCCACCGGTACGAACAGCGTCGGGATCATATAGGGTGGGATACGATCCTGCAGGAGTGCTTCCGCGTGTTGAACATTGTTGAGGAAATTCGCGGTTGTTGGGAGCAGGATGTTTGATCCAGACGCTGGAAAGCCTGAGCTAGACAAGACGATGAGGGCGACGAGGGAGCTAGTTTCAAAATCGTCAAACTTGACCATCTCAACAATTACCTGGATGGCGCCTGGGAAACATAGCCTGACATGATGTTCCACCTCGGCGAGCTCGATCCGCTGCCCATGTAATTTGATTTGTGAATCCTTACGGCCCACGTAATGCACAGATCCGTCGGGATTATATCGAGCGATATCTCCTGTGCGGTATATTCGGGTGTGGACTGAATCTCCGTGAATGGAGCGGAGCCAGTGAGGCGGTGACGATGAAAATGCAACTCTTGTGCGCCGAGGGTCTTTCGCATATCCGACACCGACGTTCGGCCCTTCCACCAGGAGTTCTCCTTCAGCACCAATTGGCAAAAGGGTGTTGATATCATTCGGGTCTACTATCCAACAGGTGCCACCAATTGGGTATCCGATATTGTTCGGATCGGTTCCCGGCCTTACGCTTGGGTTGACTGAGCACACCATACTGCACTCCGCTGGGCCGTATGCATTTATGAGGTTGACTCGAGTGGCCCACACATCGATTATACTTTGCTGCAATGGTTCACCCGCAGATATTAATGTCTGTAGTGTTGGGACCGTATCAGGTGAAAGCAGGTGAATCACTGATGCTGGTGCAACCATCCAATTGATCTTCATGGTCGCCATCGTGAACGCTAGGCGGTTATCACGGTCAAAGGGGGTGGGAACACAGACGCAGCCTCCTACAATTAACGGAAGCAGTTGTTCCACTAAGCTTGCGTCGAACCCGTAACTAGAGAATTGAAGCACCCGAGACGATGCCAGTAAGAGGAGCCTATCAACCAAGGTCCTTGCAGTGGCAACAAAACCGCCATGATGAACCAATGCGAGCTTAGGACAACCAGTAGTCCCGGATGTAGCGATGGCATACATGAGGTTATGAGACTGTATATGACTGTTGACTGATAGATGTTCCCCATCCATCACGATGAGATGAGCCTTGCTGATAGGTAGTACCTTGATATTGAGCTCCTGTTCCAACGAATGAGTGAGGTGAGGAGGTCCAAGGATTAACATGACATCCAAAGTCTGGCAAATATCCCGACGGCGATCAACGGGATGAGAAGGCTCTAGCATCACTAGGGCCCCTCCGGCTTTCACGACCGCCAGTTGGGCGACAATGGTCCAACATGACTTCTCGAAGTAGAGAGCAATGAAGTGGTCGTTGCGAACACCACATAGCTGCAGTTTCGCAGCCAGGTACTCCGTGTAGGAATCCAGCTCTCCATAAGTGAGGCTTCCGTCCCATGCCTCAACGGCTACGGCGTCTGGTTGAAGCTGGCATCTCCGCCGTATCATGTCATGCACAAATTCTTGATCTTGATGCTTTCCAGTAGGAACAGTGAGCTCATTCCACTGTTGCAATTCTGTGGAGTCGCTGGGGTTCAGCATATTGAGCGAGGCGATGGGAACACCGTCTGGAGCATCCTGTAACTCTCTGAAGACATGGCCAACTTGCGACAGAACCCGCTGCATCTGTGCGGGTGCCAGTACTCGAGGGTCGTAGACTGCTGTCAGGCCAATGGACGTCGAGGAGGGAGAGGGGAGCTGGCAGATCAAGGTTAACGCAACATTGCTAAACTGCGTCAATTCGGCCGCACTCTGGTGGTTTCCAGCCCAAGCCAGCTGGCGCTTTGGCTGGTCGGGCTGAATGACCAGGAGAGTCTGGAAGCGACACGCGCTGGCCGCCGATGCCCCTAGCTGGCGAATCTGCTGCAGTCCAATGTGTTCATACTTGGACTGCTCCGTAAAGCGCTGCTGTAGTTGCCGTAGGAGAAGTTTGATATCCAGCGTGCTCTGGATATGTATGCGTCGGGGCAATGTAGCCAGCGTAGGTCCCAACAGTCGATCGATTCCCGGAACAGGGGCAGCTCGTCCAGAGGTGGTGATCCCAAACCCTACATCGCTTGCGTTCAAGTAGCAACTCACTGTCAATGCCCAAGATGCCTGGACCATGGTTGCGAGGGTTATCCCAGATTCATTCCGCGTCGGGCTAACGGAGACTTGGTCCTGCAAAATAGCCTGTGGGTGTGGCTCGTATACCCCGTCCGGCAAACGTGGAAATAGTCGAGCTTCTGTCTTCGTTTCCAACTCCTGTTTCCAAAAATGACAACACCTGTCCATAGATTTTATTACATGCGAGACAAATACGTTGAAAGGCACGGTTGTGTCCTGGCCCCGATATGGGCCGATGTATTTCTGATTGACCTCCTCGAGCAACAGGGGCAGGGACCATCCATCGTACAATGCGTGATGTATCGAGAGCAAGAGACGATCGGGTATCGTGGATCCGGGAGATTGTAGAAGGACTAGATGAATCAAGGGTGTCCCAATGCCCATGGTACGCTGGAAATGCAGTAACCCGTTCTCAGCGTTTTTATCCGCTTGTTCCACGGTCCATGCTAACGGACCTTTGACTACCACCTGAAACAGTTCGCCGGTATAGTCTTGCATAATTCGCGTGCGGAGGATAGCATGATCGGCCGCTGTCTTTTGCCACGCCATTTCCAAGCGTTCCAAATCCACATCGGCGATCAAATCAAAGGCTTCCAGCGCTTGATAGGAGCCTCCTTTTTGTACCGTTGAGGCTATGAGAGTCTCTTGGAGCGGGGTACAAGGATATATATCCTCTATCTCACTTTTGGTGACGTTGCACTGGTGAGTCGCCATATTAACCAGATATGATTCCCGCCTTCTGCTTCCTACCAGGCCGAAACGGTCTGGAGATGGAACCGGCACACCCTTGGGGGAGGGTACGGCGAAACTCGCCATTTCCGATAGTGTCGGATGAGTGAAAATATCTGGCACGGAAATGATCCATCCCTCACGTTGTGCCAACCCGGCCAACCTCATCGCTCTAACAGACTCACCGCCAAGGTGAAAGAAATGACTAGTTCTGGCGATATTCTCGGGACGTATGCAGAGTACCTCGCACCACATGTGCTGCCAGATGCGCTCCTCAGCCGTCTCTACTGGCGCACGCGCTGAATCTGTACTGAACGGGTGATATGGCAGCAGCTGTTCGGTCGTCCACCCTTCTACCAACTGCCGCAACCGATTTCGATCGGTCTTACCGGTGGGTGTTTGAGGAACGTGAGATACCGGAAAGAAGAGGGTGGGGACCATGTAAGAAGGGAGACTTTTCTGAAGCTGTGGGTGGATTTCAGCTATTAATTTTCTGAATGGCTCATCGAGGGCGCATATGATGTCCATTTTGATGGTTAACTGTTCACCAAAGGCCAAGAATACTGCAAGCTGGCTCGATTGGCGAGGAGACGAGTGCTGGAACAGGACCTCGGCAATTGCCTGACTGCCTGGTGGGAGTAGCTCATCGACATGGTGCTCGACTTCCGTCAGGTCGACCCTTTGTGCACGGATTTTGACTTGCTTATCCTTGCGTCCAATGTAGCGCAGCCAACCTGGCCGGTTAGGTACATACTGCACCAGGTCTCCAGAGCAGAAGAGGCGGCCAGGCTCAGCAGGCCCGCGAAACTCCTGCAACCAGGCTGGCGGATCGATATATGATGCTTGCGTCTGTTCCATTTCGTCAAAATAGCCCCGAGTTACCGCTGGGCCTTCTATCAGGAGCTCGCCCACCGCACCAATGGGGGTGAGGCAATTTGGACTGCCAGGGACCGTGACCCAGCCCGAGGCGCCAACCATAGCACCAAGAAGTCCTGGCACAAACTCGTCTGTGGGTTTCAGGTGGAGAGCGGCACACTGGGTGGCCTCTGCTGGGCCATACAAGTTGATCAAGCGTACGTGAGAGGCCCAGCGGTCGAACATCACCGCAGGCATCACTTCACCACCCAGGATGAGGGTTTGCAGGCTGGGAAGGTCACTTGGATGTAGCGCACTCCCCACGGATGGAGTCAGGATTGCGAAGTTGACGTGGTATTTCTGGATGACTCCGGGCAAATCTGAAAGCCGTGCAGACTCTGATGGGATGCACAGACATCCGCCGTGCATCCAGGGTGTCAGAACCTCGTAGATACTCAAGTCAAATGCATAGCTACAGAAATGTAGTGTTCTTATTTCCGGGGTGACGGCCAAGACAGCACTGTAGTGAAAAATGTCGGTAGCGCAATTTCCATGTTCTACCATAATGCCTTTGGGCTTTCCCGTGGTACCGGAAGTGAAGAGAATGAATGCAAGGTCAGTAGAGCGCACAAGTGGCCAAGGGATGTTCTTTGCGCTTCGTGGTATGGTATGCAGTGCAATCGTGAGGACAGGAACCGGCAATGCATCTGCCAGCCGCGACTGATATGTAGATGATACCAATGCCACTGAGGGCCGTGCTTGGTGTATTGTCCGGGTAATGCGAGTCTGCGGTAGAGATGGGTCAATGTTGACACATATGCCTCCTGACCGAAGCACTGCCAACATTGTCACAACCGATATGAGGGAGCGGTCAAAAAGGAGAACCACCCGTGAACCCTGTTTCAGTCCACGGTTCAACAGATGCTGCCCTAGCTTTCCCGAGAGATCATTCAATTCAGCATATGTCAAGGTTCCATCCCATGACTCCACGGCCCGCCTGTCGGGTGTGGTCTCCGCCTGCGACAGTACGAGATGATGAAGCGGATGAGGGTATGCGGCTGGTAGGCTGCCGTTCCATTGCCGCAGCGAGGTCCAATCTTGGGGAGTTATTGTTTCGAGGCCCCCGAGCCTAGCGTTGTAGCTAGATGGCGCACACATCTGATCCACGATATGGGCAAATTGGCTCAGCAGTCGATCTGCGACCGCCGGCAGTACAATTTGCGGATCGAACTGAACGTTCACGCGTACGGTTTGATGTGCCGTTGATGGGGTGCACAATATAACCAGTGCGTAGTTGAGAAACGCCGCATGATCCGCAAACTGATCACGCAGTATCATCATGTTAGGGGAGGCCTGGCTATGCTCGCCATGTTGAATGACCAACTGTGACTGAAATCCGCAGGCAACGCTAGCTTCATCGCTGAGCTCTCGGATCCTTTGCAGACCTGCCTGCTCAAAGGGAATCATGCGCATGGAATGGTCCTGAGCATCACGCAGAGCGTCCAGAAGTAGACTATCACGACAAATTCGCGTGCGGAATGGAACAGTGGCCATAGAAGGGCCAGTTAGAAGGTTTATCCCAGGAACAGACCGCGCTCGACCACTGACGGTGACGCCAAAGACCACATCCTCAGAATCTGTATAATATGATACCAGCAGTGCCCATGCCAGCCTCATTACTGTTGAAAGGGTGACACTTGGCAGGTGCGGTGGCCGTGGGAACCTGATCTCCTTTTCCACGCTCGCTGTAGGGTTGGGCACAAATCCAGGCTCGGGCAAACCTGGGAATACCGAAGTCTGAAGACCATGGAACTCGGTGCGCCAGAATTCTTCAACATCCTTAGGATTCTGCAAGATTAGAGAGCGAATAAAGGGTGTGAATTTATTGAGGGGTAGACGTTCATTCTGATATGCCCTTTGCACCTGGTCAAAGAGTCGGGGCAGGGAGACGCCATCGTAAATGGCATGATGGAGAGAGACACCTACGAGTGTCTGTCCCTGGGCCGAGCTGAGGATGCTAAAGCGAGCCAATGTGGTTCCCAGTTCCATGTTCAGTTCCATATCCTTCTTGCGCCATTCATTGACGGTCTCATATCTGTGCCAAAAAATCGGAGCTGCGGCTGGCGTCAGGACCACCTGGAAGGTACCGTGCGGGTGAACGTGAATAATCCGGGTGCGGAGGATATCATTGGCAGTCACTGTTGCTTGCCACGCGGTCTTCAATTTATTTATCTCAACATCACGTCCGAGCTCAAATAGACACTGACAGACGTACTTGCCAGCTTTTTGACTGGCAAGGGCCATTAACCCTTCCTGAAAGGCGGTACACGGATAGATATCACCCAAGTCATTCAGCGATAGAGCACATTGCTCTAGAGCGGATGAGATGATATCCGATTCGTAGTCACTGGGTAGAAGGCTGAAGGGCGGAATCTCAGAAGTCTCCTCATCCATGGTCTTGGTTGCCACCGCTGCCAGCTCACTCAATGTAGGATGCTGGAAAATCTCACTGACACTGATTCCCATATTCTGTAGCCTCGCCGCTGCCACCAGCTCCATGGCTCCAACAGAATCACCCCCAAGTTGGAAAAAGTGACTGTCAGCGAATACCTCCTCAGGGCGCATTTGCAAGATGTTCGCGAAAGCCATCTGTAGCCGTCTCTCTTCTTCGGTGACTGGAGCTTGACGAAGAGAACTATGGGCATTAGAGGCCCCTAGCGTCTCTCGGGGAATCAGGGTAGCTAGTTGTCGCAGTCTGCGTCGATCAACTTTTCCGGATTTGGTCATTGGGATGCCCTGCACCTTCAGAACAACCGAAGGGACCATCCAGTTCGGTAGCTCATCCCCAAGATGTGAAAGAGCCTTATCGATGTCACGCTGATATACACTATTGTCATCATTATCAAACGATCCGGCTATCTCGCACACTGTCTCGGCGTTGTCTGTAACATCTGGGGAGCAAATGGATATAAAGGCGACCAGTACTGCGCGACCACTGGGGGATTTCAAGACAACAGCTTCGACGACAATTGCGCCAGCCCAAGGGAGGTAGCTTCGGAGTCGAGATTCTACTTCGCCCAGTTCCAGTCGCTGACCCCGGATCTTGACCTGCAAGTCCTTGCGCCCGATAAATCGTACCGCCCCGTCCTCAGTAAATTGGACAAGGTCACCGGTACGATATAAACGCGAAGGGTTAGTCACGTCGATAGTTCGATATTGGGATAGCCACCGAGTCGGAGGGATGAACGGTGAGGAGGCTATATCACGGTGCTCTGCATCGTGTAGATAGCCTCGACCGACGACGGTTTTTTCTATGACGAGCTCTCCTACAGCACCGACTGGGACCAACCGCTGAACATTTTCTGGGTCAACGATCCAGGGCGACATAGAAGTGAATGGCTTGCCCAAACAGTTCGGATCATCCGCCTGAACCACAGTGCAAAGTCCAATCGGCGTGCATTCAGCCGGACTATATGCGCTGATGAGGGTCGTGTAACCCTGCCAGGTCGTGAAATCATAAGGCATGATTGCCTCTCCTCCAAGGACTAAAGTTCGAAGGGTGGGCAGGCTGGCAGGTTCTAGTAACCGAGACACCGTCGGGGTCATAATCGCCCAGGTTACCGCAAGGTCCGCCATGGCCTTGGGCAAATTATTCAAACGGTCATGCTCCGATGGAATGCAGACGCAGGCCCCCACTACCATGGGAACTATAACCTCGATGATACTGAAGTCAAAGGCGTAAGACGCAAAATGAAGAGACCGATCGCTTGGTCGTAGGTCCAACCGCTGAGGGCAATTTTTGATTGTTGCAGCCAGATTCTCGTGTGTGATAACGACGCCTTTGGGCTTTCCCGTCGAGCCGGATGTGAAGACTGCATATAAGGCATTTCGAGGAAGTGTGTCACGATGTTCGGACCCCAATCCACCTGGCAAATCGTCCGTTTCAGAACACACACCCTCCACTACTACCAACAAGGGACGTTCGCATTTGGATACCTTTGCGACATGTGTTGGTGTTGTGATCACTAAATTTGCTCCCAAGGCATCACAGATTTCGCGCAGGCGATATGTCGGATGCGACGAGTCCATCAGGCAAAATGCACCCCCAGCTTTGGCGACAGCTAGAACCGATACCAACGTCCATTTGCACCGGTCAAAACAAATACCGACAAACGCTTCAGGTCCGACCCCACGGGCCATAAGCCTTCTAGCTAGGTTCGAGGAAAGACAGTCGAGCTCCCGATAGCTCAAAGCACCATCCCAGGCCCACACCGCCAAGGCATCTGGCTGCTCGATGCATCGAGCCTTGATCAAATCGTGCACACGCACCCGCACGGCCTCCGGGGGAGACCCATTCCATTCAACGAGCTTCTGCTTATCTCGGGCCGTACAAAGATCGAGGCTTCCGACGGACTGGCCTGAAGATGCACCACGTAGAATCTGCGAAACCGACATGGCTAGAGTATCTGCGAGAGCGGATGCTTGCCAGTCGGACATCATATGGCTCCAGTATCTGATGCAGCACGAGACGGGGGGCCCTGGAGTTACTTCAACTACGAGGTCATATTCAGTCGGTCCGTACCAGGAGACCAATCGTATAGGGTGTTGGGAATTTGCTGCAGGGTCTAAGCTGTCGACAAAGCTCATTGTGGTGTTGAAGAGAGTACCGCTGCTATTCTTTAGGGAATGTTGAAGTTCTGCAATGGATACTTGTCGGTGTGGTAGTTCTTCGAGGAATTGATTTTGGACCCGTCGAAGCACATTCATCACTCTTTCGTCGGGGTTCAATTCCACACAAAACGGAAGCGTGTTGATTAGTGGCCCGACCAAGTCTTCGACACCCGCTAAAGGGACATCCCTCATTGCCGTCACCGAACCATAACAGGCACAGCGAGACCCAGTATATGCGCTTAGCACCAGTGACCAGGCAAGCTTGAACACCGTGGCTACGGTGACTTCCGTATCCTTGCAGAATGACTGCAGATGGTCAGCCATCGGCATCAGAGGGAGCTCTACACTGCAAAGGGCTGACGAAGCGGCCTCAAACGGGCCCTGCTGCAGGCGGGGAAATATACACGGCTCCGTGTGAGCTAGGCGAATTCTCCAGTAACTGAGACTCTCCGCTGACTGGGATGCAACGAGATACTGGGCGTAGTCGGTGTATGACACACTGTTGGGTTCAGACACGTCGCCCGCTGCAACATACTCAGTCTCATCCAAATAGCAACGCCTCAGATCTCGGATAATTATCCCCAAGGAGATCATGTCCACCTGAACATGATGAATATCGATTGCACAGTATAGCCGATTTCCGGTAAACTCATAGATTCGTAATCGGGGAATCCACTGTAGGGGCTGGTCAGAGGCTAGAGCGGGATTCGTGCTGGGCATTTGTTCAGGCTCCTCATACAACACATCCACATCCTCAGGGCCGAAGTGGGACACTTTCAACGTGATTTGAAGCGCCATGGAGCTGTTTCCGGCTGGAGCTTCCACGAAAAAGGTACGTAGCATGGGGTGACGGCGGCAAACGTGCGCCCATGCACGGCGCATTCGATCGATATCTCGTGCTGCAGGGGGGTCAAGGACTTCCCACACTATTCGATTATGGTAGTGGGCTGGGTTTCGGATGTGTCCCAATAGAATGCCCTGCTGGATGGTGGAGCAGTTGGAAATAAATTCAATATGTTCTTCTTCGATACCTTCCCAAAAGTCGAGCGGAAGTTTGGCTTCGAGAGGGCCATCCCTCAGAGGGATTATCGTGCTAACTGAAGACTCGTCGACCAACGTGATGTTGCTCAGCTTGGCAACAGTCTTGCTCTCCATAATCTGCGCGACTGTCAAGCGCAGGCCTAGCTTACGGCTCAAATTGACCAGCTTCATCGCGGCGAGCGAATCTCCTCCCAGACTTATGAAGCTGTGATGAATCCCGAAGTCCTGAGCATTAATCCCCAGTACCTCGGCGAAAAGGCCGTGAAGGTCTCGCTCCAGGCGAGTGCTTGGAGGCGCTACAGTATTAGTCGTCACAGACTGGTAACGCTCCAACTCGCCGCGAGTGTGCTGCTGGATCAGTTCGCGTAACAGACGACGGTCGGCTTTTCCCGTCAACGTCGATGGGAAGCGTCGCAAAGGGATGTAGTTGCTAGGAAGCATATGGGCCGGTAACAATGGTTCTAATGCTTGTGTTAAATGCTTCATGTCGGCGCGGAACTGATCGGAGGGGACAGCAAATAGAGAGGCCTCATCTGACTGCGTCGTTTCTGATTGCTCTAATGTGTAGTTGTCCGAATAAAGAAACGCGACTAGTAACATTGTCCCTGCCCCATCTCTCGGGACCCCTGTCTCTGCAATCACTCGGGCGGGTGCAGGACACTGTTGGCTGACGTTGTATTCGACTTCTCCCAGATCCAAACGTTGGCCGCGGATCTTCACTTGCGTGGCCTTCCGGCCAACGTACTGCAGGTTGCCCCTCTCCGTATAGCGGAAGAGGTCTCCGGTTTTATACATACGGATCGGTTGGCTCCCATCCTGGGAAAATCGAAATGACCTTCTCCAGTCGGGACTTTGAATGAATGCGGCGGCAGTGGCGGTTGGATTGTCCAGGTATTCGCGGGCGAGTCCGGGACTCTCAACGATCAACTCCCCAACTGTGCCCATTGCCGCGAGTTTATCATGGTTGTCGGGATCAACAATCCAGTGACGAACCCGGGGGGTAGGCGTATACTCTAAGGCATGTGATTGCTCGCTCAGCTCCGTCAGGCAATTCAGTGCTGTCCCTTCACTAGACGCATAACCGAAAAACACTTGCAGCTTTCGCACCCAGGCCTCCATATCCCCTGCAGCCAACGGCTCTCCGCCTAGGGCAAGCGTCTGCAAACTCGATGGGGGGTTATCGTGGCTCAGCCGTCGCAGTACTGACGGAGTCAGCACGGCCCAGGTGACTTGCATCTCCTCGATCACGGTAGGAAGATTGTTCAACCTGTCATGGTCTGAGGGGATACAGAGTGTCCCGCCATTACTCAAACACCAATATATCTCATAGATGGCCATGGTGAAGCTATAGGTCGCAAATTGCAGCACACGTGAGTCAGGTCCCACTGACGCTGCTACACCATCATGGGGGAGTTGGGCCATCGCACGGTGGTCGATCACACAGCCTTTGGGCTGCCCGGTACTGCCCGAGGTGAAAAGGACATATGCCGGAGCGTCTGCAGTCGGAGTTATGCACGCCGTCGACAGGATTGCGCTACGCACTGTATTCATGATGCTCTCGTTAATCGGGATGACTTGCTCAACCAGCTGTCGAGCCCGAGCGCAATGCGCCTCGGACGCCACAATCAAGAAGGCTTTCACACAGCGCACTATATATCGCAATCTCTCCTGTGGATGCGATGGCTCCAGGGGTACAAAGGCTGCTCCGGCTTTGAGGACGGCCAATTGGGTGATGATGACCCATTGGCTGTGGTCTAGAAGCAGGGGCACCATGACACCCGGGCCAACACCGACACGACGCAGATACTCTGCCAGACACGTGCTGCGTGCCTCGAGATCTCCGTAGGAAATACTGCCATCCCAAGCGACAATAGCGAGCGCGTCGGGGCTCCGCTGACTATGTCGTCGAATGGCGTCCAGGATGGAAGAGGGAATGTCGCCCTCGCCAGGCCAGAAGGTACGGTGGTTCCACTTGTGTAGGATTGGTGCATGTTGGGGACTAAAGAAACCCGTATCCCTGAGTGTCTGGTTGGGCTTGCGCAGGATCTCTGAGGCGACATGAGCGACAGTATCTGCAACATACTGAACCTGCTGTCTGGATAATAATGTCGCTTTCGCCAGGAAATAGAGACGAGGAGCATTGGCATCCACTTCTTCCATAACCAAGCAAGCATCCACAGCTTGCTACAACTCTCACGGTGTTACCATTCATAATCATATTCTGCAATGCGCCTGTCAGCCACTTACCATTGCTCTGGCTCTCCATTGCCTATCACTGCACGGCTTGAGTAGAAAAACACCAGTATTCACCTCCCAGTTCCGACCTCCCGCACTGATACCGGTCGTTATTTGCTGCTGTCTCCAGATACCTTCTGGGGTGTCATGTGAAGAGATGCCAGCTTGATAGACCAGCATATCCAACTCAGAGCAAGCTGAAGTCATGCTTCCCGCCTTGAAGCACAGCCCGTCTGACTCGACATACTGGCGGAGAACAATGGCCCAGATGCTACGCAACAGCACTATCAGATCAACTTCCTTTCGGATACTGCTTTGCAGAAGATTTGTGAGGATGTCCGGGGAAATCTCCCGGGCATGGAATTCTGTGTGACCACTAGAGCTCGGGGGTACCAGCGTGGGAAATACCCCCACGGGCAGGTCTTCCATACTTCCCATTCTTTCCTTTTCCTCCTTCTTTTCGGAAAATTGTGATTTGCTTGGCTGAGTTGAGATGAATTGAAGGTATAGCAAAATAAAGAGAGCGGAAACTTTATCCGGCAGGTGCATCCACGAATTCACTAATTAAGTCCATGGCAAGCCTAGCTCCATGTACCTTCTTTTAAATGTGTACCTTTGTTTTTTCTTGTTCCTCACCCGGGGCCTCCGCGGATGTGGCTTGATGCCGCCCATGAGAATGTTTCGATCCAGGGGGAGAAGTGGAGTAGCATTGCATCCGTTGCGATCTCAAAGTGTCATCCCTTGCATTCCGATCCAACCATTACTGCATGCGTCGCGCATCATAGTCGACCCTTAGCTGTGCTCCACGGGGGAGCCAAAGTTTCACCACTGTGGTGGGCGTGGCTTGCCTGAACCTGGTTACTCCCACGGGATGACCGTGTAGCCTGGACGGCTCATCCTTTATGGCAGGGTATGAAGACAGGTAACTGCACAGTACCTGACTCAGGGTTGTCTTAACGGAGAATCCTGGGATCTCGTTTGCGGCTGGGGATAGCCTCTACTTTGTCCGTTACTTGTTCCGGCATCATTGTGGAAATATTGACTGGATGTCGAATCAACGAGGTCTGTCTGTCTGGACCTGAAGGATATTTAGATTGATGTTCGATGGCCAGCCAGATAAGACCGATCAAGCAGCATTGGAGTTAGATTGCAGTCCGCTCTACTTCGTGCTCTTCTATCGTTCCGCTCGGTCGGATCACCGAAAAGCTTCAAAGCGGCATCCCTAAATGCTGAGTCGAAGCAGCAGGATGTGATAACACTAGTCTTGGTCCGATTAAGCATCAATCCTGTATCCTCGAGAAAGATAGATAATCCGTAAGGGCATCCTATGGAACGGTTGACTTTCAATTCAACATTGCCTTGACCGCCTCGACAACTGGGTCTACCTGGAGATAGTGAAATCACACCCTGGAGTTATAGCAGGCATCAGAGATTACGATCGGCATCGGAGTCTTGTCTCCGGGTATTCGGATGTCTATGAATCTGGGGGCTTTGTTTCAACACTGCGCAACTTAGGCCGTAGTGGAGAGGTTCTACAAATGAGGCATTTGTTCTGTGCGGGTGATCCAAGGTGAATGAGAGCTGCAGAGCGGTTTTGAAGGGTACAGAAACAGCATGATGGCGAAAAAGGGGAGAATTCCCGCATAGAACAGATCCATGGCGGACGGCACAAAGCTCTGGGGACAACGGTCTAGAACCTGCCTGTGCTCGTTCGAGGCAGTCGCCGGGACGGGAGGGGTTCACCTATTGCAGCGCACTCATGGGTATGGAGTTGGAGTAACTCGCACGAGGTGGCTGGCCCTTCATCGCCAAAGGCTTGTTTTGAGGCCAAAGGGAACCTGAAGCCGGGACAAGTGATTGTGGGTGGAGAGCGACAATCTCCATATGACCTGGGGTATGAACCGGGCATCTGCCGTTGCGGAGGTACACTTTCCCACCACAGAGCAGGAAGGAGGAGCTCCTGCATCAGACTGACAGCATTTTCTTTTATGTAATGGAGGGCAAACACCAGCTCCACACACATCCCAACAGTATTCAGCCCGGTGCCCATCCCTGCCCTTTGCGACAACCGTCCGACGTCAGAGTATGGGGTATCGACTCAGTGGGGAGAATTCCAAGGCCAGAGAGGATGGTGATACGAACTCCCAGCGTAAAAATCTCCACACGAGGAGAATCCGGGGGATGAATAAATGGCGCCCCCGCATTGGAGGTGAGCCCGGCTTGCCCATAGAGAAGGATATCTGTTAGGTAATAGCGGGGATGGGAAGGCAGCAGCATGGTCCATTTTCTGCTCCGACCGGCAATCGCGGACAGTAGTAGCGTAAAGGTGCACGTTTCACGGAGGATGAAGTAATGCCATCTCAACGTAATGGCCGATCTGAGCTAAGCTTTGTCAAAAGAGGGTGCCCTCTCAACCTGGGGGGAACCCGAGGCCCGAGGGGAAACCATTGCAACTTGGCAAGGGCGGGCGCAGGGCAGGTGCGATCGTAAGAGACGGAGCTCATGATGGGGAGGGGGGAAAGGACACTATGGTAATAGATTCCACAATGGCATGTATCTCTGGACAGGGAGAGAAAGAACGAGACGTTTGAGCAGGTAGTCGCGATAGATTGCAAATTGCGGAGTCTGGGGGAGAACAGAGAGGGAGGCCAAAGTGGAGGGAACGGAAAGTTGGGAACTCCGGGCGGGCGGGACGCAGTTCTCGCGTCGGATCCGAGCTGGTCCCGAAGCAGGTTAGCGCGATTCAGCAGCAGTTGGAGTAAGCGAAGTACTTAACTCGGCTGTTTGTGCTGTTTGTCGCGGGAAGGTGCCTGCCTGAGGATGATTCTCCAACAATTACAACAACAGACACCTCCAACGCGGAATGGACGCCTGACTCCCTGCCTGACTGCCGGAAGGGTTTGGAAATGCCGGTCGGGATGAAATGGTCGCGGGTGACGCGGAGGATTTGAGACAGATCAGCAGATGGAAATACTACTCTATACTTACGATAGAAGAGATAGAGAGATAGGTCGGCATGTTGGTCAGACCCGAGAGTCACAATAGTAGTAGTATCTCTCGGCCCGGGTCAGCCATCAGGTCACCATGAGTAAAACCGAGAGCTAATGAGTTTGGTGGTAGAGAGGGAGGAAGGGAGGCGTGGTCGGGCGGGATAAGATAAGCGCCGGGATCAGCCAAGGGCCTGAGAGACTAGACTCGAACTCGACTAGTTCAGGCAGCCGGTCTCCAACAACCCACCTCACTAGTAGGTCTCCGTAGTAAATGATGTTCGGTGCTCACACGTCCGCCCGGATTCAGTGAGCGATAGCAATTGGTCATCAATCCTGATAAGCCTGGCGGTGGTGGGAGCTGACTTGCCGCATTCGTCAGGCTTCTAGAAGATTACTAAACTCCACCTCGTCAGGAAAAAGGTTACGCCGGTGTTTCTGGTGTTTCTGATGTTGCAGGTCAGCGTCGCTTCCACCGTTGCCTCCCTCCGAGTCAGAACCCGACCCTCCTTCCATGTTCCTCCACCCCCGTGAGTTGTATGTGTCTGCCAACCTCCCTCGTGCGTCCCTGTTGTTCCCCCATCCTCGGGACAGTGCATCAAGTCGTACAACGCTTATGAATACTCCCCTTACATACACACGCATACATCGTTCAGCCCGTTCAGCCTCACGGCTGACCCGGGTGCAAATAAACTTCGCGCCGGACACGCCGAACGTAGTAAGAGGACGGCGCCGATCGGGAACGACGGAGAGGGAAGGGCGGAGGAGGAGCACTACTGCAAGCGCGGCCAGCTGCCAGGGCTACTGATTAGTCTCATTGGCCTCGAGTCTGGGGGAAAATGCAGGTTAACCTGAATAGCCTTTTAGCCTTTTCAGTCCGGTTGGGCCTGACCACCGGTTACTTGGCCGCATTGGGACTTAGGGTCGGGGTCAGTCTAACCCCAAACAGGCAAGGTCTGCAGTTCCAACGTCACCCTGGGGCTTAACCCCTGGTGGGCGCTAGTCCCTTTCCGGCTGCCTAGACGGGCTAGGCACTAATACTGGGAATGGGATTGGCTCAACCGACCAAGTGGCGGGAGCTTGGTCCCCACGTGGAGAGCAGATAAACTGGTAAACCTTAGCAACCGCCACTCTATCTCATTACCAAATCGTTTCCACTTTTTTTGTCTCTTTCTGGTTTCTCCATCGTGTGATGGCCACCACGAAACTGGTCAAAATGTCTTTTCTGCTCATTCTCGTTGGTCTGTTCTTGTTGCCTTCGTTTATCAGCTGGAACTCGGCGGCGGTGCCCGGATTCATCCGATCCTTCCTCTGGTGTTCTCTCGTTTCGCGCTCTCACTCTTGGTGCTCTGGGCGGACGGTTCAGTGCCTGCGGTGAATCTCCGTCCCGCTCCATTCAAAACCCTCCCTCTTCCCTCTTGTTCCTCGCACTTCCAGACTCATCCTCTCTCTCTTTCTCTCTCTCTCTCTTCCTCATTCCCTCCCTCTCCCCCTCCCCCCAACTCTCACTCCCAAGGCAACCGGTGTGTGACAGGGCACTGTGTGTTATACTCACCCTACCCTCCTCCACCCAACCGCCACTTAACTAAATACCTCCACCCTCCCACACTACCTACACCTCATCTATCACTTAGGTCTACATAAAAACAAAATTATCACCATGGGTTACGGCGACGAAATCGCCGGCATGGACAACAAGTCCCAGAATGTCATGGGGGGTGAGAAGTACGATGGTGACTTGGTGGAGAAGATGAGCGAGGGCGAGCGGAACATCTACGAGGCCGGTATCGAAAAGTACAACCGTCTGGGATGGAAGCGCCTGACGGTTGTGCTGATCGTCGAGGCCATTGCGCTGGGTAGTTTGTCCATTCCCGGCAGTTTCGCTACGCTTGGTATGGTTGCCGGTGTCATCTTGACCGTGGGTCTGGGTTTTGTCGCCATCTACACCAGTTACGTGGTCGGTCAGGTCAAGCTGAAGTTCCCCGACGTCGCCCACTACCCCGAGGCGGGACGTCTGATGTTCGGTCGGGTTGGTTACGAGATTGTCTACGTGATGCTGGGTCTGCAATTGCTCTTCCTGACGGGCTCCCACTGCTTGACGGGTACCATCGCCTTCATTAACATTACCGAAAGCGGCGTCTGCTCCGTCGTGTTCGCCGTCGTCTCCGCCATCATCCTGCTGCTCTTCGCCATCCCTCCCAGTTTCGCTGAGATGGCTATTCTGGGCTACGTCGACTTTGTCTCCATCATCGCCGCTATTCTGATCACCATGATTGCCACGGGAATCACGGCTTCCGACAGCCCGGCTGGTCTGTCCGGGGTGAACTGGTCCGCTTGGCCCAAGGAGGGCATCACCTTCACGGACGCCTTCATTGCCGTCACCAACATTGTCTTCGCCTACAGTTTCGCCATGTGCCAGTTCTCGTTCATGGATGAGATGCACACCCCCAAGGACTACGTCAAATCCATCTGGGCGCTGGGTCTCATTGAAATCGTCATCTATACGCTGACAGGTGCGCTGATCTACGCCTTTGTTGGTCAGGATGTGCAGAGCCCCGCCTTGCTGTCCGCCGGGAGCATGGTGAAGCGTGTGGCGTTTGGGATTGCGCTGCCCGTCATCTTCATCAGTGGTTCGATCAACACGGTGGTGCTGGGCCGCATGATCCATGGGCGCATCTTCAAGAACTCGACCATCCGCTTCATCAACACCAAGATGGGCTGGATCACCTGGCTGGCCCTGATCACCGTCATCACCTGGGTGGCGTTTGTGATCGCCGAGGTCATTCCCTTCTTCTCGGATCTGCTGTCCATCTCCTCTTCGCTCTTCATCTCGGGCTTCACCTTCTACTTCCCCGCGCTGATGTGGTTCTTGCTGGTGCGCGAGGGCAAGTGGAACACGCCCAAGAACCTGATGCTGGGGGCACTGAACCTGTGCTGCCTGATTATTGGTCTGGTGACGCTGGGGGCTGGTACCTACGCCAGTGTCGACGACATTGTAAGACCATCCTATCTTCAATTCATCTCGATGATTATGATGCTAATATTCTTATTTTTCTAGATTCTCAACTACCGCAACGGTTCCGTGCGTGGTGTGTTCACCTGCGCTGCTCCGGAGTAGAGCCTTCTTTGTGATTATTTCGATGGGGAGGCGACTCCGACCGGTGCCCACCTTTTTCTTTTTCTTCCTTGGTGTGGGAATCGGTCGGAGTCTCTCTTTCTCCCCACCCCTGCAAATACCCCCCCACCCCAACTACTGCATTTGCATTTGATGTACATATGACTCGATGTTTATGATTTGGATTTGTGAATACATTTACGAGCGCCCTGTTGATACACGAGCGGGTCTTTTCCTGTCATCTTTGCTCTGATATTTGTTCCGCCTCTGCATCAGCACTATACCTCCCATGTGTTTTGATTCGGCGATAGATCAAGACCCCTCTCGCAATAGAGTTCTACATTCTTGATTATTATCATCATCAAACAGATAAGCCTCGTATCATGTAGATAAGCCTTGTGGTGGCGTTGTCTTGCCCACTGGATCGAGTCAAGGTCCAAGGTTTGCGCAATGCTCGGATGACGCGGGGAGGGCGGAGGTCCATGCCACCGCGGGCAACATGCAACGTCACAATCACGATCCCCCCTTCCATCCGAACGAACCGGCCGAGCAGAGAAAGAGTGGAAGAAATAAGCACGCCATCGGATCAAGTTCCCGCTGAGGTTGCGTTCGATGGATCCAGTGGGGTCCCATCCCCAGTGTCCACTTCTTTAACGAAAGTAGGATGTCATGATGTAGTGGATGTGATCGCCGCTGAGGTGAGATGGGCTGATACCACAACTTATTACTACTTCGCTGACTGCAGTGTGTGATAGATCGACATGATGATGATGGTGACACTTGCATCTCTGCTACTGGATAATACCATCGTCCAGTCTGACTGCATCTGGTCTGGTACTATTCATTGGTCCCGATCATCATGTGGTATACTACTAATAGAGTCTAATAGAGTACAGATATATCTACTACTTGTACTCCGTAGTAACAGTGAACTCACTACTACCATGAATTCATGTCAGTGGTGCTAACCAGCCACCTCGTTAGCCACCAATGGATAATTACTCCCCTGCTATATAAGGCGCCCAGTCAAGCTTTCACTATCCCCAGCTTGGATAATGATGGCCTTCACCACACTGAATCATACCATGTCATGTGCTTCTGCCGACCAGTTGCCGAATCAGTCATCACCATCATGTGACCTGTACATGCACTCACTTCCTGAGTCATTATTCTTAATGCATAACTAATGCATGAATAATGAAAGAGTTTCTCTCCTATTCCTTTTGTTCTGCTGTCCAACGAAAGACTCCTTTTCCTCTCCACCATCCACAACCAGCAATCTATCCCAAGTAGCTATACCTCTTCGGTCCTATCCTCACCCCCCTTTGCATGTACTTAGTGTAGCCCTATACCAACACCATCTCCCGTAACGAGTATAGGTTTCGCATCCCAATATTAGATCCATCAACTTGACATCCGATCGACACTCACTAGCTGAAACCCTGCCAATCACTTCCTCCTCGGCTGCCCCGTATTTCCACAACTGGAGCTGCTATTTCTATCATCCGGCATCCGCATGTCTCACTCCAACACCTCCATCATCATGCACGCTTCAGCTTGCTGTCGGCCTTATAACCCCAGGCTACTCCGGGTGGGAGTTGTCCTCTTCATGCTCCTTCCCTCATAACAGCAATTCCATCTCCATCTTTCTCCATCACTTTCATACCCATCTCCATCATGAAATTCACTGTCGCCGCTGTCGCTGCCTTCGCTGCTGGAGCACTGGCTCAGAATGTCCAGATCGCCTCCCCCAAGGCCGGCCAGACGGTCCAGGCGGGACAGAAGGTGATTGTTCAGATTGAGCGTCCCGTAAGTCCCTGCGTCGCTGTTACCCTCTCAACAAACCCGAATGACATGAAATGCGTCGTTTCACTAACCAAGATGTTTTGCTAATAGACTCCCCCCACCAACGTCGAGGAGATGGCCATCGCCATCGGCCTGCAGTCCTGCGCCTCGGCTACCTGCTACCCGGCCTCGGAAGTCCTGGGCCAGGTCCTGTACAATGGCGCGTTTGACCCCGAGTACCACGAGTGGTACTTGCCCCAGTATCAAAACTTCACCGTGACCATTCCCGAGGGCACGGCTTCGGGCAAGGCGGTGCTGGGTGTTGCTCATGCTTCCCTGATTGGAGTAAGTTGATCGCCATTTCAACC
This sequence comes from Aspergillus welwitschiae, assembly GCF_003344945.1. Classification (NCBI taxonomy): domain Eukaryota; kingdom Fungi; phylum Ascomycota; class Eurotiomycetes; order Eurotiales; family Aspergillaceae; genus Aspergillus; species Aspergillus welwitschiae. Next base: position 308,519 of record NW_020798719.1, read on the forward strand.
GGTGAATCTCTGCTGATTTGGTTGTGTTCTAGGCTTCGTTTGAGCCCTACCTCCAGACCCTGAGTCAGAACATCACGATCGCATAGGTTGGTGCAGTGGAGGTATAGGCAGGCTCAAGGGAGATCGCCTGACTGAGTATTGTGTACATAGCAACTCTTTTCACTAATTGAAGCGAATAATCATTTCTGATGAACGGTACACGCAATTCCTCCCGCTGATATAGCTCGTCGCGGTGGTGGTGATTTAGCGCCAATCACGCCATCCCTTGCATTTCGTTTGCACGACAGATCGGCATCCAGCATCAATTCGAATTGCGTTGTCCAATGGAAGACCTGATTGATAACATCTCAAGTGGGGTGATGGTGTCTTGACAGAATACATAAATAAAAAGCATACCTTCGCGGCCCCGCTACACTGTAAATAAACCACCATTATCTTACAACCATGAAAGGACTCTCACTCCTCGCCTTCGCCGCTCTGGCGCAGGCGTCCATCGACTCCTTTGCAGCAATTGACAAACCAGACACCCAGAATGTCCTACAGGACCACCATGTAGCCCACCACTCCTCCAGCAGTCGCCCCAACATCGTCTTCATCCTCGTCGACGACCAAGACCTGCAAATGGACTCCCTCCACTACACCCCACGAATCAACCATTACCTCGCCAACCAGGGCGCCTTCTACCGCAATCACTTTGTCACCACTGCCTTGTGCTGTCCCTCACGAGTGAGTCTTTGGACAGGCAAGCAAGCCCACAACACCAACGTGACTGAAATCTATCCCCCATACGGTACCCACCCTACCAATTGCCAAAATCCGGAGATACTAACAATATGCTATAGGGGGATACCCTAAATTCGTCGCCGAAGGCCACAACGAGAACTGGCTTCCCCTCTGGCTCCAAGCAGCCGGCTATTCTACCTACTACACAGGGAAACTCTTCAACGCCCACACCGTCGACAACTACAACGCCCCCTTCGTGACGGGCTTCAACGCCTCCGACTTCCTCCTCGACCCGTATACATACCAGTACCTCCGGCCTCACTACCAACGGAACCAGGACCCCCCAACCAGCTACGAGGGCCATCATACCCTCGAAATCCTCTCCCAAAAGGCCCTGGGATTCCTCGACGACGCTCTCTCCAGCAATGACCCATTCTTCCTAACCGTCGCCCCAGTGGCACCGCACTCCAACCTCAACATGACAGACGAGTCCGACACCACCACATTCCGCTTCTCTCCTCCCATCCCACTAGACAAACATAAACATTTGTTTCGGGATGCTAAGATCCCCCGAACCCCTAACTTCAACCCTGACCATCCCAGCGGAGTCAGCTGGGTAAGATCCCTGCCGCAACAAGATGCCGAGAGCGTCGCCTACAATGATGAGTTCTATCGCGAGAGACTGCGTGCGTTGCAGGGTGTGGATGAACTCGTGGAGGAGATAGTCCTCCGACTAGATGATGCGGGTATTCTGGATAACACGTATATCTTTTATACCTCCGATAATGGGTACCATATTGGTCAGCATCGGTTACATCCCGGTAAGGAGTGTGGCTTCGATGAGGATATTCGGGTGCCGATGTTTGTGAGAGGGCCTGGGGTGCCAAAGGGCGTGGAGGTGAGCGCGGTGACGACGCATATTGACCTGGCGCCGACTATTCTGGATATTGTCGGTGGCGAAGCAGAGGGAGAGTTGGACGGAGTCGCGATTCCGTTGACGAGAGAGGAGATTCATGCTGCGGATGTGGATGGGGACAGACATGAACATGTTAATGTTGAGTATTGGGGCTTGGCTGGGTTTGAGGGTGCGTTTGGACGGGACGGTGAGTAGTATTTATTTCCCCCCCTGTCTTATACTACTGCTTGTGAGGAGTGGTGCTAATGGAGTATGATAGAGAACGGTGGACCGGCTACCTTCATCAATAACACCTACAAGGCGTTGAGGCTGATTAGCCCCGACTTTAACCTCTACTACTCTGTCTGGTGTAGTGGGGAACATGAACTCTACGATTTGACTGTATGCCACCCTCCTACCACCTCTCCTTTCCGTTAACTACACTGACAGCGAGATGTATAGACCGACCCCTACCAACTGCATAACCTCTACCCGAACCTAGCAGCATCCAAAATAGGATCCTACTCGGCCGTCAAAATATCCACCCGTCTCGATGCCCTCCTTATGGTGCTCAAATCGTGCAAAGGAGATACCTGCATCCAGCCGTGGCGGACTCTGCATCCTTACGGGGATGTGCATAGCTTGCTGGATGCATTGGACAACACGTTCGATGGGTTCTATGTACGTCAGGTACGGGTGCAGTTCGGCTGGTGCGAGCATGGATATTTGCTCGAGGCCGAAGGGCCGCAGGTGCCGCTGGCTTATCGGCATACGAGGTGGAGTGATTGGGTTTGATGGGGGTGGAGTACTTGCATGATCTCAAAAAGCAAAGGAAAGGCAAGAGTGATGCCTGGAAAAGTAAATGCAGTGGAATAAATAGTGACTTGTAAATACCAATCAGATATTTGAGAGTGATATCATAGAAGATCCATATTTTATGCCTTTGAAGCTCACAATCCTATCTTTATTCTGCTGAACATTGGTAAATCTCCGGGAGCAACGCTTACAGCCGACTCTCCCTTCCCGGCTCACTCACCAACTTCACCTTCTGCAACGCATTTCCATCCTTGAACCCTCTCATCAACTCGTTCGACCCCTTCTCCCCAGCTCCCAACTTCCGCCACTTGACCAGCTCCAATAACTCCGATTGCACTCCCTCCACGCGATCCACCACCAACTGTCCCAACACCGGTAGGAACTTGAATCCATGTCCACTTCCACCCGTAGCTACCATCACCCCCTTCTTCCCTGGCACCCGATCAATCACCCAGTGATTATCATACGAATCTGTGTACCAGCATAATCGCGTCTGTGAAATCCCAATCCCCGCCTCTTTCAACTCAGGTAAATACCGATCCAAGAACCCCTGAATCACCGAGACAGACTTCTCCGGTAACCCAGACACAGACGGGGCCGTCCACTTCGTGATCGGGGCACTGCGCACCTGTCCATCAAACTGCACTTGGGGATGCGTGTATTTTGTTCCGCGGTATCCGATCTTCAGCACCCCCCGGTCATCCAGAGGGAAGCCGTACAGGTTGCCATTCTCTCCGCTGCGCACGTTCCATTGGAAGACGGGGAAGTTGGATGCCGAGAATCGTTGGCGGAGTGGAGAGCCCTCTGGGATTTGGATCATCGCCACGGATCCCGCGGTGGTTTCGCAGAGCCCGTCCATCTCTGGGACGAGGATAGGTGTCCATCCGCCGCAGGCGAGGATGGTCAGGGCGGCGGTGTGGTGTTTGCCATCCGCGGTGCGGATCCCGATTACCTCACCATTGGATTCGAGCAAACCCTCGAAGCGACCGGCTTGTCGGTCTAAAACGAGCTTGACACCTAGTTGCTGCGCTAGATGAAGTGCGTAGCGACATGCCTTGTCTGCGTAGACGAATCCCCCGATCATGTCGAGGTACCCGCTTGGTTGTTGTCCGTCGCGCGTTAGGTGGAAGGGGTCGACAGCGTAGCCGTAGCCATCCGCTTTGGCTCGGGTTACCTCTTGCGGGTTGGAGGCAAACAGGTACTGAGTGTGTCCGAGGCCTGCTTTGGTCAGGTTCTCTACTGAAGCCTTTTCGAAGGGGTTCAGGCCGGCTGCGTCGCCGTGGTCGCCGAAATGGTAGTTGCCGCAGTTGACATAGATGCGTTCCTTGCTAGTCATTCCCGGGGGAAGAGTGCTTCCCTTGGCAAGAGACTCGTTCCATGTCTCCCATGCCTTGATTGCTTCGAGCGTGAAGTTCTGGTACCATGTTTCGTGGCCGTAGGCGGCCCGGATGATCTTGTTGCAGTCTGCAAATTGTAATTAGCATAGGAACATACTTTTGGTGCAGTGAGAATACCTGCAGATGCAGCATCACAGCCACGGTCAAAGTCATAGAGCGTCTCGTGGTAGGGCTGACGGTCAAAGACGGTGACGTTGCGATACCCCCTCCGGACCAGATGGATGGCGCTGGAGAGACCGAACACGCCCGCGCCAACAATGGCGATCGGGGCGGTCTTGTCGAGGGGAGTAGACATGGTAAATGTGCGGTAGATACACAGCGAAAGTTGCACGCTTATCAGGGTCAATGCGATTTATAGTTGAAGATTGGTTCAGACACTGGCGCTGCCAAGCTGTTGATAGGATAAAGTTGGTCGTGCGGAGAAGGACACCCCCACTCTTAATTGCTGGTCACACTGATAACGCGGGGCTGCAGTAGACACGGGATGGATGGACCTTCCTGGAAGCAATGGAGAGGAGGATGATGATGCCAGAAGGAAGAAGATGATGTGTTCCAGAGAGGGGTTATCTATCATCGCCATCGCTGGCATCGGGCTGGCCCGCCTGGGCTTCCCTTTGCGGCAATCCAACCCTGATATGCGTTGGATTTACTCCTCACGGCGGAATGATACGAAGAACAGCCAGTTTGATGCCACCTCCCACCTCCCATCTTATCTGTATGGTGGCATCAGGGTCGATAAGTGATGGTGATGATATGCCATGTGATCCTTGTCACAACAGCGAAGATGATAGTGAAGTGAAGCATATATGCTCGGGCTGATCCCGGTCGTCCATCCAGTGGCCCTCTTTCGATGGAAGGAAATCCCTGGGAATTGTCTGAGGCGTATAGTTGACCACTGTCTCATTGTAGCATTCACTAAAGCCAACCATGGACACGCAGAAAGATGACCACAAGTCACACGCTGTCGCAGAAGAAGCAGGCGTCGTAGTAGGGGACTCTGTTCCCATCGACGCCGCAGCAGAGCGGTCAGTCGTGCGCAAGCTGGACTTTCGGTATCTACTCTACCCTCTTGCCTGCTAAAGAGATGCTGATCTGCAGACTGCTTCCCGTCCTCTCGCTCATGTACTTCTTCAACTCCCTTGACCGCTCCAACCTGGGGAATGCCAAAACGGATGGCCTCGAGAACGATCTCCACCTGGTCGGAAATCAGTATAATGTCATCTTGGCTGTCTTCAACGTCACCTTCTGCTTATTTGATCTCCCGTCCAACTTGATGTTGAAGAAATTCAGCGGAAAGGTGATGCTACCGTTGATGATGATAGGATGGTGGGTTACCCTTCTAGTAAGTATGTCTGACTTCGCTAACCATGGCATCAGGGGTTCCATCACACTGCTGCAGTGTGCCGTGTTCAACTTTGCAGGCCTGTTAGTCTGCCGTTTAGTCATGGGGATCTTCGAAGCAGGATTCTTCGGTAGGTAGAACCTCCCGTTGCTCGTCTGCTTTACTGACCGCGTCAGCCGGGGTGATCTTCTACCTCACGCAGTTCTACAAACGCAACGAGATTGCCTTCAGACTGAGCATCTTCTACGGCATGGTCACCATCGCTGGTAAGTACCCCTCGCATAATAGCGTATTCTTCTAACCACTCAGGTGCCTTTTCTGGTCTCATCTCCTTTGGCGTCTTCCAAATCAAGCACCACCTCCCAGGCTGGAAGTACCTCTTCCTCATTGAAGGCGGTGCCACCCTGATCATTGCATCCTTCGCGCTTTGGTGGCTCCCTGCCAGCGGCGCTCAGTGCCATTGGTTCAATGAAGCCGAAGCTCGCGCGGCCCAAATGCGCCTCTTACAGGACGGTTCAGTGCGGACGGGTGAGAAGCTCTCGATTACCGCGGCCTTGGCCGCGCTCAGTGACTGGCGCGTGCTAGCATGGGCTGTCAGCTGCTTCTGCTACGGCGTCGCTCAAACTTCCGTTAGTAATTTCCTGCCGCAGATGGTGGCCCTCCTGGGATATTCCACCATTAAGACGAATCTCTACACGGTGGCGCCGTACTGTGTGGGTACAGCCGTGCTCTGGATCATCTGTCTATCATCTGATCACTTCCGGGAACGTTCCATACATCTGGCAGGCTCGCTGATGATTACCTTTGTCGGGTATATCATCTTGATCGCGGTGGACGCGTCAGAGCACCAGGGTGTCGCCTACTTTGCCTGCTTTCTGCTGGCAGCCGGGGCCTTCGTGCCCAGCTCCGTCTTCCATAGTTGGCACACTAATAATGTCACCGACGAGTCGCAGCGTGCTGCTACTGTGGGATTCCTGGTGGGCGCGGCCAACTGTGCTGGCATCCCGTCCAGTCTGGCATTCAAGGCAGATACAGCCCCGCGATATAAGCCGGCGCTAATCGTCAACTGCGCGTTTCTTCTTTTCGGGGTGCTGGTGATCCTGGGGATGGGGACGTATTTCCGCTACGATAACCGGCGCCGCGATCGCGAGCAGGGGGTGAGACTCACCGCGGCGGACGTGTCGACCAAGTCGCTGGTGGGCGGGTGGAAGGATCCGAATTGGCGATGGACCACATGAGGTCAGATATTGCAGACTATCCTGTTGTTGTGGCCCTACCCTATCATACGGCCATATGTAACCATGGGTGTGCCCGTTATGGTAGAACAAGGAATTTCGACGTCGGCGTAGTAATAACCAATAAATCGGCTGAGATTAAGTCATTCAGCGGCCCGCTGTTTCAAGCTAGTTCCCTGGCTACGATAAACTCAGATAAGCATCTATGCTCTTCAATCGGACGAAGACTGATGCTTCCATTGTTACTGGCTGCAATAAGCCTCAGCTCCCCCGCGGAGGGATCACCCGGACGTCCGAGCTGACTTCGGTGTACGACCCCAAAAGCGGACAGCTTGACTACGGCGACAGGGGTTGAGCCAATCTATTCGTACAGCGTGTTTCCCAACGGACGACCGTTAGGGCGGCTGATGCGCCCAATGATTCGCCGGGGATGACCTTATCGGGGCTTATCCTGTGCTGTTCGAAAGGCTGACAGGCACCAGGGATATGCAAGCCATAGCAACTTCGAAAGTGACAACCATGCTCCCCCCTCTTTCTTTCCCTTTTTTTCTATGAACCGAATCGGCTCCATGTCTCATCATCTCCCTCCCTTATGGCTGCCAGCGAATACACGCCTCTACTCGAACCCTCCACACGGCCGCAAGACCGGTCATCGCGATGGAGGGTTCTGGCTCTGATCTGTTTCATTGTCCTGATCCAGGACTTCGCTGAGTATCTCTCCCAGGCGCCCCAGACCGAAATTTGGCTCGAGGTTGTCACTCGCAAGTTCTGTCCTGTAGGGCAGGATGGGCCGGAATGTCAGATGGACCGCGTGCAGAGGGAGGTGGCCCTCCTGCAGGGCTGGAAGGATACGCTGGAGCAGGTCCCGGGTGGGGATCATTCTCTTCAGTTATCCGGAAGCTCGACTAATACATACTAGGTATACTGTTTGCAGTCCCATATGGCGTGCTGGCTGACCGGATCGGACGTCGACCGGTCTTGCTTCTATGCGCGGTGGGATTCACGCTGAGCGATACGTGGACCAAGGCTGTCGGTGAGTGCAGATACTATAGATTAGAACATTCTAGGTCTCAATAACTGATGCTGTTGATTACCGTCCAGGCTGGTTCTCCGATCAGCTCCCGCTGCGACTGATCTGGCTTGGTCCGATAGCTCAAGTATTGGGTGGCGGCACACAAGTAGCCACCTCCATTATGTTCGTCATACTCGCTGATTTGTTCAGCGACGAAGAGCAGTACGAGACCTCCATTGCCCTAGTGGATGTTTGCCTAGCTCACATAGTTTAGGATCACGGCATTTCTCTACGTATCAGCCACGGTGCTCGTCAGCGAGATTCTGGCCACCCCGCTTAGTGCTCTGCTCATGACGAAGAACATCTGGCTACCGTATCTACTATCACCGGCTTTCAATGCTGGTGGTGGTCTCCTTTTGCTCCTCTTACCGGAGACATTACCCCGGACCCCACCCGGCCAACCGTCGTCTTCCGAGCAGACATCACAACGACAGACTTTCCGGGGGCGCATCAGAGCTGGAGTTGATGAGCTGAGCCGGTCAATTGCTGTAGTTTGGCGACATCGTCCGGTGCAACTATTTCTGGTGGTGTTCTTTATTGCGTATCTGGGAATGCAGGTTATGAAACTGCTTCTGCTCTTTGCTGCCGACCGGTTTCATTGGACAATTGCGCAGGTGAGTGGGACTAGAAATAAGTAACAACGATATGGCCAGACCTAACATTTCTTTTTAGGCCAGCTTCCTCATACCCGTACGAGGGTTTACTAGACTACTCCTGCTTCTCGTAATCCTGCCAGGCATATCGCGCTGGCTCGTAGAGCGACGGCGCATGTCCCCATTCACCAAGAACACTAGACTGGCTCTGACGAGTAGCGCTTGTATGGGCGTAGGATGTCTGCTGATTGCGCTGTCTAGCCATCCGGCGGGCGCAGTTTTGGGGCTGGTCGTGTATGCGCTCGGTTCGGCAATGCACCTATTTGCTCGGCGCATTATCACCTCGCTCGTTGACGCGCATCACATGGGTACGCTGTATACGGCGATTGCGGTGATGCAGGGAATCGGAGTATTGGTAGCTGGGCCAATGATGGCGACAGCGTATGGCTGGGGATTGGCCCAGGGTGGAGTGTGGACGGGGGCGCCCTTTTTGCTGGTGGGTGGACTTTATGGGGCGGCTGGGTTGGCAATCCTCCTGGGAAGTTGGGAGGGCCGCAAGGATGATCTGGAGGATGGAAGATGCAGCGAGACTATTGGCTAGGACAGACACATCATCGCTACTTTCACAGCACTTTTAGTCTAGCACAAGATAAGCGATTGTGGTACCTAGTTTGACTGAAGCTTAACAGTTTTAGTTTATCGTTGAAGCGCTGGACCGACCACTAGAGAGGCATATCGGGAGGGATAAAAATAGATCCCCCTATAGTAAGTCGATACGTCCTGGGGATCATCGATGTTTACCGATCCCCAGCTGTTGGGGGGGTGATGCGAAGATTGTCTGCAACTGGGAAGCCATCACAAGTGGTTCGCTGTAGAATCATATCTCATGAAGCGAGCTTTTATCCACAAGGAAAGTGCAATATCCCGTCGTCTCTGATGGATGCTGCAATGAAGAGGCAATTCGGAGATTGTGGGCGATTGTTGGTGCCTGGCCACTAGGCCTGTTCGGGTTGATTTACTGCCTTGCTGGCCTCACCCGCTCACCTGATCGCACCTGATCGATCCATTCCGAATAACCTCATGAAGACTCTTTACCTCTCTCGCTCCGTCTGCATGGAATCAAGCACTCCAAGATTAATCAACTCTCGGCTTATTCTTCATCCACCCAAATTGGCATCTGCATACCTGTCAAGCCTTTCGTGACGATCATCAAGATCATGAAACCCACCGCCAATCACTGCCACTTGCACGGCGCCCGATCCTTGGAAATCGCCGTGGCTGTCCGACGGGCTTGATTTGCCAACGACGCGTCTTTCCCCCCGGGCTAGCGGCCACTAGTCCATCCATCGAACTCCATCCATGGCTTCCCTCGGCGAATCCAGCCGCCGTTTCGCCCAGCCCGGCCCCCACTGGTCCTCGGTCGGTTCCTGTTTCAAAGCTGCTATTTTTTGCTCCTGGCCTTTTTCTCTCTCTCCTGACCCACCACACGTCCAGTCCAGGCTGATTTGATTCCCGACGCCGCCGCCGCCGCCGCCGCTGCCTCGCCCATCGCTCTTTCTCCTGACCGTTGCTTATCCTTCCACCGGACCACTCCGCCCTTCTCTTTGTCCGTCCCTACAACCTCCACCAGCATACACTCGTTTCAACGCTTTGTCTTGCTTTTCTTTCATCTCAGTCGCCCACCATGCAGTTGAAGTCCATTATTCTCGCTCTGGCTTTCAGTGCCTTTGCTCAGGCTCAGACTATTCATGGCTACTCCGAAAAGGATTGCAAGGGGACCAACCCCACAGATTCCACTAGCTCAAAAACAAATACGTGTCTGACCCTGGAAGCGAGCAATTCCAAGTCCCTCAAGGGTAGCCCTGGCGACTATGTTCTCACGGCGTTTTCGGAATCGAAATGTCTCGGCAACGGCTATGCCCTGCCGCCCGGCAAGTGTATCAACGGCGACAAGTTCACGACCTACGAGGTATGTGCCTTGAGAAGGATCTGATACGGGTTACCCTGGGGTTGCTAACAAAACCGAACTATCTAGGTCCAATTCATCCCCATCGCCAAGCGAAGCAACGCAACGGCCCTGCTGGAGTTGTACGCCGACTACTACGCCGAATTCCCCGAGGAGGCCGAGGAGCTTAAACGCCAGCTGAACGAAGCGTAGGGGCAGAAGATGGACGCCACTGTACAATGAACTTGTGGGATTCTGCATAGTTGAATGCCTCGATTATTCTTTTTGAAGTGTTTGGAGTTTGGGATACCATATCTGCGACATTATTACTAGCCCCATGGCACGGATGACAATGCAAGCTATTCTCGTTTCCACTGGAGTCACATGGCAGGAACACTGGTGTCTACAGATGATCGGTTAGATTGAAAACCTGTCCTGCCATATTGCAGGTCGGACGGATGCCTTTGGAATGGAGCCGATCCGGATGGACATCAGATGACTTGCCGATTTCTGGACTTCATGCTTCTAGCAGGCCATGTATCGTAGCTCGTCAATTACATGAAATGGCCTGGAAAAGCAATGCGATAGAAACTGGTGAACCGGCCTAGGAATTGGACCCTTCAGCTCCACTTCAGTCACTGCATGTCTAAAGAAGTGAAGATGGATCATGTCCTATGAAGCTAGGCTCGGAATGTGTAGAACGGAATGGTGGTTTTAGGAATCGTCGAGAAGACATTTAGAATCTCATCAGCATGGACGCTTTGGACGAGATGGTGCAGCCAGCAGAATGATTGTAATTGGATTTACTATTAGCAAGCACCGACCAGTCTACAATCAAGAACAATCACAACACGATCGCATAAGCGGATGGATTTTCATTTCAACTATCGAGAACTCATTACTCCAATGTTCATTCTGGTTTCAGTTCAGACAGAGCAGCCAGCAACAAAGAAACACTATGACAAAGCAATCTTGAAGAGGATTGTCTCAACCCGCCATGGAGATAGCCTAAATAGACCTACCTCTAGCAGAGCAGTGCCGACCACTCCTCCTGAGGCCCAGTACACTCGGCCGTCGGGTCCGCCAACCACCACAGCCGATCGGGCGAGGTGGGGATCATATACGCATTGATGATGTTCATGCAGCTGCAGCCCGTATACTTCTTCCATACGCCTCTCCGATGGCCGGCACCCGCTCCTGCCAGGTCATCGCATCGTAACCCCGGCATCTCGGACAACACTCCTAGGAGTGAAGCACGCATCGCTGGAGCAGGTCATCGCAGCGTTGCGGGTTCTGGCACCGGTCTCGCAGTGAATAGTTCCCCGGCTGGGCGCTGCATCCCACTGCCTTCAACATGGGATTCATGGCATTGAGCACCGCATCGCCGTACGGATCCACCCCGACACCGGGACTGTCCTTGCGCGGAGGCATCAATTTGTCCAGCAACAGCCCGGTCTGATACCGCGCCATGTAAACCTGCCAGGCCAATTCGCCGAGGAAGTGAAGATAATTTGGGAAGCGGGCCAACATGCCGGCACTGCAGCTCCCGTGCACGCATTCATGACAAAGTTTGGTGTTGTCGGACGGACACCAGGTGAAGCCGTAGACTTGCTCTGCCACGGCGTATCTGGGACGTCGAATTTCTCTCTCAGGGCACGAAGGAGGTATTCACCACGAGGCAGGAAGCCCAAACGGCTGGGAGCCGCTGTGGCGAGGAGCTCGGGATCAGGAAGGTCTCTCAGATCATGAGTCCAGGCCAGACATTCGTGGAAGATGGCGGCCCGTATGTGTGGGTCGTAGATGCCCACGAGGTTGCGGGCATCTTGCGGTGATCAGTCACGACCTTCATGCCTTCGGAGAGCTGACCGGCTACCTTCGCGATCAACGTTCGTCTTGCAACGGACCAAATCCCCAGGAAAGTACTTGTGTCTTGCAGCGCGCGCGTCAAAGCGCAACAATAGCCCTCACATCGCTGTAGAAGCGGGAATCGACACATTGCGGTGAGCATCTACACTGTAATAAGACATGATTCGTCAATTGAGATGCAGGCCGTTCCCAGTCATTCTCGAACAAGGTAGAAACCCCGAGAGCACGCAAGAAAGACATGTAAATCAAATCCACCGATCATCATACAAACCATTTGCTTTGCTTATTGGTGGAGACAAAGTACGGTTCGACTATTTGGCACAGCTTTCTTTCGCAAAGCTGGACATCCATCCTAGGGCCGATAGGATCTACGGAGAAGGTCCGTTGAAAGTCAGATTTAGAACTCGTCATTGTTTAGGAGACCGTTGCCTACACCTCCATATCATAGGCGTAAAACTCTATGGTCCACCCGTCAAGAGCTGGAACTGTCACGCTTGGGCCTAGGAGGGGCACCCGACGCGCCCTGCGGATGCAATATCCTTCCGAGATGCAACTGGGCCCTAAGTGGTCCCTAATCCCATTCCCGGGTTCTTGAAGGAATGCAGCCACGGGGAGCACGGTCGCATGCATATACACATGAAAGTAACATGTTTGATTAGGGCGATCCTTATCCCGTGCTCCACGTCACGGGGTTATTGAGTCCTAATATCTTGATATTGTCCGAGTAGGACTCGGCGGCAAGGCCCGAGGTTGTGTCATGCTCACCTCGTCGTACTCTGGTTGGCTTCAAGGACCATCAATCCTGATAAAAAAGCGAAGACAGGGAAAGCCAATGGCTTGAACTTCACTTGTGTTGTACGAATCCACCGGTTGACGTCACATGGATCAGGCAGCCCTCTTCCCCATACACTACAGGGCCATCAGATACGCAAGGAGTAGAAGCAAGGTGGATCTGGTATGCTTGTACCGCTCTGTCTATCTGCATACGTCTGTTTTCGGCTGAACAATCACGTGAACTACGTTTAATATGTCATAGGAGGTAGTTACTCTGTATTGATATATGCAAGCAGCTAGGGATCCAAGGAAACGCCGAAACAGAAGTAGTTGGGAAAAAAAGGTCAGGGAAACCGGAAAAAATTGTAGAGCATCACTGTATACATCACGTCTCGCCGCATCGCATCACAGTTCCTACATGGCCAACGTTCAGGAATTAGTGTGCACGGATCGCTTCGGTACCGGAAAGCTGGACTCAGTGGGCTGCTGAAGATCAAAACCTTCCTGAACCACGAAAGATCAGCATCTCCACTTGGGGAAGATCACAGGGCAGGGCACCAATGACACTTACCAGTCAGGCCTCCCTTGCGGGATGTGCTGAACGGCTGACCCCTTGGCGCATACGTCTTCTGCCCATGGGCGCATCCTGGACCATGTCTTCAACCGCCGAATTGCTCTGGAAGATGCGACCGATGGCAGCCAGACCCACCAAGAGAGTGAGCGGCAAGATGGTGATCGTGCAGAGAGATGGCTCGCCAGAAGCGGCACACGAGGCCAGACACACTGTGCTCGCCAAAACTGCCGAGAAACTCATGAGGAGAGGACTTTGCTAGTGACGATTAGGGTACCAACGTTTAGACAGTGCAGTGGGAAGTCAAAGCTTGAGGTCCGTGTCAATAAAAACCAGGTGTGCAAATACGGAGGCAGAAGGCAAAGGAGGAGGCTAGATTTATAACGAACTTCTTTGCAGATGATGTGATGGACATTAAGGCCATTTTATCCTCTCTATCGATCATGTTGGACGTCAGCATAAATGCAACAACGTCAAAAGAGCAGTAAAGTTAAATTGCAGCATGGTTCTTCTGAAGACATCGTTCGTACTTTATCATATCCTGTTTTGGAACAAAGTTTTGTTGGTGCATTGGACATGCCTTAACGGGAAATTTTCCAAACTTAGTACCTCTGCTGAACGAAAATATCTTGAGTCAGTAAGACAACGATGGATGACAGTTGGCAGACCCACGAGGCACCGGCTGCATTGTATCTTGCAGGGCTGGGAAGGTGGAAGATGGCAAGATGCATGGAGGAAGCATACTCGCTCAGTGGCTACCCAATTACCATGGAGGACTGTTATAGCCAGGATATGGACTTAATTAAGTTGTCTGGTTCAAACAAAATCGCTCATGACTTCCAGCTACTACAACCTAAATTGTCTGATTTGTGTGTGAATTTTGATGATTCTTGACGCCGGAGAAATAAAGACAGTTTCCGGTCAGTTGGGAAGAGAATGACCATATACTAAGTTATTCTACTCTTATAGATTCATATGCTTTGTCTGCAGAACTGATATCATTCCAAATGCCTCTGGAGCCCTCATGAGCTACTAGCTGTTGGATTCATCATACGGCATCAGTTATCCACGTGCCCTGTTGGTGGCAATCCTTATCCCGTAGCAGGCCATCAGGAAATCCGCAAGACCTTGATGAAAGCACATATCTGACGCAGGTAGCTTCTAGAACACAATATGTACGCCTTACGCAGTCAATGCACAGGCCCATAATCAGGGTTTGGAATACGGAGTGGTGGGGAAATTGTACTTCGAGTTGATGGGGAAGTTCATTGGTGGCTTTACGGGTTGGTTTTTCATAGTACTCTAAAGAAAATCAATGGCGTGTCAATCGGCCCGGTTGGGTCTAACAAGCGTGCTCGTGTGATTGATAACAGATTAGGCTTAAATATCCCATACGACGCTCAACCTGGAAGTGCCTGGTATCTTCGGGGTGAAAATAAAAACGGATGGTATGGCAGTCTACCTAGATATCTATCTCGATCTATTCGCAGTTCTATCAAATGTAAATGTCTATAGCGGAAGTCTAAACAGTTGGTCAGAAGAGAACCCCCCGTTAAATGCATACCCCATTACAGGCCCTGCCTCAGTCATAACCGTAGCACAGGTAACCTCCCTGGGTGTTCATCACCTCGGCAATGGTGATGTTAGGCATGATGTTGAACGAGGAGAGTTCGTAGTGAAGGGTAGCGTTCTGCCAACCTCCAGCTGGTTCCACGTTGGCTGTGTGATTCAGAGTCGGGCCGCTGATGTCGTACAACCGGTTGATGGGATCTTGCTGCTGCCACTTCCACCAAACCCGATCAATGTACATGTGGTGCATGAAGAAGATTGGGTCGCCGGGCGAGGACTTGATATCCGCCATCTGTGCATTTCGTCAGTCTGTGTCCTGCATACGGCTTGATTCTTACTAAAAAAAAAAGAATCACATACCACACCACCAATGTAGGTGTGTACACCCTTGTGGGGAATGTTGGAGATGCAATTCCACCATGGAGCATAGGTGTTGTAAGCATTACACATCTCTAGCACGGTGCTGTTGGCGTTGGCAATCGCCTTCTCGGTGTTCCATGCGCGGCGCAAGCAGTAGTCCGTGTCTTCATCACCCGGCCCAATGTGCAAAGTGAGGTTGGAAAACCGACCATCGCGCACACAGTTGTCGGACCCGGTGCCATTTCCTCCAAAGGCATCGGCTCCCCACATGGACGATTGCCACATGTTGCCACTATCGGCATCCTTTTGCTCATCCCACCAGCTAGAACGATTTCTGTTAGTGTCCTGGGCCACGAGAATGCTCCACAGGGAAATGGGAAAGAATGCTTACGGAATAGGACCGTCGTATCCACACTCGTTACGAAGCAGGGCCTCGTAGATGTGCATGTAGTAGCGGTGCCAGGGGAGGAATTGTCCCTGACCAGGCTGTTAGTAAGACAATAGGCTTATCGCGAGCCATTCAGATTAACCTACCACATGGTGGATGATATCCGCATACGCCGTGTTGGTCATCCCACGGTGAAGGGCCTGGAGGTCACTAAACCGACTAGTCGTTGCTGTCAGCCCGGATTCGGCTGGCTTGTTCATCAAGCATTGAACCGAGTCCAGGAAACTGTTCTGCTCGTGCGTGGTCAAGTGGCGCCATTCCTTGCGGACAGTCATCTTCTCGCGAGTGCAGTTGCGGCTGAAGAATCCGGGAATATCATAAGAAGTGGTCTCGGTGTGGTCAGTTTTGATAGATGGATGGGGGACTGCAGCAGCAGAGGTAGTGGCTGCCAGAGCCAATGCTACCAGGAACGAAGGGAACTTCATCCTGTGAAGTGGAGTAGAGGAGGGGTTTTAGAAAATTGAATTAAAAGATGGAGAGAGTGTGTGATGCAGAGAAATAGAAGAGATGCTAATGAATGTGAGAAATAGGGTTATACTTGAAAGAAAAGAAACAGAGAATGAATGACAACCTAAAGAACGGAGACCTCGAAATCACAGCTGTGATCCATGGGCTTTATACTTCTCATCGCTGGTAACCAAGAGACCCGATGAACATCAAGGGAACCTTCAAAACATCCTTTCATTCTGCGATCGGCATTCAACGGTATGAATTGGGAAAGGTCTCGAAGATTTGTTCCATAAGGCTGGCAAAGCCGGTGACATGGGAATGAAGGAGCATACGTCGAACGGTCCACATCAGTGATGATAGCGGATTGTACTTCAGGAGGCCAAGGTTTCAGCCACACCCAGACCAAAACATATTGACTTCTTTCTGACTCGGCTCCTGGCGTCTTTTAGCGACAACGAAGGGCACAGGTTGTTGAGACGGGCGAGCACATAATCCTGGACACTACATAATGGTAACACGAATACAAGATGGTCAGTCAAGTGGACGCTTACCACAAGCATCGGAGTTACGCATGCTCTACAGAGAACTTTGAAGGACAGGGGAGGATGGGAAAGGATACTCTATGTTTGTGGACATTCAACAGACACGAGTGGATGTGGAGCAGCGCTATCAACTATTCACGGATTGCCTCCGGCACGTACGGAAGGCAGGCATCTTAGATGGACCCAATGCCGGTGAAGGGATCGTACTCGGTGGTAGTCAAACGCGCAGTCCTCACTACGCTGACCGAGAGTCGCGTTTATGCAATATTCCGACAAACAGCGCTGCACATGGGAATAGCTTCAGCAAGTGAGCCATTCGTAAGGCGCCCCGTCGGGAATACGTAGGGCAGGCTTGGCACGCCCCAGGCGAGGGCCATGGACGCGCGTCGGCACTCATCCGGTCAAGCTTCGCCTGGCGAAAAGCTAGAAAAAGCTAATCGCCGGTAGAGCGATAGGGACTAGATAGTAGATACAGTGGTGGATCAACCAAGGGGTCACTGTCACTGTCACTGTCAAGCAGCAGATTATCTCGATTCTCGATGGCAGCTGACCAATTTGCCGACCCACCCTGGCCCACCGATAGAAAACGGCAACGATCGACTCAGAAGGTTTGTAGTGCTCCAGTTCTATTTACTCCCTTGTCGAAGAGTCTTGACTCGAGAACAGAATGAAAGATGCTTGTAGCGCAGGTTTATCTGGGGAGAGCGGGATGCATGGCAGCAAACTCTGCGGCGGAAGCTGAACTGCTGGTGGAACCGCACTTTCAATGCTAGGGCTCCGCCGAACAAAATCTTCTCATTGTTGATGAAGCCAAGATCTTATCTTGAAAAACTGCCCAATTTTAGACACAGGAATGTGAAGATGATTAGGTCAGCGGCTCCAATGCGCCAATCGCATCCCTTGCTTCAGAGACGGGGTTCTTCGATGACCAGAGCAAACAGTCAGTGTGGGTCGGCATCCATACTACTATCGATGACCCAGGAGTCCAGGAACAACCCGGTGGGGTGCAGGTGAAACCTTCGGTTCCGCAGATGTGTAAATACACTTGCAAGCGATGGCAAAAGTCAGTGGGGGCATAGGCTGTATATCGAAGGTCCGGTTAGCAGAGTGGCAATGAACCGCCCTGAGAGCAGAGATTTCAAAAGCTGCTTAATAGTGAGCAATTTCTTAGCCTTCATCTCTCATATTGGGGATCAAGTATTTAAACGGGTTGTCACACAATCGATCCTTCATGTCCTCCGGGGTAGTTAGTATGTATGTGCGAGTGATGCATTCACACTGCGAGATCATTCATCATGAGGCGTATAAGCTTCTCTTGGCACGAAAGGACCGGCCTAGAGCCACGTGAATTCTATGCAAGCCATCCAAACACGTTGTAGGCCGGTTGTTTTAGAATGGCAGTCCGATCCACCTGAATACGAGAAGGCCTGTGATCCGTCAGCTGTCGTTCCACAAAAGCGTTGGGAGGCTTTTCGAATCCTACCCCTGAGTAAGCGAGCCCATGAGTACTTCTCTTTATCAAGGCGCAATACAGGTTTCGATAAAGATGTTGTTTAATGTTTTAGTAGCAGGCAGTGCCGGCTACTTTCCAGAGATTGGAATTACTTTTGCCTTACCTCCTCCTTTTCCTGGAAGCCCCTTTAGGGATGGCGTTTTTGGCTTGCTGCCTTTCGTTCTCCATTGTTTGTTGTTATGATTCACGAATAAGATGTGAGTGCCTACCACTTATGAGTGATAAGACTGGGGATAAGTCTTAGGCAAGAGGTTGGCTGAGGACTTGGTCATTGTCGATGGCTTCAGCACAATCAACCCGTGGGCATGCAAAATGGGCAATGAGATTAATAATAACAGTGATCACGTCAACAGCACAATAACAAACAAGCCTTTGCCTAGGACTTGGCGTAATTTATCACGGGTCCCTACATGCTGTTGCCTTGAACTGACATGATCTACTTTATCAGAAACCAGCCAGGGGAACAATGACTTATTGCCTTACAAGCCGATTCATGACAAGGCAGACCAGAACATGCTGAGATGTGTCGATAGTCGAAACTTCAACAAATAGACCTTCGCGTCTCGCTGTCATGGACTGTTTGCACCTAGATGTAAACGGTGATCGCCAGACCGGCAAGCTGCCAGCCTCTTCTAGCAACGATCGACGTCGGGTCGATCTTCGGTACCGTTGACTTCAATCTATACCTGGCAACACTCATTATGGACCTTGTGGGTCGATCCGGTGCCTATCCTACTGATGCCGCTCATGTTAGCATCTCAAAAGCAGTATGAACCGTACAGTCGAATCGAACCTGATCTGCGGCAACTCCACACAACTCAGCGGCCTCTCCACGTGTTCCTGGGCAGTTCGAACCGCTGTCTCCTCTCGGCCATTCATCCCACCGCAATAATGAGCTAGATGCAATGGCCCGTTCTCGGTGCTTAAGAGACAAGGATCTCGTCCACATACCCAATTAGTTGGACTGATACGGCCTACCCACAACACTTTCATCTGATTGATGTCTAACGGCGCATACCTAGTCAACAGAACCTCGCACGGGAAGTTGCCAAGTCACGGAGACGGCGCTCCCAGGCATGTGCGTTGAGTCACCCTCAATAATCAAGGACCACGAACAATTCAGGCTTGCGGGATTTCTGTATTGGAAGATCATGAGCGAACCCGACCTTCCAATGGTATAGGGCCCCCTGGTTCCATCCAACTGAGCTGATGTCGAATGTGCGCGGGCATCTGTTCCCCATTTGGGCAGATATCCGCTTAGCCGTTGTGAATGATCCCCGAATTCTCCGGTCTTGGAACCATATGCCCTCTGCGATGGAAATATCAAAAGCCGGACAGCGGAAACAATGATAAGAGATGCAGCATGAATTAATCCGCCGTGATGGTGACGAGGCAGCGTCATCCATGCTTTGAAGCGGGGCTGAAGATGTTGGCGCCGGGGATGCAGTGGATATCCCGACGGACTCCGGCCCGTTGCCTTTTAGCCACGCCTAACCCCTCATGCCGGTAGTTACGCCTCTTCAGGGGATACAATTCAAACTGCTAATGCGTGTTCACCTGGGGACAGACTGAGGTGCGTGAAATAAGTGGCATCTTGCGCATAAAAGCAGTGTTCTACTGCTCCCCAATATCCAGCATTTGACGTCCAGCCCAAGTCCTTACAGCGGGCCAGAACCCACTTCCCATGGTGTTTTATTGCACCTCGTTGCCGATAGACAAGTGGATGGTGTGAAGGCTAATTTAATTGATTTCTCCGGAGTTTGCAGGTTCGGCAAGGCACGAGCCATTCAATGACCCCCATTCTTCATCCTAAATGAAGTTTATCTGCCACACACGGGACGATCCCCGCAGAGCCAATAGATTGTTTCTCTCGTTATCATCACGCCATGACCACACGTCGTCACCGTTGAGGATGATAGTCTGATGGCCATTCCGCTTGAGGCAAAGTGTGCCCCAATGTCACGCGGTTAGCTAGTGTTCTGCAGGTCTGCAGTTGGACAGGGGAACTCGAGTGCTATTATCGTCAAGGTGAATGTTCTCTACCGCTTTGGTACCAGAGTGATCGTCCCTTTTGCCGTCACTCTTAATGTTGTAAAGCAGATGTCGTTCGTTTCCATATGGGAGCCGAAGATCCACGCCGGGTGCTTGAAAAGACATACTGCGATCCTCCCGTTTCCAAGAATGCTTGTAACCTTGAAGCTTTTGTCCAAGATCCCCCCGCCTGGCCAGTCCCGAACTAAGCGAGATGAGCTTTCCCTCAATGCTGCAGACAGGAGACACCATCGCTTTGGCGCCTTGGCACCATCAGCCACCGTCGGTCCTATCATCATCGCCCTGGTCAATAGGGGAACGCGTCAATTGCGTATCCGGGTAGTGTTATCTGCTCGATATTGCACCGGCAGAGCAGGAATCGGGATTGGCGGATGTAGAGAAAATTCAGCTTCAAGGAGGGGGGAGGGGAGACGCTGAAATGGTATAAAACCACGTCCAATTCCCTACCAGATAGCCCTCATCCAGCAGCATCAAAAGCATCTTCCACTCAGATTCCAAGCAGCTCCCAGTCCCTCTTCAATTCATTACCTTCCAAACATCATCCCATCAAGATGAAGACCACTGCTCTCTTGACCGCCGGCCTGCTGGCCACCACTGCTATGGCCGCTCCTCTGACGGCCAAGCGCCAGGCTGCTCGGGCCAAGCGCTCCACGAACCGCCAGAGCAACCCTCCCTTCAAGCCTGGCACCAACGAGGTCCTCACCCTTAACGGCACCAAGAACGTGGAGTACAGCTCCAACTGGGCCGGTGCCGTCCTGATTGGCACTGGCTACACTGCCGTGACCGCCGAGTTCGTCGTGCCCACCCCCTCCGTGCCCTCCGGTGGCTCGAGCCGCGAGGAGTACTGTGCCTCCGCCTGGGTGGGCATTGACGGTGACACCTGTGACACTGCTATCCTCCAGACCGGTGTGGACTTTTGTGTCCAGGGCAGCGAGGTGAGCTTCGATGCCTGGTACGAGTGGTACCCCGACTACGCCTACGACTTCAGCGGCATCTCCATCTCGGCCGGTGATACCATCAAGGTCACCGTCGATGCCAGCAGCGACACCACCGGTACTGCCACGATTGAGAACGTGAGCACTGGTACCACGGTCACCCACAGCTTCACGGGCGGTGTTGATGGTGATCTGTGTGAGTACAACGCTGAGTGGATCGTCGAGGACTTCGAGGAGGATGACTCCCTCGTTCCCTTTGCCAACTTTGGCACCGTGACTTTCACCAGCTGCTCCGCTACCACGGATGGTTCCTCGGTTGGTCCTGAGGATGCTACCATCATCGACATTGAGCAGAACGAGGTGCTGACCTCGGTCTCCGTCACTGACAGCGAGGTCATTGTCAAGTATGTCTAAGACATTGGATGTATGAGGTTCGGGACTGTTGATGCCTCGATGGATGTATGCCGATGGCGATGGTGAGATGAGTGATGGAAACGAGAGATTGGTCTTTTGGCCCGGGGCTAGTTCTCTCTTGGTACTCCTGAAAAGCCAATATTTGAAATGTTTGTATTTCGTCTTTTTTATGTTATAGTTTGCCTTGAGTTGATTTAATTGAACCAACGTTGGATTATCGTATCCCTTAGCGCGAATTAAATATTACGTACGCCTTCTAAAGAACATGTATGCCTGTTAAGGTTCTGACTGTCCAAATTGTAAAAGAACAGCAAATCATTGGTAACTAAGGACGCGGGAATCCGAGCTTCAGCCATATACCCCATTAGTGCATGACTACCAGCGAGGTGTCTTTAGTAATCTAACGCAATCCCGCCTACACAACGACTAGATACCGCTATAACGTTAGGCTGCGTGGGGCAGAGGCAAATTGACTTTTACAATGCATTTAGGATACATAATATAGTACAATTTAAAGCTATGGCTAGCACCCATTCAAGATGTTGGCCAAAGCCAATCATTTTTACACCCCAAACCTGAACTCGCGCACCTTCTTCTGATAGTAGAAAGATGCCAACAGACCGGTAGCACCCAGGGCCAGAGGGATTGGGGCTCTAGCACGGGTTTTGATAGAGCGCATGACACCGGAGACGAGGAGGACCACACTGTTTCCCAGGGCCAATTCCGTGCCGTAGTCCTTGTTCTCCTTGATCAAATAGCCTGCAAGCTTGTAATCAGTCCATATTCTCTAAGTTGTATGGAATTGCTACGTACCTGCGTAGGCGTAGGAAAGACCCAGGCCGACACCTGCGATCAGGGACGGGGCGGAACGCGTCCGCATGTAGCCGGCGATGCCACCCACCGGCACTGTTGGGTTATCGATTATTTAGCCTATGTCCGGTCTTTGATGCAGTTAGAGAGGTGTGAGCTTACGCAGGCAAGCCAGAGTAAAAGAAGGGTGTTCAGCCATGGTTTTCAATGCTTGAATAAAATGAGGAGATGGATGAAGAATAGTAGTAACGCTAAAGATGAATCTCCATGTTGTGTCCTTCTCGGCATTCCGGATGCTCGGAGGGCGAATAGCCCGAGCACGAACAGCCAATCAGATGCGGTAGAAATACGTGACACAGGCTGGCATACAGTATATGATGTTATACTGGTTTGAATTGATAGATTCTGAGAGAAAATGGTGAATTCCTTGTTTACTATTGCTGTATAGTCTGGAATGTTGGTGTCACACATCTCAGGTGTAGTGTTGAAGAATCTATACTGATCATACGGAGTGTCATGGGTGCCGAATGAACAATATATACATTTATCTTAACTAGCGTAGTATGAACTCACCGTGTTTCAACTCCTCTCAAAAGCACTGATAGAAGAGACAGCTTACTCATTCAGATGTAGTCTCAATGACTGCGAGTAACTCTACCTTTCAAGAAAGCTTTCATCTTAAACAATTGAATAACTGTGATTACTACCAAAATTCATTCGATTCCCTTAGTAACTCAGTTCGTATCCGGATGAAAGCACGTGATTTTAGTCATCACCTAAGAAAGTGTTCGGCTCTCCGCCTGCCTGATTAGAAAGGCAGGCACAAATCCTCACCGCCCGGCCCATAACCGGTGCCTGGGGCTCTGCCGAAGTGTCATCGTCCATGGCTCCTTACATCTCTGTTGTTGACTTGATTTGTCTAGTATCTACAGACAGCAATGCGCATCGCCCCTCTTTCAAACCCCCTTGTCATATAACCTTCCGCCCGATGCCAAATCCAGCGCCACTGCCTCCTGCAGTCCCACCACATTGAACACGTCCCGCGGACTTACCCCCGGTTGCACAGCCTGCGTGCCCGTTTCCTTCAACTGCTGTACCGCCCCACGAACCGCCGAGTAGACTGCTCCCAATGCCAACCCAGGGAAGATGATCAGCCGGAATCCGAGCTCCTGCGCCTGCTGAACCGAGAGATCTGGGGATACACCCCCAGGAACGTTATTGAAGAGAACGGGGGTGGGCTTGAGCTCTTCACAGACCTGTCGAGCTTGGTCCGTCGACGTGATGCCTTCTAAGAAGGCCACGTCTGCCCCCAGGGCGATGGCTCCCTTGAGTCGGGAAATGGCCGCCTCATAGCCTAGCGACTGGAGGGCATCCGTCCGAGCTATCAGAACAATATCGCCATGAGACCGGGCGCGAGCATTCACGGCGGCTTGGATGCGGTCCAAATACTCGTCCTCGGGAACGAGTTGCTTGTTGCGTAAATGACCGCAGCGTTTACTCGTAGGCTGGTCTTCCAGGTGCAGGGCGGCGACTCCGGCGCGGATGTATTCGGTGACAGTGCGGTGGACCATGAGGGATCCTAGTAGTAGTAGTAGTGTGCCTGGTCAGCCACTGGATTCTGTCATTGGTGGCGGGACAGTACCTCCGAAGCCCGTGTCAGCGTCAGCAATCAACGGCACTGTCGGGTCCAGGTTGGCGATCATTTCAGCATTCCCTCGCATTTCGTTCAGCGTGACAACCCCCAGGTCCGGTTGCCCCAGTCGCGAGGCCGTGGTGCCTGCTCCTGTCTGACAACCAGTGTGAGCAGAGCGATTATCCCAACTAGCAGTATTTGGTGTAGTGCCTACCATGTACAATGCATCGAACCCTTCCTGCAGGGCGATTCGGGCGGTAAAGCCATCGTAGACGCCCGGACAGACGATAATCTTGCTCTCGTCCGCCAAGAGCTGGCGAAGCTTGGTAACCGCAGGAGCAGTGGCCATTGTAATGTATGCAGTGAATCAATTGGGGCGTAGTTCGGGCACAATTGAGGGGTTGCAGCCAGCAGTACTCGATGGAGCCATGTGATGATGTTATATCTCACTTGTAAATCCTCCGGGCCGCAAGCGGGCCGAGTCCGGCAATGCAGGATGCAAGGCTGTCTGCATCCCACTACATATATTAAGACGCGGTCGTAAGCTTGCTTGAGAAACCCCGCTCAGAGAAGCTCGCTCACTAAGCCTCTTCAGCATCACATTCTCATCATGGGTGACGCCAGCGAACCAAATTCCCCTTCGCTGCTGCTAGTATTGCAGCAAACCCGGGATGTCGTCCTCTCCGAGGCAGACAGTACGTCTGGAACACCAAAGAATCACACGGCGATGGATTCACTAACGTGGCGAAGCATACGCATTGCCGACCCTAGGAAATCTGCTTACCCAGCTGGTGCGAGTGGTCGATGCACTTCGAGCGCAGGACCACCCCCGGGAGGCCAATGCCCTCACCGATGTCCTCGCGATCAGCCAACAACCCACGGAGATGGGAGGACTCGGTCTATCCGAAGCGGACACTCTGACACCCGAGCAGGAAGCTGAAATCACCTTCCTGGTGACGGCATGGCTCGAAGCTTTGAACTCAGCCGATCGCGCCAGGGCACCGCCCGTTCCGCTCGCGGTCCGACCCCCCGGTCGACGTGGCATGACGCTGAGTGAGAAGATCTTTGCGCTTCACGACCTTGGCCGGAAGGGATCCGTGGCGCCTGGGGAGTTGATCCGGGTGGACGTCGACTGGGTTATAGCTTCTGAGGCATCATGGCAGGTACGTATTCCCATTCGACGTGTAGCTACATATCCAGATGGTTACTGAAAGATCCATAGGGCATGGAACGAACGTATGAGACTCTCGGAAAACCTGGAATCTACCGGAATGACCGGTTCTGGCTGGCGGGAGATCATGTTGTGGACCCTCGTGTGAATGAGGTCCCCAAAGTTAAGGCATTGATTGACGCCAGTGAGAGGGCCAAGCGTGTCTTCAAAATGACCGACTATCAGGGCATGAACGTACGTCCGTTCCAGAGTTGCGAGACTGCATAGCCTGTACTCACTCACTGTAGTATACTATTCTTCATACCGAGTTCTACCGCGAGCGAGCCCAGCCGGGTATGGTGGTCGTGGGCTCCGATTCCCACACCTGCTCGTCCGGAGCATTAGGCTGCTTGGCCATCGGGTTGGGCGCAGCCGATGTGACCCTTCCGTTGGTCACCGGAGAGACCTGGTTCAAAGTGCCCGAATCGGTCAACATTCGTCTCGTCGGTGCTCCCAAGCCTGGAATTGGAGGCAAGGACACGATCTTGTACATCCTGCAACAACTGAAGCGAAACACCGTGGCCGCAGACCGGATTGTCGAGTTCACCGGCCCAGGTGTGAAACATCTTTCATGCGATGCTCGGTTTGCCATTAGCAACATGACTACAGTCTGTCTATAATACCATATGAAGGCGGGAATGTACTAACGATCATAGGAATTTGGCGGAATTACCGGTGTTTTTGTGCCTGATCAAATTACAGAAGAATTCATCCAGAAGCGACGTCTGCCCCGACACAAAAACACCAGCGTCTACTTCAAACCCGATGATGACGCCGAGTACGCCGAGACCCATGAGATAGACCTTGGCGAGGTGCGATCTTTCCTGGCCAAATACCCCAACCCTGACGATGTCGTTCCTGTCACCGAGCAGGAAGGCATGCATCTAGATGGATGCTTTATTGGTGCTTGCACCACTGCCGAAGAGGATCTGATTCT
The DNA here is from genome assembly GCF_003344945.1 of Aspergillus welwitschiae. NCBI lineage: Eukaryota > Fungi > Ascomycota > Eurotiomycetes > Eurotiales > Aspergillaceae > Aspergillus > Aspergillus welwitschiae. Next base: position 334,621 of record NW_020798719.1, read on the forward strand.
CGGTGCTCTCGTGCTGGAACAAGGGCTCAAGAATGGCTTGAAGCCAGTTTCTCGCGGAAAGAGAAAAGTTGTTCCGGGCTCAGTGCCCATCCTTCACAGACTCCGTGAGCTTGGGCTTGCGCAGATCTACGAGGATGCTGGATTTGAGATCGGCATTCCGGGATGCAGCTACTGTGTCGGAATGTCAGCTGATCAGGCTGGACCTGGAGAAGTCTGGATTTCTTCCCAGAACCGCAACTTTGAGAACCGTATGGGCAAAGGTAGGTCGCTAACCCCGTGAGCAAAGATTACGGCATTTATCTAACTGCAATACAAGGCTCTATCGGAAATCTTGCGTCAGCTGCCACAGTTGCGGCATCGTCTTTCGAGATGAAGCTGAAAGATCCACATGAATACCTCGCAGCCATCGATCTCGACAGATGGCATACCCTCCGCGGTGTTTCTGTGTCTGCAACAGACTCCACACAAGAACACATCTCCTATATGGAACCTAGTGGCTCCGCGACTGCGGAGGCAAAAGCTGTTGACTCACCAGACGTCAAGGTAACAGAGGCGGATACTTCAGAGACAGCAGATAGCTCTTCGTCCGACGTCATGACAGGCAAAGTTCAGCGACTGGGCGATTTTATTGATACCGATGCTGTATGCTGATCCCTCCACCCTTGCGCCTGAAACGGCAGCTAATCAGTACCAGTTGGCCCCAGCCCAGTTTCTCATCGGCATGTCAAACAATAAGATCGCAGGCGAGCACTGCCTCGAGCACACCCACCCCGAGTTTCGGCAGCGCGTGAAAGACGGCTTCAACATCGTCGTGGCAGGCAAAGCATTCGGATGTGGATCGTCCCGCGAACAAGCGGTCATGGCGCTGTTAGGTACACCTATCCCACACTCTCGTAGTCAATTTCGTGCTAACAAAAGCATAATTTAGGCTGCGGCGTCCAATGTGTGATTGCCAAGTCATACTCATTCATCTTCCAGCGCAACATGCCCAGTCTTGGTCTTTTGGGCATCACACTGACCGACGAGGAGTTTTACGACGCGGCTCAAGACGGCAACGAGATTTCCATCGACTTCAAGACCAAGGTGATCAACGTGGATGGGAAGCAATACGCTTTCCAGTTGAGTCAGATGGAGCGGGAACTCTTTCAGCATGGCGGAATCGCGTCGGCATTCCAGAAATTTGGAAACCGGCTGTTCGAGCAGATGACCAGACCGAAGAATCTGGGGGGTGCCAAGTCCCTTGCGCTGCGTGGAAGTGGGGAGAGTGCTGGTCCGCATGCAGGATTGCAGTGGTAGTAGCCTACTTAGTATCGTGAAGATAGTCTTTAGTAAAACAAGACGTAGCTTTACTATTATGATATTCGTTATGCATGATCGAACTGCTTTTGATAGACAGAAATCAGTAACTGAAAGCAGTGGCACACCACGTAGCTGTGTCAACAGCCTCCAGGAGCAGTGAATATTTCCCCATCCAAGCTGAAAGGCAACAAAGCAAGCAACTCTGCATCGACAACATCCTCCAGCGTCAATCCATCCGGACAAGCATCTTCTATCCCAACCGGAAAACTAGTAGCAGCCTCCTGACCCGCCGAGCCTGTCCCCCGTGCGCTTAGTCCCCCGTGCTGCTGCTCCATAGCCCTATTATCGGCGAAATATCCCCGACTCGCGAGAGGTGTATTCGTTCCACTACGGGGCTGTCCACCAAACTGCTCCCTCCACATCCATATGGAATCATGGACCAAACTGGCAGCCAAGCGTGTTTTCAGCCGTAAACCAGGCGGCTTGTCCCGCTGCCCACGATGAACGACTTGAGCACTCCATAATTGGGTGAGAATCTTCGACATTCGCCCCGGCAGATCGTTATCCTCGATAGATGTTCGGCGGGTAAGAGCAATGGCGGAGTTGAATGAGCGTTTACCGGTCTCTAGGTCTACAAACGGGCCGAGGTTCGAGTAACTCAACTTCATGATGAACATGGCTGCGATGGAGATGATGCGGAAATAGGACACGGGCCCGTAGGCCATGGCGTCGGTGAGGGCTTCGAGTTGGTTGATGATGGTTATGGTGGAGATGGCTATGCTGTAGGCGCGGAGGAGCCCGCGTTTGCGCGTGTCGGAGTCGGATTCCTCGAGTAGGTAAAAGACGTAGAGTTGCAGGCCAATGCCGTTGAGTAGGACTTTATTTTCTTCTGCAAGCAGGGGTTAGTAATGATGGCATGGGTGAGATGTTGTGTGTGGGGGGGTGTGACGGACCAGATATGTAGCTGGTTAAACTGGATGCCAGCTCAGTGTATTCTCGCTCTAGCAGGGCCAGCAGGGAGATGAACTCCCCCGGACGAGGAAGATCCGTTGGCCCTTGCGAATGGCTGGACATGAATTGACCGACGCGGGCCGAGAAACGCGATAATAGGAGTTGATGCTTGAGGGACATGGGGATCATCGTGCTGTCCCGGTCACAGAGCCGATCGATCATCCAGTCTGACGAGACCCATACTTGTCCGTCTATGGTTACGATTCTGTCAGGGATATTTAGGTTAGATAGCTACGATAAATTATGGATACAGCTGGACGTCACCTACGTTTGAGCGGTGATATAGCAGGTCGCCCATGTTCGCGCTACTTCGGCCATCTCATCCGGCATCAAACGTCTTTTGGTTCGCGAGAAATCTTGGATGGCTTCCGGGCGATGCAACCCGATGCGGAGGGAGATTGTCTGCGCAGTGGATAGGAGGATGGAAGTAATATCGGACGAAAGAGATGAAGTGGGAAATGGCCACAGACAAACTAGGATAATAGCCTGCACGACATGCCAGGTGTGCGGGGGGTTGGCGATGGTATCCCATATGAGCTTCTTGACCGGAGCCGTGAGACTGACAAACAAGCCTGGCTCTTCCGTATATCGACGAGAGGCTAGTAGGATGATGGACCAGAATAACACTGCAGACCGAGCATAGTATTGGTCCGGGGAGATGGTTGGATCCAACAAGGGTACGTAGGGATGATAGTGAGTGAAGAAGCTGCCAGCATTAGCTTATGGATAGGTAACAGATTTGACAGACCTTACATATTGAACAGAGCATTTACTTGATGCCCATGAAGATGAACAAAGTCGAGCGACCTGGACAAGGTTGGAGACGTCGTGTCGGAAAGTAGAGGCGAGGGTTGACTTGGTGGCTGGGATGACAAGGAATGAACGGGAGTCGTAGGTACTACTGACAAAGATGGCACTTGGGAAGCCACCAGATCTACCCGCGACCCCGAGGATTCCTGACCGACGATGGAGGAGGCATCGGCATGGTACGATTCGCTGGGGGTCAGAAGGATGCCTTGGAGGGACTGTGGCGCGGCAGCGGGAGGATGAGTGGAGACGGATGAGCGTAGATGCTGGACTTCCTTCTCCAGCTCCTCTAGTCGCCTATAAGGTATCAGAATGTGCACATTGAAAGCCAGGCAGTAGTGCCTTCATGGCCAGTGAGGTATACTCTCGCCCGTTGACGCGTTGATACGCCGCATCGAGTCGGCAGTCGTAGCCCAGCCGGCGACATCGGGAGCAGGGAATAGCACCGCCTGTGGATACCTCACATCGAAGCTATGCCATATCGTCAGCTACGGAGAACACCAGAGGCGAGCTAGTATTATCACTGACCTTTGACTGGCGACATTGCTTACAGGCAATCCGTTTACTGCGATGGCGCGGGAAGGGGGACTGGGGCACGCGTTGGGGTGGCATGCTGATCGGCTAGACACCCATTCTCCGAAGAGTAAGCATCGGGGAGACAATCCTGCAGCAGCTGAGGTGAGAGGTAACTAGCTACGGAGTACTATGATTAGGTCAACAACCCTCCAAGGGAGAGACAGAGCAGAAGATAGTGAGTGAGTGATTAACTGTCAGCATGGTCGGGCTTCGTTCTTCCCTCTTCTGATTATCTCCGTTGGCGGGCCGAGCATACCCAAACTGGGTTTAGTGCCATTACCACCGGCCCGAGGACTCACTGTGTCATCATCCCAATCGGGAAGTCCAGGGTTGTTGGTTATTCCGGCAGCCTTGATTGGCCATTCTTCCCCAACTCTAGAGCTATTGAGTCGGATGTCAGACGGTTGTGCGACGGAGCAGATTCGGCTATGCTGATGGATATATTTGATTGGCTTGGTCTACGTGATAAGGACGGCCCGCGAGTGCCACAGCCGACTCCGTGCATCTCGGTCGGGATGAAGGAAACACTGCCTCTATAACTAACTATATATGTACGCAGATGACTAAAGCATGGAGCCCCATTGGAGGGCATCGTCGGAATATACTAAGTACGGATCAAGTCGTTTCTGGAAGTAGCTTATTGAATCATATTCGACGCGACTGAAATAGTGGTACCCGAAGGACCCCGCAGTATATTGGCGACCACATGCCTCTGTGCTCGTTAGCAATTACAAAGCCCACCTAGACCTCGAGTCATGGGCAACATCCCGCCTGCATCGTACGATAGTGGAGTGGAAACGTTGAGTTGAAGGAAGAGAATCCTTGTATGATGCTGTGCCATACGTACGGCTTTGCCCTTCTATATGGCCATGCAGTCCTGACGTTGGCGATATGCGGTCAATGCTTAGACGTGCACACATGCCGAGTCCTACGCCGAGATCGCCTATTCAGTGAACGGTGAATCGTTAGATTGATCTTCTTTGGTCTGATTCAGGGCCAGGGAGCCGTAGGGGTAAGTCCGCCTCCCTAGCTTCGTAGCATCATCAGTTCCGCGTCTAAACAGGATTGACTAAATGCTCATCTCCCACGACGCGTACTCAAGATGCGAACTATTACTATATGAGATTGAACTTGATAGGGGATTTACAACTGCCGAGAAGCCTGTCTCATCATGAAACACGGCGAAGCAGGCAGTCGTTCGGCCATCTCCTTTGGGAACGGGCCGTTTCCCTTGCCCAACAAGGTAGTATCTGAACCTGATCTGACTATCTGGAAATTTTCATACCCTAAGCGAGTGCGTTCCCTAGCCCAAATTAGGGAAATATTAAGAGAGAGTGGGACGAAACGTAATCGCTAATTCGATTCTAAATGTAGTCGGTGAATACTCGGGGAATCCCCGCAACTCAGGGCCTGATGCCAAACCCGCCCGGGAAAGAGATCTGAATGTGATGGTGCCGTGCTTGTGGAGACGGACGGGAAGCCGAACAGTCCCTGGACCCTATTCCATATGGCACAGTCCACATCAAGTATGGAAGCCACGCCTGGTCCATCTCGCAAGCCACGCCCAAATCTACCTATATTGCGTGCCTACAGTTAGATGAAGCTGTCAAGACCAGACTGAAACGCGTCAGCAGAACTCTAGCTTTGAGACATCAATATATGTGCCGTCCATTTTGTTTGGGGAGGTCCTTCACTGGCAAAAGGTGGTGAGGGCGCTTAGGGGCAGCTGGTACCTAGAGTCAGCTACGGAGGAAATGATGGAAGACAGAGCGGAGAAGTTGCGTTATCCATGGATCGTCATGAGCCAAGTATGATTCCACCTCTGTGGGTTGGGAGACTTCTAACATTGAAAGAGACAATGATCGTCGAGGTCTGAATCTATAAAGAACACGCCATGTCCCAGTTGCAGCAGTTAACAATCCAACTAACTGTCTAAGTCATTCGCTCGCTATTCATTCATTCAGTATTTGGTACATTTTGAAAATGTTCGCCAAATTGTCCCTCCTTTCTCTTCTTTTCAGCTCTGCTGCGCTGGGCGCTTCCAACCAGACTCTGTCCTATGGCAACATTGACAAGTCGGCCACCCCCGAAGCCAGGGCGCTGCTAAAGTACATCCAGCTTCAGTACGGCTCGCACTACATCTCCGGCCAGCAGGACATTGACAGCTGGAACTGGGTCGAGAAGAACATTGGTGTGGCCCCTGCGATTCTCGGCAGCGACTTCACCTACTACTCGCCTTCGGCCGTTGCTCACGGCGGCAAGTCTCACGCCGTCGAGGATGTGATCCAGCACGCCGGCCGCAATGGAATCAATGCCCTGGTGTGGCATTGGTACGCTCCCACCTGCCTGCTCGATACCGCCAAGGAGCCGTGGTACAAGGGGTTCTACACCGAAGCCACCTGCTTCAACGTGTCTGAAGCCGTCAACGACCATGGCAACGGCACCAACTACAAGCTTCTGCTGCGTGATATCGACGCCATCGCTGCTCAGATCAAGCGTCTGGATCAGGCCAAAGTGCCCATTCTCTTCCGCCCGCTCCACGAGCCCGAGGGTGGCTGGTTCTGGTGGGGTGCCCAGGGTCCTGCTCCCTTCAAGAAGCTGTGGGATATCCTCTACGACCGCATCACTCGCTACCACAACCTCCACAACATGGTCTGGGTTTGCAACACTGCTGATCCGGCCTGGTATCCCGGAAACGACAAGTGCGACATTGCCACCATCGATCACTATCCCGCCGTTGGTGACCACGGAGTCGCGGCCGACCAGTACAAGAAGCTCCAGACCCTTACCAACAACGAGAGAGTTTTGGCTATGGCAGAAGTCGGTCCCATTCCGGACCCCGATAAGCAGGCTAGTGAGAACGTCAACTGGGCTTACTGGATGGTTTGGTCTGGTGACTTCATCGAGGATGGCAAGCAGAACCCTAACCAGTTCCTGCACAAGGTGTACAACGACACCCGGGTTGTGGCTCTGAACTGGGAGGGGGCTTAAGTGGATATGGTGGTTTGATGACAAGAGAAACATAGATAATCCTTTGATGGATTGTCGAGTGTGTGGGGTGAGGGATATTTTGAAATTCTATTCGGCTACTCTGGGAGTGGTCATCATGGCAGCTAACAGTCACTCGAAGCGCCTCCTTAGCTAGCGTGTACTATTGCCATATTAAAATACACAATGTACTACATTGGGTCCATCTGTCATAGAAACATTCTGATAGTTCAATCTCCATGTCGGATGACGCGAGGGGCCAGCTGGGCCTATAGGGTGGCCAAGTACTTGTAGCCTCTCCAGGACAGATAGAATGGAAGACGGCTTTAGTCTTGTCGTCCAGCCAGGACAGAGAGAAAACATATTTCTGACGCGGCTGTCCGCTCGTAATCCTATCCGCCACAGAACTTGTCAGTAGCCTTCCCTTCAACTTCAGCGGACCCCGTGCTTAGGACCAGTACTTCCTATTGCACGGTGATGTATGATACAGGATCGACAGACCTAGTCCTACCAATGAGGTACTGCGTGGACTGGGGCAGTCATACCCTCTTTGAACCCGCCGGATCTCGAACCTTCTCCCGGATATCCGATGTGAAGCTCGTGGGGTTAACAGCGCTGGTGCAACGACCGTTTCTTTGCGCAAGTCAGAAGTAGTCAATTGCACGGTCAACAGTGACACCGTCCGTCTCCGGGAACTCACCTCATCGAGACGTTGAATCGTCTTCTGCACCAATTTTCCAGAGGCGTTCCGAGATACACCCATGGAAGGCATCATGGGGATGGGAGTTGCTCCACGGTCTACCGATGATGGGATTCCTACATTCTGGTCGTTGTATCATAGCGGAAAGCTGGCCCGAGCCTGTTTGTCCCTTCTGCTTCGTCCCGGGCTCAGAGTACCGGGCTGAGCTGACCCTGGGTGGAGTGGATAAGTCCAAATTCATTGGTGTTCTTATCTGGACCGACCTCAATCGCAATGCGAACATTCTCTCTGAGGCCTACACTTTGGCTTCGTGGGTCTCGACATCAACAAGCGGCCTGCTCTCACGATTGGCAACTACAGCACGGGGATCGCGGGTGGTCCGCCTGCACTGTTTGTTGCTGGACTGACTGCTCTTGGTACAGGAACAGCGATCCTCCAGATTCCTGATAAAGAGTTAACGGAGGATCTCTACAGGCAAATTTTGCCGTTCATTACGATGATCGACTCAGCTGGTGCGTGGGGGGCTCCATGCCCTCTGCTGGATGCGGTCGCTCCGGAGCTGACCTTCACCATCGGCACAGATAGCCAAAGTATCACCCTCCCTCGAAATTTGCTCAACTTAGGCGAGTATCCGGGGCAGCCAGAAAACTGTCAAGCAGTTTTAACAGCCCCACGGAGCCCCTTGAGGATCCGATGGGAGAAGGGCGCGCCGTGTGGCTGGTGGGATCTCCCTTGCTCAAAGCATACTATACCGCGTGGACCGGCCTGGACCTTTGGGTGGGATTCGCCACACTGGTGGTACCTTTCATGTCCTAGATGACTCCTTGGATATGTTGGATATGTCGATTAAAGTATGATTACCAAGATGCTTTAGGTTGAGGATACAAAATGACCTTTCGGGTATACACCTGTATTCTGGAATCCACTATGGATTGCGCGTTGGTATATTCTGGACAGGAAGGAGGCTGCACGAACGAGCTGCAAACGAGAAGCAGGATGACTATGAATAGATATTCGCCGTGGGAAGTTGCATCACTTCGCGAGATTCAAAAAAGCTAGTTACACAGCAGGTAAACAAGAAAGCCACTGCTGCGGATGCGATCTACGCAAGGGGAGGGCACAGCCTTATCTCGTGCAGCCCGACATGCATACGCGACTTCCGGCGGTGTGAAGATTGCCATGTTATTGGAGATGAGATGTCACATTCCAGCATCGCAAGTTCTCTTCCTGTTCGGAAAGCTTACCTAAGTTAACATGCTGTGAACTGTTCACGCAGTGATTGGATGGACCCAGACAGTTGAGCAGGAGCTGATAGATAAGAAGTAAGTACATAGTAGTAAGACGGAATCGTACGGAGTATCACCCCCACGGTATTGGACTTGCCCTTGAATGTTTCTCGGCTCGCTGCTTGGAGTGGGGCACGAATACTAGTCATGGTGTGTGTGTGTGTGATAGAGTTAATAGGAAGGGTCTAAGCATACAGAATATGTCCGTCCCTTATTAGATTATGTATGCTTTTGACTGCTCAGGAGAGTAAAGGTTTTCGCTGGTAATATTTTCGGTATGGATACCGTCACGTAATACCTCACCGGTAGTTGCAACCTAGTTATGGCGCCATGCTGTTGTGTCAGCGTGGGCTGGCCCTAAGATCCGACTGGACAAAGATCTCCCCGTCAGCATCCCTGCATCTCCTGCTGCTTGGCGCGGCGATCTGTCTGTGACGTGTCCATCAGAAGGGTTAGTACGTCACAAAGGACAATACCCGAAAGTAAGATGCCGTGTGGAAATGGTTATTCGGAGTATATCCGGAAAGTCAACAAAGTCCCGGACATATATCTCCGGCAAGAGGAAGACAACTGAAGAGCACAAATAACTGTTTCATCTTGAAACCTTTCAACGACCAGAATATGATGGAGATCTGACCAAGGGCTACCCGGTCATACCAGCGGCAGGATAGACATACCAGCAAAAGAAAAAAAAAATAGTTCGATCGGCTGGGAACTGTGGAGATGATCGATTGTTGATCCGTTGTTGTCAATTCGCGCCCCGCCAGATCGACATACGCTTGCGGCTCATGGGTTCGATGGGGGTCTAATCTCTCACTTTCTAGCGCGCCATCCTGTCAAAGAAGTTTGCGAAGAGTCCTAGGTCGACGCTAATTACTATGCCTCAGAACTACGGAAAAAAACTACTACATAGTAGGAGAAATTTCTAAGAAAACATGACATTTTTGGTTTCAATTCTCATTACTCATAGAATAAAAGGAACATATACATGACCCCGAGATAAACTTTGATGATCAAACGTAGAGAAGCGCCAAAGCAGCACCAAGCAGAGCCACAACTCCCTGGGGAGCGTTAAATGTAGACGAAGCCGCGCCGGTGGATAGCTGAGCGGTGGATGTGGTGGCAGTGCTGTTTGAGCTCGAGGTAGAAGACGCGGATGTGGCGAGCGTAGTGCCCGTAGAAGACGACGAAGACGTGGAGGTAGAGGTGGCCGATCCTGTAGAAAAATCAAGCTTCGGTCAGTGAGGTCGCCGTGCCACAATGACGAAATGACATCTTGCCTGAAGATGAAGACAGAGGACTGCTCAACAAGGTAGATGTCGAAGACACCGCAGTCGTAGAGGTGACTGTGGTGGATTCGGTCTCACTGGATGTCGAAGAGGAGGAAGTGGTGGTGGAGGAAGAAGAAGAGGAAGAGGAAGAAGATGTAGTGGATGTGGAAGAAGCTGATGAGGAGGAAGTAGTACCATCGGTCGAAGCACCCTTTTCGACGGTAAAAGTCGGGCTCACGGCGAGCTCGCCCGAAGAGTCGATGATCTCGATTTCATAGTCAGACCTAGGATCAGAAACACAAAGTTAGTAGCGTTCCCCCTTTCAACTATCGGTGAGTCCACTAAGATCCAGGGTACGTACCCGTTGGAAATGCTAGGGTTGGGCTGGGTAGTGTATTCCCCCGTGGAAGTCTTTACGTTGTCCGCCAGCTTGGTCTGGAAGGATCCATCCTGAGTGCGCAAGATGATGCTGATCACTGACGGATCATTCGCATCGCTGGTGAACTTGATAGTCTTTGGAGTGGAGAAATCCCACTCGGTGCCTGAGGTGGGCTGGGTGATGGTGATGGCCAAAGCCGAAGAGATGAGGCTTAGCGAGGCGGCGGTGATTGCGAAGCGCATGTTGATACGATTGGGATTGCTACTGATGAGGATATCTAGGGAGTAGTGTCAAGTATTCTACCGGGAAATTAACCTGCTATATATACACATCGTCCTTGAGAAGGGGTCTCTTTGACGGGATCGTAAACCGACAAACCGTATACTCTTCTGTACTGAATCACTCAGCAGCGTTTAGCTGAAGCCCAACCGATCGGGACCAGGCCGATTGTCTAGACCGCTCACTGAAGCAGCAATACGAGATGATCATCTGTATGAGCTGAACCTCTCCCGGGAGGAGGAAAAAAAAGGGTCCTCAAAGTGTAATCCGAGACATTTTCCACGTAGAGTGACAGCAATCGGGCATGACCGGGATGTATGTCTCTGAAGCAGTGATCTGTCATGGTGTGCTGGATATATCACAATACCGGGCCAATGAGATGCTCCGATACGATTGGCTGTCGGTGTTCTTTCCCTGACAGATAAAGACGCGAGCTGTGAAAGCAAGTTGAAGCCATCTCGTGTCAGCGCAAGGTTGGCGCCAGGAGGGATTGGCTGCGATACGGAAGAGCCGATAAGGCTTTGGGTGATCGAGGCTGTCAAAGATCCGTACTTCTATTTTGGTGGGCAGTATTTGGCTATAATTCCATACCGGTATATGACGGTAAGATGGCCCATCCTCCCCAGATTGGCTGGCCGAGTGTATCTGGAACCTGCGGTCATCCTGCAAGCTGGCAGGCCGCTTGTGGTGGTTGTTGTTGTTCTTCCAAGGGTAACCGAAGCCGAGCCGGTTCCTGTGCGCCCGACCGTCAGGGCGACCCATCAAAGAAAAGAAAGCCCGTAACAGTCGGGAAACCCGAACGATTTTACCTCCCTGTATACTGCTTTGCCTATGCCATTCGTGCCAGAAGGAGACCCTGACAATTTTTCTTTCCCCCGGGCTACAAAGGATCTCAAGAGACTCAGACGGAAACAACACATTTATTTTACCGTGATGCTAGGGTGACTAGTAAAAGACAAGACGCCACATTCTATACTTAGTAATGTATCAGTGCAGCCAGTGGGGTGGTATAGGGTTTCAAGTAAAGCCACAGTTTCAAAACATTCAAAAGAGCGTTATGAGCAAACAATAATCATAGGGGTAATGCGAAACAGGGAAAGACAGGGCGACAAACAGAAGGTGTAGAGGCTTAAGGAGACTAGAACACGTAGGACGTGGCCATCGCAACTGTGACCACCAATGTGCTTATCCCCAACGGTACCCCAAACAAACAAGTCTCTGAACCCTTGGACTGGATCGAGCTCACGGATGAGGCTGCGGAGCTACTCGGGGTCGCCGATTTGGTCTTATCACCACAGATATCAGTGCTGTCCTTCAGGCTGTCCGTGGGATAGTACACGCGCGGACCCCCGTCCGAGCTCAGATCCACTGCCAGATTCCCGCTGGAATCCGTGACATACGTCTTGCAAGATAAGATCTCGGTCACATTCTGCTTGGATTGGAATCCAGTCTCGTCTGAACCCAACGTGATTTTCGTGGTGGCTTTGCTGGCTGGCTTGGCTCCCAAATTGGATACGACACTCACGACCTGATTGCCCGCAAACCCCTTGCGCGTGGCCAGAATGTGCGTAGAATTGTAAATGGGTGCTGACAGGTACGAGAGGTAATCGCTTCCGGATTGCGACTTTTGCGTGTACTGCTCACCGTCCCCGCTAGCATAAGATCGAAGGCGGTTCAGGGACTGGACGAGGGTGGGGAGGGAGGTCGAGCGCATCGAGTAGTTGGTCAGCCACAGAGCCTCACGGTTGACGGGATTGTAGGATCCTGTCAAATGCTGCTCCTCGCCGTAATAGACTGTATTTTGATCATCAGTGGTGTCTGAGAAATCTTGCTTAATCATAGGGGAGGCGGGGATCGGAACATACGGATGGGGATGCCGTCTGTCAGCATACTGCTGGTCAGGATATTGCGAGCCAGCTGCTCACATTCAGAAAAGTCAAACATTGTTCAGTATCAAGATAGGACTACCGACTGAACTTACCGATATATCCGACGTGTATGAACCGAAGCGCGGAACATCCTGGTTTGCAGTAAACGTCCCCAGGGCCAAGACATCCTGTATATGATTAGTTCGCCCGTATAATCCCATTTGAAAGGATGTCCTACCTCGCATTGTCCTTTGGTGTAGCTTATGGACTCGGTAATGGTGCTCAGGTTCCCGTTGGTCGTGTTGAAGGCGTTGGTAAGAATATAGTACCTGTGAAAGTCAACACGACTGACTTTACTCACCACGATGCTGTACTTACAATGGATAATTCAAAAGCCCATTCAAGCTTGGCTGCAGAGGGCAAACATCAGCCGCATCGGCCGTGGCACCTTCACCGACAGTGAAAACCCCTGATGACTTGGTAAAGTTGGAGAAGAAGTCCGGGGCGATATTTAGGACGCTGTCGATACGCAGTCCGTCAACTACAAAACAGAAACAGGTCAATTAATTTTCCATAACCGCCAAGGAAGAAGTCTTACTTGAGTAGTTCGAAACCAACTCCGAGATCCAGGTACCCAGAATATTCTGAACTTGCTGGTCCTCATTTCGCAGATCGGGAAGTGATACGACGGTGTCTCCCATCCAGCACTTAATATGGGGTTAGCAAAATTCCACGGGCCATATTTCACGATACACACTTACATCCAGGACACAAGTTTCATTTGTGGGGTCACTGGACAGGAGCTTGAAGTCATGGAAATACTTCTGATCATTGAAAGGATTAAAGGTGCTGTAATCGACGGTGCTGTGATTTCCCGCCCAGGCCATATCGCCAACCACGATGTCGAGCATCAAGTACTGGGTTTCGCGCGGTTAGTGTCATCTTTAGGGAACATGGCAGAGCGACTCACCATGCCACGATCGTGCAGGGCAGAGGACAAGGCTTCCAGCTCCTTGGGGGTGCCGAAATGAGAGTTGATGGAATACAGATCATTGGGCCAATATCCATGGTATGCTATGAACCGTTAACATGTTGAATTTTTCTACCTACCAAACTACATAGTATATCATATATATAACGATGTACAGCGTTGCAGATGGGTTGTGAAGATTTTGAAAGTGCCATACCTGAGAGATCTGCTGTTCGGGCGGAAATTTGGCTTTGTGCGGGAGAGATCCATATCTGGTGTTTCAGATATGAGAAAGAGTGGCAGAGAGCGAGAGGGAGGATGATGGTGGTAAACCTACCGCATCAAATCCGAGCTCCTGGATGTAGTCCAGCTTATTGATGATGCCCTGGAAAGAGCCTCCGCAGTAGTTACCTAGTGCTGCATCACAAGCAGCGGTGGTTGAGTTATCCGATCGAGCAAAGCGATCGGTCACGATTTGATAGATAGAGCGACCGATCCATTGGTCTTTGGAAGCCGCATTAACCGTGGGGATTCCCAGAGTTACCACCAGCAACGAGATGATCCACCACCCGTCGTCCATGGTTGGTGGCGTTTGCATGCGCAGATGAAAGGAAGGCAAGGAGAGTAGTTCAATGGTGGGATTATTAGCTGGAAAGAGGTGAGAAAAAATGTCTTGATGGTTATGACCTGCGTAACCTCCTGTTGAGCATGTTCATATACGAAGCGGACACATACATCCTTTGTGTCTGTTCAGGGCAAGAAGGCTGATACCGACCAGTGAACAACAATTCAGCAGAGATGATACCGATGTTTCCGGACCGTATGGAAACTTACGTGACACCGGCATCGGGAATTGTGTATTGGGTATTGGGTATTGTGTATTATTCGACCATTGGGTAAAGTGGGAATTGGGTATTGGTACTTCTGGACCCCGAACCAACTGACAGACATCTATCTAGTTAACTATTACTACTTACTAACTAGTAAATCTGACATCAAACTCACGGCCCGTTCGCCAGGTGGTTGGTTTCTTAGTTCCTGTCACTTCCACCCGATCGGCAGGCTTTGCTGGTCCGAGACAGTGAGAGACAGACTATCAGACTATCAGAAAAAGCGCGAGCCAAACCTTAAAAGTTCCCGCTATTTTTCTTTTTCTTCTTTTTTCTTCCCTATTTCCCGTCGGACCTTTTCTGTGCTCCACTTCTCTCCCTTATCGGCCTTCGTATCCCGAAAAGATAGTCTATCCCACTCACCTTTTTCTCCTTGGCTCGCTTCCACTATCTCGGATAGGTCATCTCCCTTAGCGATGACGTGTCTCTGCTCTTTCCTTCGTTCTGAGTTCACGGAATCTGCAAGTCCTGCTCGCCCCATCGGGCATATGTCACTACCGGGTCGATGGGATTCGTCTATCTCCGATCCCCGTGGCCCGGGATATATCACTGGCTCTTCAAAGCTCGTCCTTGCAGGAGGTTCCCGAGCTGATGAGAAACATCAGGACACCGCATATGCCAGGTCGAACTGCTACTATCCATAGTAAACCATGGACTTACCTCCACTTTTCTCCTCCCCAACACCACGACGGATCCTTCCACCCCCATGGGTTCTTGGTTCTGTGTGAGCTGTCCGGTGGACTTAACCCCCACCACCGTTGAGAAGCCATCATCATGACCCACTTTGGCTGCTCGCTCAGCCTCTCAACCACTCCGGAAAACCCATATCAATGCATGTCAGACTGGTTCCGGATGAGACATGAGTCTGCCAGTGTTGGGCCTGGAACCTCGTCTTGAGGCCCGAGCAAGGTGGCGTGGCGTGTTACAAGCTGAATTGGCTTTCAATCGACTCAAATAGACTTGCTGCTCGGGATACCTACACCCTCCATGCCCACCAAATGTGGCGTGTGTGTCAGCCCCAAGAACTATCGGCCAAATTTAGGCCTGTTCGACCGCCTCACTCAGTGTCAGTGCACAGAGGAGGCTGTACGGGACTTTGCGTTATCACGCCGGGGTAATGCACTAATCTATGACATGCTTTCCCTGCCCATCGGTGATACCCTATGAATCTCTCCGCAGTTTCTGGGTTCATGGGATATCCTTTCTTTCTAGGCATGCACTGTTCTGCTGTTTGTTGCTGCTTGTTTGACTTCCTCTTTTTTCTTTCTGCAGTTGAGGCCCCCCCAGCGCGCTTGGTGGATGTCACTATAGTGGCATTCACTTGTGCAGAATGAAGCTGTTCATTATTTTCTTTCGTTATCTTTTCACTATCGCATTATTGAGCCGCATTGCACAATCCCTGCCACACCTTCCAGAGGAGGTAAACTGGAATCTCAATCAGAATGAGACCGCGACAAACCCTCTCGACTATTCGGGTCAGTGGGATGGCCATTCATACACCCCTTCTCCGGATAACTGGCGTTTCCCATTCTACACAATATTCCTCGATAGATTTGTCAACGGCGATCCCAGCAACGATGATGCCAACGGGACACAGTGGGAACACATCCTGACCTCCAATCAATTTCGTCATGGCGGTGATGTTCTTGGCTTGGTTGATACCTTCGATTACCTCCAAGGCATGGGAATCAAGGTGAGTTTGCTGCCTCGCGTTGGTAGCCCTGGCACCAAATACTGACTTATTCACCTTCGCTAGGGTGTCTATCTCGCCGGAACGCCGTACATCAACTTTCCCTGGGGTGCCGACGGATACTCCCCGCTTGACCTAACCCTGATGGACCACCACTATGGTACGATCGACGACTGGCGCATAATGATATCCGAGGCCCATCGAAGGGGAATATACGTTCTGTTTGATAACACCTTTGGGACGTATGTGTGAATACCTGTGCCCCATATTGGAGCGTGGAATACTGACAGCGGAAGAACAGAATGGGCGATCTTATTGGTTTCCAGGGCTACTTGAACAGGTCCGCGCCGATCAACCCCAACGAGTACGACTATGTATGGAAATACGATCGTCAATACTGGGATTTCCAACCAGGAAATCAAATCGAATCTCAGTGTCCCTGGGAGTATCCTCGGTTCTGGGACGATGACGGGACTGGCTTGACCACCACCACTCTCGGCGCTTCATGCCGTGACAGTGAATTCGATCAAGTAGGCGTCTACCCTATTATTCGCGATGGCTACCGCTGACTATTTAATCTAGTATGGAGAAGTTGCTGCCTTTGGAAATTATACCGAATGGGAAGGGCAGATTGCCAAATTCGCCTTTGTGCAAGATCGTCTGCGCTCATGGCGGCCTGATGTCCTGGCGAAGATTAAACACTTCTCCTGTCTGACCATCACCATGCTTGACATCGATGGGTTCCGCGTCGATAAGGCACTTCAAGTGACCTTGGATCAACTGGGTGAGTGGTCTGAGTCAGTGCGGGATTGCGCTCAGCAAGTGGGCAAAGACAACTTCTACATCCCAGGAGAGATTGTCTCAGGGAACGCCTTTGGGTCGCTGTATATTGGTCGCGGCCACCAGACGAATCAGACCATCTCCAACCTCACGGAGGCCTTCATGTTCACAAACAAGACCGACAAGGCCACCGAGGATCTTTTCCTCAGACCCACATCGCAATCCGCCTTGGACGGAGCTGCGTTTCACTACACGCTGTACCGAGCACTGAGTCGGTTTCTAGGGTTAGTTCTCCCGCTTACCCCCTGACTAACTCCTTCATCCATACTAATGTGACCACCTTCAGCCTGGATGGTATCTACGCCGCCGAGGGTGATCCACCAGTCAACTTCGTCGAGACCTGGAATGGCCTCGTGGAGACTAACGACATGATCAACATCCATACTGGAAAGTTCGACCCGCGCCACCTGTTTGGTGTCACGAACCAGGACGTTTTTCGGTGGCCAGCCATCGCCAACGGTACTCATAAGCAGAATCTGGGACTGTACATCGCAACTTTACTCATGCCAGGGATCCCGATCCTCTCCTGGGGCGAGGAACAGGATTTCTACATCTTGGACAACCAGGCTGATAATTATAGTATGCAATTCGAGTTTCCATCCCTTGTTCCAGTTCTGACGTTCTATAGTTTTCGGTCGCGGCCCCATGTCATCCGCTCAAGCGTGGCAGCTTCACGGATGCTACAAGCTCGGGGCGTCCAAATACGTCAACTTCCCCCTTGACCGCGCCCTGACCGGGTGTGGTGATGATTCCATTAGCCTTGATCATCGCGATCCTTCTCACCCTGTGCGTGGTCTCTACAAGATGATGTTTGAAATGCGACAGAACTACCCTGTTTTAAATGATGGCTGGTACCTCCAACAATTGTCAAACCATACCTTCGACATCTACCTTCCCGGCAGTAATGGGACCCCAACTGAGACAGGAATGTGGAGTGTGATGAGGTCCCGGTTTACAGATCTACAAAACTTCGATGGTCAGGGTCAGGGTAACCAGAGTGTGTGGCTGGTCTATTCGAACGACAACAAGACGGTTGATCACCAGTTCAACTGCAGTAGCAAAGACGCGCTGATCTCGCCATTTCCTGCTGGAACCACGGTGAAGAACCTCTTCTATCCGTTTGACGAGTACACGCTGATTAACAGCTCGGTGACCCTTGGGTATGATTTTACCACCCCAAACTTAGAGATTAATTTCACTGACTATGAGTAGATTTGAAGGATCAGAGCTCCCCAATGGATGCTATCCCCAGTTGACGATGCCGGCTTGGGGCTTCAAAGCCTTTGTACCCAAGGCTAAATTCGTGAAGCCATCGCCGTATATAACACGCTTCAGCCCGGGGCACGATGCTCGGTTTATCTCTCAGGGAAACGACGGGGAGACTATCCAGATTGGTTTCGAGTTCTCTCAGGAGATGAATTGCAGCCAAATCACCGACTCGCTGACGGTCACGTCTAAAGCCCTCAATGATGAGAGTGCTCAGATCGACACAACTTCAGTCTCTTGTAGTTCATTTACTGAGAAACAAGTAGCGACATGGCCTGGCGCCCTCACCAGTGTCTTCGGCTACCAGGTGAATCTGACCAATGTCTATCCCGGAATTCACAGGATCACTGTTAGCAACGTGACTACTGCAGAGGGGAACCTATCCACCAACGTAAGTATATTCTCCCCCATGCAGCTGCATTCAGCTGGGATGCTAAGTATTTTTTCGAGTAGTCCGTGGATCATTTCATGTTTCGCATCGGAGAGACGAACAACCCCATGGTCTGGCCGCAGCTGGCCAACTACAGCCGGACTTTACTTTTTGACACCCCATCGCCCGCAGCAGAACCCTTGTCAGTCAGGCCACAGGCTCCAGGTGCAGATATGTGGCGCTACTCGCTCGACTTCGGGGCTAATTTCAGTCCCTGGATGACATATACCGGGTTCAATACGTCCATCCCGGGTAAAAACTGGACTGGGACTGCGAAGCAAGCGTGGGATGGAGAGCACATCATAGCCCAATACTGGAGCAAGCTCACCGGGAGTAGCGATCACTGGCAGCATGGAGACTCTCAATGGCAATATAAACCACCCCGTCGCTTTCCCAACCTCTTTATTGAGGGTGAATTCAATCAGTTCGGATACGACGCTGGTTACTCCAACGCGATGAGCCTTAGCAACGTTACTGGCGATTGGGAAATCCACTTCATGGGCGAATGGCCCGTACAGGTTGCGTTTAATGCCTGGGGTATAAACGAAAATGGCTTCCCCGATCAGACGCAAGTCTTTGGGGATATCGACGGCGACAACGTTCTCGATCAAGTCCCTCCCGTCACGCTCCTGAACAATGTGTTCAATGTCACCATCCCACCCCCTTCGCCTTATCTGGCCTTCAAGCTCTCGGTGAATGACGGCGATCTGAGGGTCTACGCTACCCCCACGGGATCTAGATGGGTCCAGCTGGCTCTCTTTATCTTGCTGGCTATCATACCTGTTGCCACTGCGGTCGGAGCAGTGTACATTTACCTCAAGGCTTTTTACCAGGTCAAATTCAATCAAATCGGTGTCACCGAGAAAACTTCGACTCTCGCTCCGATTTTGGGCGCCCTTCTGAAGATAACCCGGACCTCTAACGAGAAGGAAGCCAACCCGGAGGATAACCAGCGCTCTGTGAGCCCGCCAGGACTTCCGACTGGGGCCGCCATTGGGGCTGTTGTGAACACCCCACGACGCACTGTCCTCATTGCCACCATGGAATACGACATTGAAGATTGGGCGATTAAGATTAAAATTGGTGGCCTGGGCGTGATGGCGCAATTAATGGGCAAAAACCTTACCCATCAGGATCTCATATGGGTGGTCCCCTGTGTTGGAGGCGTGGACTACCCTAGGGACGACCCGCGTGAACCGATGGTGGTGACTGTTCTTGGAACAACATACCATGTTGATGTTCAGTACCATCGGCTGCATAATATAACATATGTTCTGCTAGATGCGCCCGTGTTTCGAGCTCAATCGAAGTCGGACCCGTACCCTGCCCGGATGGACGACCTCAATTCAGCCATTTTCTACTCTGCCTGGAATCAATGCATTGCTGAAGCCATCAAGCGGTTCCCGCAAATTGACCTCTACCATATCAACGATTACCATGGTGCGGCAGCTCCACTCTATCTCCTACCTCGAACGATTCCTTGCTGTCTGTCTCTGCATAACGCGGAATTTCAAGGCCTGTGGCCAATGCGAAATCCCCAGCAAATACAGGAGGTCTGCCGAGTGTTCAATCTGGATCAGGCGGTGGTCAAGAAATATGTCCAATTCGGCGACGTGTTCAATCTCCTTCACTGTGCCGCAAATTACCTGAAAATTCACCAGAACGGATTTGGAGCAGTGGGTGTCTCGAAGAAATATGGCAAGCGATCGTATGCCAGATATCCCATTTTCTGGGGTCTCAAGAGCGTTGGAGCCCTGCCAAATCCCGACCCGTCGGACTTGGCTGACTGGGACAGCAATGCGAGCAAGCAGCCTGAGGAGGTCACCGTCGACCTAGAGTTCGAGGCCAGCCGTGGTGCACTGAAAAAACAAGCACAAGAATGGGCAGGGCTGAAGGTTGACCCCGACGCTGAGTTGTTTGTCTTTGTCGGGCGCTGGTCCATGCAAAAAGGCGTCGACCTTATCGCGGACATCTTTCCCTCTGTTTTGGATGCTCACCCAAAGGTGCAGCTGATGTGCATTGGACCAGTCATCGACCTCTATGGGAGGTTTGCAGCTTTGAAGCTGAACCGGCTCATGGAACTCTATCCAGGGCGTGTCTATTCCAAGCCAGAATTCACTGCACTGCCTCCCTTCATCTTCAGTGGCGCTGAATTCGCATTAATCCCATCGCGGGATGAACCATTCGGTCTCGTTGCTGTCGAGTTTGGCCGCAAAGGGGCTTTGGGTGTGGGATCACGGTATTACTCTAGTTAAACGATGCTACGAGTATCAATGCTGACGTATGTACTTCATATAGGGTCGGTGGCCTTGGACAGATGCCAGGATGGTGGTACACGATGTGAGCTTCTTCATCTTATCATTGATACCGTGCAGAGGCGGAGTGCTAATGTATTCTAGTGAGTCGATGACAACGAAACACCTCATCCACCAGTTCAAGTTGGCTATCAATGATGCTCTGAGATCATCTCAAGAAACACGCGCCATGATGCGTGCACGATCAGGCAAGCAGCGGTTTCCTGTGGCGCAGTGGGTTGAGGATCTGGAAATTCTACAGACTACCTCGATCTTAAAGCACGCAAAGCACTCGAAAAGCCAGGACCGCAATTCATGGAGGATATCCGGCGTTAGTACAATGGTTCCCGATAGACCTCGCAACTTTCGGTTTTCGTCAAGCTCCAATACCAGTCGCGAACAGAGCCGTTCACGCAGCTCGGACAACTCGGGTCCCCCCAGCAGGCCCATTACCGCGGACGCGAAACAAGCCGGAGGTCGGCCAGGCCATAGCCACGTTGCCTCGCTGCCAGCCAATTTGCCTTCGAACGTCAACATGTTCAACGACTCTGACACTGACAACGAGTCAAGACGCAGACCATTATCCTCTACCCCCCGTGGAGGCCCTCGGATTGTTTATACCCCTGGCAACGACGGCCAAGATCTCGAGCACATGGCAGGGGTCGCCCAAGAGGACTTCAGTCCTCATCTTGCCTCGTATCTGTCGCCGTCGGGGGCACCGAATACTCCCCCAACCTTCGCTAACTCCGGTGCCAGTACACCCACTCTCGGTGCCGGACCGGACGATGGTCTGCTGGGACGAAGGAATCTAAGCCCGTCAATGATGAGTCTAGTCAGCATTCATGATATCGTCAAGGAGAAACAAGACTACAACCTCCAGAAAGTCAATCCGTTCTTCACAGATGCCAATCATGAATACGCAGCCAAGTTTGAACGGAAGCTTGCTGGTCTGAACGGCAAGAATTCCGAGGACCAGTTGTGTATCGAGGAATTCATCGAGAAAAGCGAAAAGGACTGGTTCAACCGATACCGAGATGTCAAACTGGGCAAGTCACCACTCCCGTCTCCATCTCCGTCTATATTCCGCTTCAGAGGTCAGGATGCTAGCCGACCACCTACCCCTGCAGCTAATGGACCAGTTGAGGATCCGAATGGGGGACAATTCCTTCTCCCGAAGGATTATGTTCCCCCGACAGGCTTGAAGCGTTTCATGCTGATCAAGCTGGGCGACTGGCCCTTGTATTCCATTGTGCTTGCTATCGTGAGTTTGACCCTGTCCCAGGCGCTTCCCGAATCACCCTTTGACAAATGATTGCAGGGCCAAATTCTCGCCTTGAACTCCTATCAGATTACTCTGTTGAACGGCGAAATCGGAGAGACAGCAGAAAAGTTGTACATCCTGGCTTCGATTTATCTCGCGTCCTCAATCATCTGGTGGATGATTTTCCGCCTTGTCCCATCCGTTTACGTGTTGACCATCCCTTACCTGGTATGTGAAACCGTTTCCGAATTGTTTGCCGTCTAAGCTTTCATGCTAACCGTGTCGAAGTTGTACGGCTTGGCCTTCCTGTTCGTCGGAATCGCGGGCCCTATCAGCAACAGCATCAGCCAGACGTGGATGCAGAATGTGGGCACCGGATTGTATTCCTTTGCGTCGTCCAGTGGATCCATCTTTTTTGCTCTCAACTTTGGAGACGAAGGTATGTTGATGGGCAAGATCTGTCAATTAGTTTTCTCTAACAATCCGTGTATCTAGGCGGGGCGCCTCTCAGCTCCTGGATTTACCGAGCGACCGTGATTCAGGGTAGCCAGCAGCTGTGCATCAGTTTTCTCTGGTACTGGGGTAGCTGGATGGCAAGCCTCAACCAAGAGGGCAGTACGCGCTTTAGTCTTAGCATAACTGACCCAAACATCTTGCTCGGAATCGGCGTCGGCCTGGCTTGTGTGTTGTGGCTGCTGGGGGCCTTGGTCTTCTTCGGACTCCCTGCATACTATCGGCAAACACCTGGTCAGGTTCCGACCTTCTACCTCTCGCTCTTCCGGCGTCGGGTCATCCTGGTATGCTTCTGTCGCTCTGCACCCTTTTTGGCTTCTAATATCGTCTAATATCGGGAGCTAACTGAAATATATTCCAGTGGTTCTTCTACATGGTGTTCATCTCCAACTACTGGCTATCAGCGCCGTACGGACGGAACTGGTTGTACCTGTGGTCCAGCAAGCATGCCAAGGTCTGGCAGATCATCCTGCTGGTTCTTCTCTTCTTCATCGTAGTCTGGGCGGCTGCGCTCTGGGTCTTTCACGTGCTTTCCAAGCGACATGCCTGGTTCATCCCGATCTTTGCCATTGGGCTGGGAGCCCCACGATGGGCGCAGATCCTATGGGCCACCTCCAACATCGGCACCTATATTCCTTGGGCGGGTGGGCCAGTTGCTGGAGCCATCCTCGGACGGGCGCTCTGGTTGTGGCTTGGGGTGTTGGATAGTCTTCAGGGTATTGGTGAGTTTTTCTGTTCCTCGTTCACTGGGATTCTCCATATCTAACATTGGACCGTCCACATAGGGTTTGGAATGATTCTGTTGAATACCATGACTCGGTTCCACGTCACCTTCACCCTCCTGGCGGCGCAGGTGGTGGGTTCGGTCGCCACCATTCTGGCTCGAGCCACAGCTCCTGATAAATTGGGGCCAGGCAATGTCTTCCCTGATTTCTCGGCCGGGGTAACCGCCGGATTGAGCAAAGCGGACTTTTGGGTGTGTCTGCTGTTGATGCTCTCCATCAACGTCATCTGCATCTTTTTCTATCGCAAAGAGCAGCTTTCAAAACCATAGTTGTTGCATATATTGTTGTCTAATTCTTTTGAATCAGTCTCTTATCATTTAGAGATCTGATTAGCATTGTTTGGAGTAACTGGGGGATCTTTGTCCAGTGTTCATGTTTGGTTCAGTTACAGCTGAGATACAAATTGTATATTTTTATTGGTGATGATGTACATGGGACATGTATTAATTCATTCGAACTGTGGGACTCCGGGATGAGGGTATATATTAATGTGCTGATAGTGGTATATTGAGTGATAGGATATAATTAGCTCGAAGGACAGCAATATCCCGTCCAATGTTGATATCTATCATAGTATGGAAATAAAGTATGGAAATAGATAAATTAATTTATCTCTCCGGATCAGGTGGTGGCTCAAGCGGGATAAGTTCGGCCCGAGCCATCCCGGCTATTCCTGTTCAGGCCTGATCTCTCAGGCTGCTTGCATGACATTAAATTAAATACGAGATGATTTCCCCCTCTTTCTTTCGCGTGTCCAAACTTATTTTATCCCTTACCAGTCCTTCTTGTAATCCGCGTTTTGTTTTGTGTTTCCTGTGAGAGCCGTTGTTCTGCCACTCTTTTCAGAGCAACGCGATTCTCGTTCACTCGTTCATCTCATTCGTCGCGTCGCCCTAAACAACTTGTTTTCGTTGCACATTACTCTAGGGATTTTGCCCCAGTCGCTCATTTCCATCCACCATGAATCGCTCACTTTTCTCCATTTTCATCGCTGTCTGCGTCTATGCGCATTATGTGTTTGCCTCTTTAAGTTCGAGCGAGATTGCCAACTCCTTGAATGAATTGGCGCAACAAGGTTTCACTGCCAAGGATCTCGTATTGGAGATTAACTCCACCGCCGATGCCGGTCCAATGCGTGTAGGTGACCCTGGGTATCATGCAATACAGTAATCATTCACAGCTTTAAGGATGTGTAACCCTGATAAGATGTAGGACGTCTATACAGAAATGGATACAATGGTCACCGTGGTTCTCACGGATGTTGAGTTCATGACCAATACTCCCATCATCACCGATCAAGCCGAGGAGCAGACCGTATATGAAGGGTATTCAAATGTGAGGTCATCGGCCTAATTCATACCAACGAAATATGTAACTTATCTCATTGGCTGCTAGTTCGTACAATCGCTCCTCGAGCTCATGGACGCCTTCTCCAGCAGCGCAACCGAGTTGAAGTCGATTGACTCAACCACCAAGGATAAAGTCCCTTCGGAAGTTCGCATCCTGGAGAGTGCCGTGGACGTGAGTAGTTCTTCTATTTTGAGCGGCTGAGGTTCACACTAATATCTTATCAGGCCTATTTCTATAATATTATCGGCCTCTTCCCGGCCAACAGCTCGTACAATGCCCAAGCCAGTAACCAGAAAGCCCAGGTGGACACGCATTGCTTCCAGGCTATCTGGGCATTTGATCTCGGTGATGGCAGTCAGTCTACCACTCAATCGCGCAGGAACACCTCTCTTCATACTCGACGCATGATGCGAAACTCTGCTTAGGTTGAGCTATGTATATTTTGTAAGGACTACGCGGAGGCGAATCGTTGACCGGATGGTGACTAGCGGAGCCCGCTGCTATGTATTTCTAACTTTTAATTATCTTGTACCATCTTAATATTGTGACTAGCACTTTCAGGCTTTACGCTCATAGGCGAAAATTGTTTAGCTGGGTATATACTTTGAATGTAAGCAGAATCTAGCGATATCACCCCTGTGGCAGCACAAACGTCCTGAGGTAGATAATGCGTAAAATAGCCACAGTTCGTAGTTCTTTTCTATCATGAGGAATGCTTTTCAAGGTCTATATTTGGCATTTAGTCTCATTGCTCGGATAACAAATGGCAAATTCCCCCTATGGGCCCCGGGTGAGAGCCAACCCTAAGATCTTTCCTAATGGTGGATTTCAAATCCTAGAGTGTTTGATTTGAAATGGATTAGAAATTTAATAGACGTAATTACTCTAGAGTAGAGATCCGAGAATTATAAATTGATCATTCAAAGCCGTAAGACCTAAGGACTAACCACTGCAGACTCGTCGACAACCTCTTTCACAGTCTTCTTACACTCCATTCTCGTTTTTAAACAATGGCACCATTTACCCTTCCAAAATACAAGGGCTCGACGGTGGACGTGTCAATAATTCACGCAGGGCAAACATCCGTACCAACAGCCTATGTTTTCAAAACCACCATTCTAGGCCATGACATCCTCAATATACCGTGCTACAGCTTCTTGATCGAAAACAGGAATAACAATGAAAAGGTTCTTTTTGACCTCGGACTGAGAAAAGATTGGAAAGAAAAGCTGCCACCAACGAGTAAGCCTGCATTGCTATTTCTAGCCTCATTTCGGGCGACGTAAACCTGTGTCGCACATGATAGCCTTTCATGTAAGCTGACTGAGGCTGGCATTGTAAGTCCTCAACCAGATCGAATCGTCCAAGGCGGTCCTGGAAATTGAACATGATGTTGCCGATCAGCTTCGCGCAGATGGTATCCCGTTGGAATCCATCAGCGCCATCATCTGGTCCCATCATCATATAGATCACACCGGTGATCCATCTTGTTTTCCTCCGTCCACGAAGCTAGTTGTGGGACCTGGTTTCAAGTCCCACTCTAGAACGTTCCCCGGCTATCCTTCGAATGCCGACTCTCTGGTCACTGATGATGCCTTTATTGGACGGGACCTGGTGGAGCTCGACTTTACTGATTCCATTGAGATTGGAGGCTTCCTCGCCATCGACTTCTTTGAAGACGGCAGCCTGTATCTGCTGAGGTCGAACGGACATAGTAAGTAGCTGGTCATGTACAGCATGGCCTAGATACCGACTGATCATCGATTTTCTTGTGCTATAGCTTGCTTACACTCTTTTAAATAGCCGACGACCACATCAGTGCCCTGGCGCGTACCTCCGAGAATCGCTTCGTCTTTCTGGGTGGGGACATCGCTCATCATCCGGGAGAGTTCCGCCCAACCAAGCAGCTCCCACTTCCGAGTGAGATTAGTCTATGGAAAGTGGGCCAACAGTCGGCCGAAGCGGTATCCGTGTGTCCTGCCTCTGTCTTTGAAGCGATATCCCCTGCGAAGGGTAGGGGCCTAGATGCAAAAGTCACCCCTTTCTACGAGCTAAATGCTGCGATGAACGAAAGTCTGGGAGATGCAGAGGCTGCTCTTGAGAAAATGATGACATTCGATGCAACAAGCGAAGTTTTGGTTATTATTGCGCATGATGCAAGCCTCGGGGATATCCTGCCGTTCTTCCCCAAACGCATGACTGACTGGCACATGGAAGGGTACAAAGCCAGCGGGGCTTGGAGATTTCTGAGGGATATTGCGGTTGTTATCAATGGAAGCACAAAATAGTCATTCTCACATGCCATTAATTTATGACCGGAAGTTTATGGCATCACTCTAAGCCTCATCCCAATCATGATAGTGGTGCGGCTGTATGTGCGGAGTGGGGTTCAAGGATATATTGCATATTCATTGGGTCCAACTTTGAGTCTAAATCACCCCATCTTGGCCATAAAGTTACTGCGCAACTTATGGGTCACGCCCGCGTCTATACGTATCCTAGTTAGCTGTCAATTATGTTCAAGACTGTACATAAAAGGCCCACCACATGCATTTTGCTTACATCCGAAATCTGAGTTCATTATCAACTTCTCATCCCATTGCAACATCGCCAGATTAATCTTTCAAGGCCCGCTTCATTCCATGCCCTCTCCAACAACCGTTATTTTTGTCCCCGGTGCGTGGCACAGCCCACACTGCTTCGACGAAGTCGTTCGACTGCTTCAAGCCGAGGGTTATCATACTGATCTTGTTCACTTGCCCTCGGTTGATCCCATACAA
Source organism: Aspergillus welwitschiae (assembly GCF_003344945.1). Taxonomy (NCBI): domain Eukaryota; kingdom Fungi; phylum Ascomycota; class Eurotiomycetes; order Eurotiales; family Aspergillaceae; genus Aspergillus; species Aspergillus welwitschiae. Next base: position 362,154 of record NW_020798719.1, read on the forward strand.
CCTCATTCCGACTTCTCGGAAGATGTGTCTCAGATTAGAAATCAGATCCAGGTTGCAATTGATGCTGGGCAAAGAGTGGTAGTTACGGTGCACTCGTACGGCGGACTTCCGGGCTCTGAAGCGATTCGTGGGTTAGACTGGAGTACGCGTCAACGCCAGGGCCAACCAGGGGGCGTAATTCATCTGTTTTTCTGCTGCTCCTTCATCGTTCCAGCAGGAAAGTCTCTGATTAGTTCATTCGGCGGCCAGGACCTTCCGTGGTTCCGCATCTCAGATGATCGTCTCCTTGTGACACCGGCCACTCCCAGGCCAACCTTCTACAACGACATGAGTCCGCGGGAGGCAGAAAGTGCTGTCCAAACATTAAGGCCACACAGTTATCAGACATTCCACAGCAAATTATCCTACGAGGCGTGGAGACATGTGCCGTCCACGTACCTCTACTGCCTCCAGGACGAGGCGATCCCACTCCCAGTGCAGAGGATGATGGTGGAGGAGATAGCGAAAGGGGTCAACATTCATACCCATGTTGTGGATGCATCGCACAGTCCTTTCTATACGGCACCGGCGGAGGTGGCAGATGCCATTGGAAAGGCCGCCAGCCGATCTGCGGAACTGATTACGGAGGGGAAACTGTAATCTATGTATTGTCGAAACGTACTTGGATAGGTCCTAAATAAAGGGCTTGAACTTTAGCAGGTTACATGAATAGTATGAATATATTCTTAATTTTTTACTTTGACAAGAAAACATATTATTGGTGTGTAGCTGGATGCGCAGGCCGACGTTAGTGCGGATGCGGATGCGGATGCGGAAACGGCATAAAATCAAATGGGATAACATTTGTCAGCAAGCTGATCGGTCATTTCCTGGCTCCTTTTCGACGTGTTTCCGGCGCTTGTTGCGAAATGCCAGGGATTCTTCCTTGCCACACTAGTCTCTTTGCTCTCTGGCAACACCATTAACCTCATATCACTGTTACTCCAGCGTAGTAGATAATTCAACAGGGTTATGGCGGACACACAAGAACAGGCCAGAGCTGCGTCTGTTTGTCTGACCTGCAAGTTGGGTAAAAGGCAATGTGATAAGAGACTTCCTATCTGTTCTCGATGCAACAAGTACGTTGTGCTACCAACCATCATGTAACACCGGGGATCAATCCTACCCGCCAATGAATACTCACTAATTATCGCGTATTGAACAGACTTGGTAGGCCATGTGAATATCCACCCAGTCCGCCAGTGGTGACCGCGGCTCAACCGACGGAGTCGGGGCCATCAATGACTAGGTTGTCGCCCATGGCGTGTATACGATGTAGGGCAAACAAACGTAGATGTGATCGCGCCATTCCGGAGTGCTCCCGGTGCCGGAGGTACGAGAAATGCTTGCCACCACGCGGATGCTTGCTTAATTATTACCATTAGAGTCGTCGCCAGTTGTGTCTACCCACCGTCTCGGCCGCAGTCCCCCGCCTTTGCGGACACCGATGACTTTGGGCCAGACATGGAGTCCGCTTCACTACGTGTGCCGACAGAGATGGAGGCTGCGATGGACACCCCCATTGGATATCGGTCATACATGTCACCACTTCTAGAATTCTGTTAGTCCCCTATCTACAGGGTGTTTCTCTGGCGGTATTTGCTAACTGCTCTCTCACCCCGGGGAAGTCCTCACCTCAATAGCTTTACCCTCAGATACCATAGGGACTAACAGCCTTTCTCACCACCTCCGTTCGGAATGGATGAAGCATGCTATGATGGACCCCTGTTTGTTCCACGCCACCCTGTTTAGCGCATCAGCATCGATTGATATCCTGCGCTGTCAGCAAAACACTGCGGTAACCCTGTATCACCAGACCTGGGCTATACGCTTGCTTAACGAGCGGTTGGCACAGCCAGAACCGGTCCTGACCTATGGAACACTGGGAGCAGTGATACCGTTACTATACTATAATGTTCGTGCCGTCCATGTTTCCCCCAGCGTTCAGAGTAGACTGTTCTGAAGGATTATTCCAGATGGTCGCACTTGACCACGACTCCGCTGTCGCTCATCAGAGGGGTCTAGTAAAAATGCTCCTTGCCACGCCCAAATCCTTCCGCAACAACATTGGGCCACTCATAGCCATCGTGAAGATGTACGTGGCCATTACCCGCAGACTGTGGCTTGTGACTAAGATGTTAGTGCTATGCTGTCATTTGCATGTATCTACGACATGCAACCTATTTGGGACTGTCTGTACTCTGAGTCTGTTCGCTCCTCTAGCCTGCTTCGAAATCTAGTGTCAAGAGCGGCTTTGGGGAACGGCGGATCTCTGTTCCAAAAACAGACTATGGATGGGATTTTGGATGTTTACGAAGCCGTCTCACGCCTCGATCAGTTCTTCCACGCCGACCGCAGCAGTACCTCCAGCATAGAATGTGAGTGGGCGCATATTCTGGCAAGATCTAGTCCAACGACTCCCTGGACCGAGCGCCATAACTATCTTACTTCATCTGAAAAACTCAATGCATGCTGCCACCTCTGTTGTTCCATATTCTGGACAACCCTGCGACGACGGCAATTGCACAACGAGCAAGCCCCAGGCCCTACGGACCAGGATCAGCTCAATCAGGTGCTCCTAAACTATATTCTGCAGGTCGAACCACTATACTGGATTCAGAATGCTCCCGAGGCATTCACCTGGGTTGCATTTACAGGCGCTGCTGCGTCCACTCAACCAGGTCTGCGAGCCAACTTCATCAACCACGCGGCAACTGTAATCACGGCCATCGACGGCGAGGACTTGACTCTGATACGACAGGGGTGGAGGTATTTTGGACTGATCAAAAGGCTCGGAGGAGCATGAAAGGTGAGCAACATATCCGCATGACTGCTAGTATATCTCTCGAATAGTTTGCGACTATTCATCGACCTTCACATGTGATAGCGCATTAACGGTCCACTCCCAGAGTTCCTCCGCCATTTTCGCATCTGATCCCGCCTTACTGGGAGCCGACAGTCTTCCGATCGGAAGCAGGTACGCCCCATTATGGCATTCGAGCTTCAACTGCGGCGATACAGCCGCGAAGAGAATGCTGGCTGCTCCTTTGCGTGGACCTGGCGCACCCAGCTCGACCAGCGGCTTTATCAATCTATAGAGCGGGGTAGATGAAATCGGGCCTGCAGCCAGGCCTCTGGTATGATGTTAGGAATATCAGAGGTGTATGAGTGGAACCCGGGGAGAAAAGCACCTACGTCTTAACGGTTCCGGGGTGCACTGAGAGTGCTAGGATGTCCGGATACCTCTTGGCCAGCTCCCTGCTGTGTAGGACATTGGCAAGCTTTGAATGGCCATATCGAGCCCAGACTGAGAAGGCTTTCATATTCATATCGGAGAAGATAATACCTTCCTTCGGGGCGAGTTTGGCATGTCCGTCACTAGACACATTTACGATGCGCACGCTTCCCTTGTCGGCTGCCTCGGCTGCTGTCTGCTGCAGGGTTGGGAGAAGTAAACTGGTAAATAGGAAATGGCCAATGTAGTTGACCTACATGAGCTTATCATTAGCGTCAAGGATTTTCTGTTTCTATGCTTCTTTCCGTTTTGTTATAGACAACGGCGATGAAAGTAGAACTGTTTTATATGATGGTGGCGAGAAGAAGGTACACTCACAGCTAGCTGCATCTCAAAACCATCTCGTGTTTCGTCGTACGGAACACACATAATCTAGTTGAAGTGAGCTGAGAACTCTTTTACGAGAGGTTCAGTCAGGCCAGGGTCACCAACACCGGCATTGTTCACCAGCAAATGTAGCCTCGACTCCTGCCTACATCACCAGGTCCGGTGTATCAGTCGTGAGCACCGCAAACGATTGGGCAATGAAAGAATAAGTGGGATTAAAGAAAACATCAATAACAGAGAAACCGAAGACACACCGAATGAATTGCTCAGCTGCATGACGAACGCTACTCATGCTGGACAGGTCGAGATTGAGAAACCTCACGTCTACTTCACGCTCCGAGCATTCCGCGATGATGTCCCGCCTGGCATGCTCGAACCGTGTTTGGGATCGACTGGCAATATACACCCGGGCGCCATGTCTTGCGAGTTCGATACTTGTGCCAAAACCACTGGCGGAGGAGAGAGTTAGTAAGGGTACGAGGGAACTACTACCAGTCCGTTCGATGACAAGAACAAGAGGAAAGCCGAAAAGTAGCAAATGATTATTATTGGAACCAACAGAGTCCACGTACAGTCCTGTGTGCCCGCCAATGACGATGACGACTTTACCGGTCAGCTCGGGGATGGCGATGGCGGAAAGGAGGTCTTTGCCCATCGCGAGGTCTTTTTGGCAGAGTCAATGATAGCGGAAGGGGAACCTTCAGTATCCCATAGGGGGTGTAGACATGTACAGTAACGCTTATATACTTCAAACCTACTGTCTTCTTATAGAAGCTCCTGCTACTACACACCAGGCAGTGGCTGGCTGGTTTGGGCTGGACGTGCGGGCGCATCTGCGGCCGCACCCGCAGCCGTAACTGCAGCATCCACAACACCGATTTTTTGGTTCAGCTGGATGGAATCCTCTCGCAGGAGACGACCAGTGCTGATGTACGGAAAGCTTAGACGCATCACCCTATACGGTTGTCGCTTCGAGAGTATCGGTCAACCGAAGGACAACGCACTACTGATATGCCAAGTAGACAAAACAGAGAAAGAAGAATAAGAATAATCAAAGAGATACAAATTTAAACCTAAGAACAAGGAGCATGAAGAAGAACTAGATAGCAGCCTACGGCTTCAGCACAACCTGTCCCCCCCAGCCACTCAGCTTTCCTGCCGCATCCAATGCGCGCTCAATCTCATCCAACCCAAATTCCTCGGTGTGAGTGACGCCCCCCTTCTCGCCCAGCGGAAGCAATCCAGACCGCACCATCTGAATCAGCCGGAACACATGCGGACGATCATACATGAACCGTCCCTGGATGCGAATGCCCTTGAACATGATCTCCCCGTACGGCAGCTGAATATTCCCCAAATGGCCGCCCATGAGGACACACCGACCGAACGAACCCAGGGCGCGAATGCCGGCAACTAATAAGGACGAGTCCTTGATGGTCGGGGGCGAAAGGTCCAGGTACACATTGGCACCGTCGGGGTGGCCGACGGCTGTCTGGAAGGACTGGGTATCGCTGGCCTCGTCGCCAGTGATTTGCACGGTTGTAAGTCGTTGCGTGCCGTGGATGTGTTCGAGCTTGTCCAAAGCTGCCCTGTTGCGCCCGGCCGCGATGACGGTGGCCCCCATGGCCAGGGCTGCACCCACCGCGCCACCGCCAAAACGCCCCGTAGCCGGGGCCACGATCACCACCTCCCCCGGTTTCACGTCCACCTCGGCGAGCCCGCCAAAAGGTACCAGGTATGCGGTCAGAAGGCAGAGGTCGGTGATGCTGTATCCCAATCGCCCCAAGAGAACTTCCTCGTCCAGCGGATACAAGTTCTCCAGGGGGAACCGCGTGTATTCGGCGTACGTTCCATTGCGCCAGACTCCATCCATGAGTTTCTGCGCCGCCGGGTGGATTGCCCCGTGAATCCCATAGAGCATGGTCACGGCGGGGTTATCGCGCGCGCGGATGGTAATGTCGCAGAAGACGAGCTGACCCGGCGTGAGGGTGACACAGTCGGGTCCAACTTCATGGATGCGCGCGATGGCCGTGTTCCCGGGGGTCATGGGGATGGATAGCGGGTAAGGGCGTCGGTTGGTGATGACCTCCCTCATGTAGGGGACAATATCAGCAGCCAGGATGCGGACAATGGCATCACCAGTCGATGCTACGGGGCGAGGGACATTTTCCACAACGAGCGGCTTGTCCCGGGCATGAATCACCGCGGCTTTGTGGGTTGACATCTTGTCGATTCACTCGTCTGGGATGATTGCTGGTGGTCCCTGATGTGTAGAGCATTCTGATGCCCGTCCTTTGCCCTTCATATAAGATAGACAGGTCCATGGTAGGCGAGGACCTTATATCCGCAAACTCCGACCAACCCCCACCAACTAAGTCTGGTACACTACTGTCTACTGCGGAGTACTGTGACTTCATCCGTCACAGTTGTGACGAAAGTGGACACTTCTAACAACCAATCAATGTCAAGTATATCCCTGGACGGTGGGTTTTAAATTAACCTTAGCACCTCTGCAACTGCTTGGGCGGCTCTGGATACATGGAGACGGTGATAAACTCACACCTTTCCGCCGTAACTCCGAGCCCCTTTACCAACTAGCCTCGTATCTCATGAATCCGTGGGCATTGTACGACCTGCAATGCCGCACACCGCACCCGCACCCGCACTCGCATCGAAATAATTGGCCAGATGGTCGAGTGGTGACCTTTCCGCCGGCTTTAAAGACAAACAAGATAGTATTTCTCCACCCATCTCTAAATACACCGTGTAGTCTGCTGGGGACACCCCGAGCTGAGGTGTTCAGCAGTGCCTAGCTAAAACGAATAATCCGTAGAGTACGCAATGGAATCAGAGATTTGTAAGTTGTAGTTGGTTTCTGCTAGATTCTAGATACAAGAAGCAAGCAAGAAACGAAACGAGGATAAAGGGTCGGACGAAAGGCGTCAAGCATTGCTTCCCAGGAAGGAAGGTGCCTGCAGCATGGTCAACTCAATTCTGCAGCTACTGGTAACTAGACGAGGGTCATGTTGGAGAAGTAGATTTTCCCTAGTCATATTCAGTACATGGAGGGGAAATAGAGACAATAAGTATAGTCCCTATAATCTCTTTGTTATAATTGTCCGCCTTCCTGTTGCCATATACAGCTTCTAAGAATTATAATATACTTTAATCCGATAACTTCAATACAACCCTGAAATATGTATAGAGGGGTGATTACAATCTCTAATTCTGATACTGTTGGGAAACATCTGTCATTTTCTCTCATCAATTCTTTATATCGTACCTCTCGGGTTTAGAAAATAGACACCCAAAATATATTTCGCGTTCAGTGACGTAGCTGACAAGTTCGGCAGCTAGTACAGACTCTAGCAGGGTCTACTGTGATTAGATTAGAGAGTAAATGTACCCATATACACTTGCACAAATGCGCACGATTAATGAAGGCTGTCTGACCGCATAAGCAATTATATGTTAGTCAGTACATCCCCAAGTTGTGGACATGCTGAATTCCGTGATTCCAAAGCATATGCCCGAACCAGAATATAACATCGATCTCTTTGAATCTGGCATTCTATACTACCTCCCATGCTCAAACCAATAGATGGTAGACATCTTCATCCCATCACATCGACAGCCTTCAGACCCAGACTACCGCGTTCCAGTCGTGCCATCAGTCCCTCATACACGTCCGTGTCTTTGTAAGCTTTAGCCAGGCTGTTGGCGACATCACCCATCTCCTGCTCAACTTGCGATCGCAAAGATCTAGAATTCTTCTCCAAAACGACATCTTGGCCACCTGCAGAGGGCCGCACAGCATTTGTACTGAAGGTTACCGCATCGAGCACCTCGCGGGCAGGCACCTTGCCTTGAACGTCGGCAGTGCCTTGGATGACTGGGTGGTGCACTTCTCGTTAGCCTGCTCTCGCGTGCGCACCAGCTATCTCAAGCTTACCTGGTCTGATCACCGCAAAGGCATCATCGAACCCATCTTGCCCTTCGCTGTTTAAGACGGGACTGTCTCGTGCGCGTATCTGCTTGGTCGCTCCGAGCACCACGAGAAGGAAACGTCCGTATCTGTTTGCAACGCCTTGGGAATGCCACTGCCAGGCCGTGTGTTCGGGACAGTCACCCCGGATAGAGGCGGCAATGGATACCGCCGCAGACAACCCCCCCGAGACTGCCAAATGCACGCCAGATGAAAAGTACGGGTCGATAAAGGCTCCGGCGTCACCGACAATGCGGAGGTACGGGCTGCCGTACGATGACGCATTGTAGGACCAGTCGGACGCCTGTTTGATTTCCCCGTCGAGGTTTGCGGGCTGCAGCAATTGCGAAATTACGCGTGCACCATCCACAGACTCAAGGTAGAAAGCCCGGCTGGATGTCACGGTTGATGACTTCTTTTTCTGCGTGGCGAGTCCTTGGTTCATGACGACGCCGACGGATGTGGTCCCGTTGTGGAGCGGAATGAACCAGACCCAGCCGCTACCGTCTGACAGCGAGGTTAGAAGAAACGGGAGGACATGAAACGGGGATACATACCTTGGAGGGCTTCAAAATATGGCTGGCCTTCTACCGAGGTGCCGACACCGTATGGTGTTGCTCCGCGCCAGTAACCCCAGCTGGCGACATTCTTCAAGTAGCTGTTGTAGGTCCGAGATTTCAAGTACTTGGTGCTGGCGATGCCGGCTCGTCCGCTCGCATCGACCAAATAATCAAAGCTGATGGACCCCGTGCGGCCATCTTTAGCCTTCCAGCTGGCAGATACCGGTCTCCCGGGGTGGTCGTCGGTCGCGGACTCATCGAGTGGATCAAACTCAATGGCCGTCACTTTGACACCGTCGAAAGCCCTGGCTCCGGACTTGCATGCATGCTTGAACATGAGGTCGTCACATTCGGAGCGCACAACGTTCCAGGCGAAGGTATCCGCCCCAGGTTGTAGGATGAAATCGGTGTCTGCGAGTGATCCGTGAGACGCATTCTGTCAAGGAGAAGGGAGGCCTTACAGGCTTCCTTTTGGTTATTGAGCTTGAACGCTGCACCATTCTGGACACGATTAGGCGGATGCGGATGAATCAAGTGAGCAATTTGGGGCATACTTTGCGGACGAAGCCATAGTTCACGAACGTCTCGTCAAGGTCAATGAACCTGAGAAACGGCCGCATCGAGGCAACAAGGCTCTCACCGATATGGTAGCTTGGCACAGCAACGTGAGCTTCCGTCAACGGGATACCGACGAGGATACTCCTACCGAGGGAATATATCTGCCTCCAGCAAAACAGTGTCAATGCCTTCACGAGCCAGGGCTGAAGCCGTGTAGGAACCACCGGGGCCACCGCCGATTACTAAAACAGTAGCATTTTGAGGGATCTCCATGGTTAGCGCGGATTGTTGTTGTAGATCAACGGGGGGATAACTTAAAACTCAATGGGGCACAAAGTTTGTCGACCGTAGGTCAAATAAATAATCAATCAGTGCGTGGTGCTAAAGATTGGTGACAAATTGGCTAGAGTCCATACAAATACTAATGACGTGTAAGGATGAGCACCTGACGTGTAACCAGCGTTGTGCATCTCTAAACGATGGCGGGCAGTGTTGTCGACCAGGAAAGGGCAGAAGTGAAGAAGCAAAACGAATTATGGATCTGAGTTGTGAGACAGGGGTCCTGTGTCTACGTCTCACTGACAAATAGCACCAGTGGCCGGTGAGGATTCCAGATGCTGAGGGAAATGGCCATGGCCCGCTGAGCGTTTTGCTTTTTTTAGCCGTCTCGATAGTTCGTGTGGCCACCTCGACCCAGGCCAGTCCGCATCTTGGTCGAGGTTGTACGAACTCGAGCTACGCATTTAGTTTCAACCAGCGGGTATCTCCGCAGTCCGGGTTATTTGTGACCAAGGCCTGCATTGACTAAGACCAGGGCTTGATGTTGCAGTATGCCCACCCATGACGAGACTACAACTGGCGACTCTTACACTACCAAGAGATCGGAGCCACGACGATCATCAAATCATCAGCTAGGATCAAAAAGAAAATTGGGTCCAGTACACAACATGATAATCAGCCTGTAATGATAGAAGTCTGTGTTTTATGTGAAGCAAAAGGCCACATATGTGGAAAAGAAAGTCGCAAGGAATCATAAGGTTTTGCATCTACCTGAGCACATCCTGGGCCAGGAGCCCCAATGTTTGCAGATGCGCGCCATGTGACATTATCGACATACAGTTAGAGATGCGTATGTGATGATACAACTCCTGCTTCATATCCACCAGTTCCTTGTGCATGTTCGCGATCTCCTGTTCCAGGGCCTTGCGTCGCCGCTCTTCCTCCTGCTGCTCCGCTTGGAGCAAATTGATCAGGTCTGCCTGCTTCTGCCGCGATCGGCCCGCAGCCAACCGGTTGCGTTCCTTGTATTTCTCATGGTACTTCTTGCGCAACTGCTTCACTTCCTCGCTGCGGTCCATCGATCCAGGGCTCGTTGCTCCTGGCGAAGGCGATTTCGCCGACGACAGCCCTGGCCTCGATGGCGGAGTACTGAATGCTGGGCGTGATCTGGATGCCCTCGTGATTCCAGGCATTGGAACTACCGCATCCAAGGGGGGCGACATCATCCCAGCCAGCTCGACCGACGATAAGATACCCCCTGAATCGTCGAGAAAGGCGAGGTCGGCCGTCTCTTTACCAAAGTCCACATGCTTGGCCACAGTCGGCGAGCCTAGAAGGTCCTCGAGCTGCTCAAATTGAGACAAATTGGCGTCGTCGTTAGAGCCATTGGCGTCGCCGGCGCTATACCTACAAACTTGTTCAATCATAATTCACTTGTGTAGAAACGAGCCATGGCATACCCTAACATGTAATTTCCCGAGATTATATCTGACCCTGACGGGCTACCTGTACCTAGCACAGGAAGATGATGTGAAGCTTGTAAAAGCTCAGACGCAATTTCGAAGCCATCCATGGCAACCGAGGTGTCGAGTCAGAGATCCTGCACGTTGAGTGTGAGAGCCCCCTTAAGGAATGTGGTCTGCGAGGAGGTCCTCCTTTTTGAAGAGGTCGCAGCAAGCACGTCCATCCTGCTAATACACCCTTCATTGCAATTGGAGTAGCTAAACTGCCCAGGGTCTGAGACAGCAAGGATGATATTCGGAATTGGTACTACCAATAGCCGTGCCAATGCGTTCACGCTAGTAGACTGCCGCTAAAGCGTGCTTATGGGCTTCTGAGGGGTAGGGACATGCACAACTGGGGCCCGGGCCAACCAGAGGGCTGATGCAGTTGCTCCGCACGAAGAGATCTAAGGCCAGCGTCCTTGAGCCGGACTGCCTCCATTGCATTATTAGGGATCGACCGTATTTTGGCCACAGCCAATACATGGGAAAGGGAATTCCCCAGTTTCTCGACTGGCTGCTGCTGGGGGATTATTAGCCCACCCTTGTTCGGCCGGGGCAAAGCTGTGGTAGGGCGGACGCTAAAACAAGCAACCCAGTGAATCTGGTGGGACGGAGGATGAACTAACGCAATCACATCGCGATGGAAGGAGGAGACAAGATTACGGCAACGCTAGTGCTTGAGCTTCGATAACATGGTTGAATCAATCCTATACTCCGAACTCCGGTAAAAGAAAGCCGTTCTCAGCCCATTCATTGTTCTGAGCCAATCTAAGCCATTGCTTTTTCTTGCCTTGCCTTGCCTTTGATTTGCATTTCTCTTGTTCTTGCATATCTCGTCAGCTTCCTCATGACGAAGCAATCTGCTATCTGGCTAATTATCTGGCTTACCATGTGCGCGACCACTTCTACACGTCATCCGAAATGGACGACTTGTGGTCCCATGAACCACGCGACAACGCCGAACAACGGGATATTTAGGGATAAGTGTACGTCTGCTGGAGTTGTGAGGGTGATCAGCCACCAGCGCATAACCCCTTCTCATCATTGTTCTCTTATTATTAGTATTATCATTGTTATTCGTGTTTCGCCATGTCCATCGATTCACTGTTACACACAAGCTTGGCCGTCGGGGCAGTCTATCTAGCCAGCGTCGCGCTGTATGAGCTGTATTGGTCCCCGTTGGCCCATATCCCTGGTCCCAAGTTGGCGGCTTGCACGCGCCTTTATGAGTTTTTCTATGATGTAGTTTGTGGTGGCCAGTACACCTTCAAGATTGCCGATCTGCATAAGCAATATGGTGGGAATGACATGAACCAGCCCGACTACCAGACTCAATAGCCCCAGTTGTGCTGATATAAGGCAGGCCCCATCATTCGCATTAGTCCCCGTGAAATTCACATCCACGACCCCAACTATTATGAGACGCTCTATGCAACCAACAGTCCCCGAAACAAGGACCCCTGGTTCACCGCGCACTTTGGCGTGGATGAATCGGCCTTCTCTACCCTGGATTATCGGCTGCACCGATCGCGGCGCGCCATGATCGCCCCATTCTTTGCCAAAGCTCGCATGGACGGGGCTCAGCCTTTGATTAAGGCCAATCTCGCCAAGCTAATCCGCCACTTGGATGCCCATGCAAGTTCCCAGTCAGTCCTCAAGGTCGAGGTCGCGTACAATTCCTTCACGGGTGATGTCATCACCGGGTACAGCAGCTACCGATCGTTCGAATATCTGGAGACAACCGACATGGTTCCCATCTGGAGTGAAACCGTCCGCAACTTGGTCGAGAGTGGGATGCTGTCGCGTCATCTGCCTGGATTCTTTCCCCTCCTGGCATGGGCTGGTTCGCGGTGTATCGCGGCCGTATATCCGAAGTTGCTGCCAGTCATAGCATTTCGGATGAAATGCGCCCAGGAGGTGAACTTCATGTGGACCAATTCTGAGGAAGGCAAAAAGGAGGCCATTCAGTCGGGATGTTCGGAGCCAGCTCTGTTCCTAGAGTTGGTGAGTCGGGCTTCCTCCACTCCGGATATCACAGAGGAGCGCTTGTTGCATGAATTTATCACCATCGTCGCCGCGGGAACGGAGACTACCGCCCATACTATGACAGTCTGCACATTTCACATTGCCCACAATCAATCTATCTTAGACAAACTGCGCGAGGAGCTGGATAACAGATTTCACAGCAATGCCGACATGGATCTTCAGACTCTTGAGCAACTCCCATACTTGGTGAGAATCCCTATTTATCCAACGCGTCACACAAGAGTGATACTTACTGACAATGCCGCCAGACGGGGATCATCTATGAAGGGCTACGGTGCGTATGTCCTTAATTGGCCTGATTAGTCTGACTTATTTACGCAGACTCTCTTATGGGCTATCGCATCGACTTCAGCGAATCAGTCCCATCGATCCACTCAAGTACAAAGATATTGCCATCCCCCCTAATGTCGGTATCTCCCCTTCCGACACAGCACCCATAGGCTGACTGCTGAAGACCCCTGTTGGCATGTCCTCTGCGTTAATGCATCATGACGAAAGCATTTTCCCGCAGTCGCACGAATTCATCCCAGAACGATGGATCGATCCGAACGACCGAAGGAGACTGAATAAATACATGGTATCGTTTAGCAAGGGATCACGCCAGTGTATTGGCATGAAGTTAGTATTCTCGTGATGGAATGTCCGAAGTTCACCAAACTAATTGCCCATTCCATAGTCTGGCTTTTGCAGAGCTCTATCTAGGCATAGCGACGCTGTTCCGCCGGTACGACATGAAACTCCACGATACGACTGTGGATGATGTCCAGCTACATGGTGACAAGATGCTGCCTCGCGCCAAAAATGGCAGCAAAGGGGTTCGGGTGACCTTACAACGCGCTCAAAGCATTGGTTAGGTTATGGAATGATGAGATTGTTGCACTGGGGTCCAGCCGCGAGGTTCGTAGAATGTGCAGGTGAACAGTTGCTAGATAAACACAGAGTCCTTGCCAATATGATCATGGAATTACGACCGTAACAGTTCCTTTGTAGCAGTTAATTATTTGTTACGGCTCTGTGGTCCTGCACAAGGGGGATTGATCCTCAGTCCATTTTCTGGGTGTACGTGCAATGTCCATGAGGCAGTACTCATTCGGGACGATAACCCGACCAAGGTCCGTATCAACTCCAAGTCGGTATTTTCAACTCAGACAGGGAGTGTGCTGCTCAATCACGATAAAGGGCCGGGTTATCACTTTAGCAGTTTATTTGTCAGGCGCCATGCGCCACATGGTTTATGACGTGTAACCCCGATGGATGAGGTGTAGAAGTGGCATATGCGGTCATGAGCATTTTCCAGGTCAATCATACTTATAGTCGTCGCTGGCTGTGGCCATCCAAGGACATCCAAAAACAAGTCTCGCTTTTCTTCCGGAAATGGATTTGAGAACTGGCTATATGTTCCCTTGTCTTACTGATGGACAGTTCGTTGAGGACGATACGCTCCAGTCGGTTGCGCTCGGTATAGACAGCCCGATCTCACTAAGCAATGGACCTGACGGCGAATGGGCCCGGGAGCTATCACTCGCGTGGGCCATTCTTCTATTCACTTACAATGAACAAGAGGCTGTTGAGTTTGCCTGTCTACGCAACGAGCATTGGTTCTGCGTTGACGCAAAAATCAGCCGCGACCTCTCCTGGAAAGACATTGAATTCCACGAAGGTGGGACCTCGGATGGACGGCAGGTCAATACGGGCATCTGTCTCTCACAGGGGGGAGCGACACCTATTCCCACAGTAAGTATCCATGATGATGTTCTCGGGTTGAGGTAGCTAATCACAGTAGCGTCTTCAACTGGTGCTGGTCGGTAGTATTTTTGGGGGAGGCTTGTCTCTGGGATACCGGCCAAATCTGCTCAGCGCTGAACAGGCAGCCAACGTTGCCAGTACCTTAGAGACCATAATGCGGGCTCTGCAAGGGCGCACAGTCTCCATTGGCTCCATCGATGTTCTCAGTGAGCGCAATATTACCGACCTCAACCGCTTCGCTGTCGCCCGACGTGCGCTACCAGAAGGTTGTCTGGACGATATAATCACAGCACAAGCCGTTGAACGCGGCAACAGCATAGCCATTGATTCCTGGGATGGCACATTGTCATATCAGGAGCTAGATACTCTTTCGACACTTCTAGCCAAGTACCTCCGCTCCTTGGGTCTCTCAGGCACGTATGTTCCTCTTTGTGCGGACAAGTCCGCCTGGGCGGTGGTAGCTATGTTGGCCATTCTCAAGGCGGGCGCTGCATGTTCTCCGTTAGATCCGTCTCATCCCCAAAGTCGCTTACAGTCGATGGTGCAGCGCTGCGATGCAAAGGCTGTCATAGCGACCGAGCGACACGCTTCGCTGCTCCAAATGGATGGAGTGGAGGTCGTGGTCGTCGGCCCCGACATGTCCTCCTTTCTACAGCACCAGATCTCTCCAGCAGAGGCCCCAGGCCCATCTCATAGAGACGTTGCATTTCTAATGTGGACGTCAGGAAGTACCGGGGCACCCAAGGGAGTCATTCTAGGGCACACAGCACTGTTCATGAGCATCAGCGCATACGCAGCGGCAAACCAGTTCTCCGCTGAAACCCGGTGCTTCCAATTTACCTCTTTCACCTTTGCCGTTAGTCTTTGCGACATTTTTGGCACGCTGAGCCAGGGAGGTTGTCTGTGTATGCCATCCGAGACCCAGCGACTCACTGATTTGACGGGGGCACTGCGGGAGCTCCACGCCACGTTCTGCTGGCTCACCTCAACCTCGCTGGCGGGCCTGAACCCACACGATTTGCCAGACCTGCGCAGTGTCACTGTCGGGGGCGAAAGCCTCTCTCGGGAGTTGGTTGCTCGATGGGCCACGCATCTTCGGTTAACGGTCTCGTATGGCACAACAGAGACCGCTGGCTGGTGTCTGCTCAATACCGGATTGTCTCCGACGGGTGATGCCCGAACTCTGGGCAGACCGACCATCCCCGGTGTGTGGATTGCCCATCCGGACAATGTCAATCGCCTGGTGCCCGTGGGTGCGGTGGGAGAGCTACTAGTGGAAGGGCCGTTCCTGGCGCAAGGCTATTTGGACGATGAAGAGCGCACGGCAGCTCATTTCATACCGCCTCCAAGCTGGATGACCCAATTTCGTCCGCAGGAAGTCACCCGACTATACCGCACCAATGACCTGGTGCGCTACAACTCCGATGGCTCTGTGAGTTTTGTTGGACGACGACAGGCCCATGCCAAAATTCGCGGCAATCGGATCAGTCTGCCCGAGATTGAGGCACAGGTACGCCACTCCTGCAAAGATGCGCAGGCAGTGGTGGAACTGGTGACTACCAAGGATCAGGTCGAGATGTTGACGGCATTTCTGGTCGTGTCTGGGCAGGAGTCCCTCTCAGAGGCCCCCTTGATCTGCCCACCCAACGACTGCTTTCGAGAGACAGTTACGCATTCTCTCTCTGTGCTTGAACAATCATTACCCAGCTACATGGTCCCAACTGTATTTGTTCCTCTCTCCCACATTCCGCTAACCAGAACGAATAAAGCCGATAGACATGTGCTCCGCAAACTGGCAGAGGCCATGAGCAGAGCAGATTTGGTGCAGCTTATGACAAAACCTCGACCTGTCGAGCAACTCCCCTTATCACCTCTAGAGCGGCAGATGCAAGGGCTGTGGGCAGAGCTTACCAATATTCCGGCAGAGAGCATCGGACCAGACGACAACTTCTTCCATCTCGGCGGGGACTCCGTCCTCGCCATCCACCTTGTACCCTTGGCCCGTCGACATGGACTCTCCCTGACCGTACAGGATGTGTTTCGTTACCCGAAACTGAAAGAGTTAGGGGCACATCTTGAACAGGAAGCATCACAAGGATCCCAGCGTTGGAGATCCCAGCCTACCGCATCTTTCGATCCTACTCCATGGAAGTCGGTAGCAGCACAGCAATGTGGGATAGACGAGTTGGCCATCGAGGATGTGTATCCATGTACAGCGTTGCAAGAAGGTCTGATGGCACTGTCGGCACAGCGAACGGGTGCCTATATCCTCAGCATGGCGCACAACCTCTCTCCTACGGTGGATTTGGGTCGCCTATTGGAGGCCTGGCAGACGGTAGTGAAAGCCGTACCAATCCTCCGAACACGCATCGTACGCCTGACCAACGAGGGCTTCCACCAGGCCGTGGTAGACGAGCCAATCGAATGGCAGTCCGTCAAGAGTGAAGCTGAGTTCCACAGAATGAACCAGCTCAATCCCCTAGGTTTGGGCACTCGACTACTCCGCTTCGCGCTGTTGCTATCAGCAGCCGATCAGCCCTCTCGCCTGCTGCTCGCAATGCATCACTCGGTTTTCGACCGCTGGTCAGGCCCCTTGCTAGTGCGAGCAGTTGAGGACGCCTATCAGGGACAGCGAGTCATGCCTCAGTACTTCAAAGACTTTGTATCTTACGTCTCCACCTGTCCCAGGGAGGAGGTTGACGCGTTCTGGCGACACCAGCTCTCCGATGCCGATCCGACGGTTTTTCCTCCCACTCCTGAACCCAACTATCTCCCCAGTCCGACCGAGTCGAGTGAGCGGATCATCCTGCTCCCTTTGAGCCGGAGTCATGTCACAATTACCACGAAACTGCGCCTTTGCTGGGCACTCGTCCTATCCCAGCATACGGGGAACGCTGATGTCGTGTTTGGTGCCGTATCCACCGGTCGTAGCGCACCAGTCGAGGGCATCGAGAGCCTGATCGGTCCCACTTTGGCGACGGTGCCATTCAGGCTCCGCATCGACGGCTCTGCTATGGTGTCAGATGCTCTTCAAGCCTTGCAGGACGAGGCCGCAACGATGCTTCCCTACGAGCAACGAGGCCTTCAGAATATCGCACGCATCAGCCGCGAAACCAGAGCCGCCTGCAACTTTCAGAATCTCTTAATTGTACACGCGCCCGATTCAAGAGGTCAGTCTACCATACTGAAAATAACGGATGATCAGCAACTACCCGACCTCTTCTCATATGGCTTGACGCTATCCTGTGAAGTCCTGGATCAAGATCGGATCCAGTGCCAGGCATTTTTTGACCCGAACATGCTCGAGCACGCTTACGTGAAAGTCCTGCTCGACCAGCTCGCTCATGCCGTCCATCAGATACATGCAGTTCCAGATTGTAAAGTCGGCGAGATTTCGCTCCTCAGCCCGCAGGATCAACAGCAGTTGCAAGAGTGGAATCCTCCAATCCCGCGGGCCGGGCTCACCATTCATGAGACTATCCAGAGGCAATGCCTGGCTCACCCCCAAAAAGAGGCTGTATGCTCGTGGGATGGATCGATAACCTATAGCGCCCTTAATGAATTGTCATCGAGCCTGGCGTCTCAGATACTGCAACGCTGTAGCCAACCTACCTCGTTCGTACCCTTGCTCATGGAGAGGTCTAAGTGGACGGCAGTAACCATGCTGGCTGTAATGAAGGCCGGAGGGGCATTTGTCCTCCTGGATGCCTCATTCCCTGTGGAGCGGTTGCAGTCGATTTGCTGTCAGCTCGATGCGACTCTTATACTTTCTTCAAGCAAACACGCCGATGTGGCACAACGCTTGGTATCGAATCCCCTCATTGTTGATGCCATCATCGACTTGCCTGGTCCATCACTAGCGCTGCCTGTGGTACATCCAGACGCTACTCTGTACGCTGTGTTCACCTCCGGATCGACTGGCAGGCCGAAGGCCGTCCTTATCAGCCACGCCTCGTACGGCAGTGGTGCAGAGGCACACATACCAGCCGCCTTAATTACCCCCGCAACGCGGGTGCTGCAATTTGCCTCGTATGCCTTCGATGCCAGCATCATTGAACATTTGAGCACATTTATGGCGGGTGGCTGTGTATGTGTTCTCTCTGACCCGGAGAGAACCTCATCTCTCGCGGAGGCTGTCGCGGCACGACGGGCCAACTTCGCCTGGTTAACTCCCAGCGTGACCCGGTTCATTGACCCGCAGGATTTTCCCACTATGGATCGTCTGTGTCTAATGGGGGAGTCCATGCGCCGCAGTGAGATTGAGAGATGGTCATCGCGGGTGAATCTGATGCAGGCATACGGACCAGCGGAATGTTCTGTCCTGGCGACGCTACGACCCAGCCTGACTACACAATCAGATCCCCGTAACATTGGTTGTGCGCGGGGCTGTCACGCCTGGATCGTAGATCCAGAGAGCCATACGCGACTCCTCCCGATTGGGGCGGTGGGAGAGTTGATGATTGAGGGTCCTATAGTGGGACAGGGATATCATGGCAGTCCGGAACAGACCCAGGCAGCATTTCCACCGGTACCAGATTGGTTGAGTGACTACCACGATGGTGACCTGTCCCAAGTGAGGGTCTACAAGACTGGCGATTTGGTGCAGTATTCCCCCAAGCTGGACGGGTCTCTGCTGTTCATCGGGCGGAAAGACAGGCAGGTCAAGCTTCGCGGGCAGAGACTCGAATTGAGCGAGGTGGAATATCACGCGTACCATACCCTGGCCGGAACATGGGAACTTGTGGTGGAGCTTATCAACTCGCAACATAACCCGGCACTGGCCCTATTCTTGGCAGAGAAACAGGACAGTCCGAAGCCCTGTGGGGTCCTTTCCATGACACCTGCTTGGCGGAGTGTTATGAGCCGTCTTCGGGATACTCTGGCGAGCCGATTGCCTCCTTACATGGTACCAACCGTGTGGATCCCTATCACTCAAATTCCGCTCTCTTCATCGCAGAAGACAGATCGCAGGTCCTTGCAAAGTCTGGCAGGGGACCTCAGCGCAGAACAATACCAGACGTATATCCTGGCCTCCTCGTCGGAAGCCACGCCAGGGCTGACGCACCGCCATCTGAAAGAAGTGCCGCTCAACGAGAACGAGCTTGTCCTGCAGGACTTGGTCAGACAGGTATTTACCGGCGAAGATGGATCTTTGTCCGTGGCTTCCATACCAATGGATGGGTTATTCACGGATATCGGTGGCAATTTCCTAGGCGCCTTGGCGTTGACTTCGCTGGCCAAGCAGCACGGATTTTACTTTACGGCGGGGGATGTGTTGGGCTCGAGTCTTGGAGAGTTGGCAAGTATGAGACATACTTGACTATTTGGTAATAACATCACTACACATTATGTTTAGATAGTTTCGTGACCAGGTACAAATGCATCAGACTCGTCACTTCAACTCCCGCAAAATGATTACAAGGGAAAACTATACGAAGAAAAAAAAAAGAAAAGAAAAGAAAAGAAAAGAAAAGGGAAAAAAAAAGAAAAGAAAAGAAAAGAAAAGAAAAGAAAAGAAAAAAGAAAAAAAAAAAAGGGGGAAAGAAAACAATTTGTACTTGATGGTCCTAGGGTAGGTTACCATATCGCCTTAGGCAGGCCCAACCATTGGTCATTCGATTTGTCCTGCTGCTCGATCTGCGAACACTCAATCGACAACTTATATGCTCCCAGCAGGAATTATATACATGAGACCAGCACTGACATTACCACCATCACCTCAACCGAGTTGAGCCGTCGTCGGTACTACTTCTCCATCTCTTCAACCACTTCCCGCTGGATCCCCCGACTGCGGATCAAAAGCCCATTTCCATCGAATTCGAGCATATGCACATCATCCATTACTCCCTTTCCTAACCTTCCCTCCACACGCGAATACACCCATACACGGAGTCCCTCGGCAATAGTCGCCAAAATTTGGACACGAAAGTCTGGACTTTCATCTAGGACTTGTGGCCAGAACGCGAGCAGCTCTGCAGTGGACATGGAAGGTAAATCATTGTGTTTGAACTGCGCATCTGGGTGAAGGTAGTGCTCGATTGAAGCTGCCTCCCGACGATTTACGATGGTGGTAAGGAAGGTTTCGGCACGGCTTTTGAGGTCCATAATTTAGCTAAGCAAATAAGGGAGTAAAATGGCTTGGGTTGAGTAGCTTCAGGTGTCTGAAATGGAGAAAAAGATACTTCTTAGCATGTGGGCAACTTTCACCCCGTTAGCAGGGGCTCTTCACGATAGAAATACCTGTTGGGCCAGTTACCCAGGTCGTCCATTGACGTGTAAATATGCACAGTTGACGTGTAGAGGACATCTACACGCCAGTAATGATGGGCACACCTGGAAGTCACGTTGATGCGATTCCCTATAAAAAATTCGTTGCACAGCACCTTACGGAGACCCCTCTGCCTCTTATACCCTCAGAGTCGAATTTCTAAAAAGTCGTCCACACATCATGTCGTCCGCTCCGATCCCCCAATCCGAGCCTCTGGCTATTATAGGCCTTGCATGCAAGTACGCCAATGGGATTGACTCCCCAGAGGCCCTTTACGAGCAGGTCATGGCTGCCAGATGCATGCATGGCGCGATGCCGTCCAACCGTATGGACGCCTCCTTCTACTATCATCCTGCGTCTGAGGCAACCGGCACCAGTTACTCGAGGGGTGGCTATTACCTGAACTGTGATCTGAATGCGTTTGATTCCCCTTTTTTCCAGCTGTCGGAGATCGACGTCATGGCTATGGATCCGCAGCAAAAGATGCTTTTGGAGAACGTGTATCACGCCCTCGAGAATGGTATGTTCCACTTAGAGCATTGGCACTACCAAAGCTCATGGTCCGACTGATGTATCCTTAATATAGCTGGTATTCCGTTGAAGAATGCGATATCATCACCCACATCTGTCTTCGTCGGATGTTCCAACAATGACCACCTCGCGCTAGCCAACTCTGACCTTCTACTGTCCCTTAAGGGCAAAGGCACCGGAACAAGCCCGTCCATCCTGGCAAACCGCGTCAGCTGGTTCTATGACTTCCAAGGGACCAGCCAAACAATCGATACAGCCTGCTCAAGTAGTTTGGTTGCCTTTCATCAGGGCTGTATGGACGTTCGTGCCGGGAAGTCAGCCATGGTCTGAAAGCCTCACCCACCAGCAAAATATATTATTTCTCCATTGGTCATGCAACCTCTGAAGACCCTATGCTAACCTACGGACTAGTCAATCATTAGCGGTATTAATCTCATCGAGCACCCCGGGCCGACGCTGTACCTTTCCAGCCTTGGGGTCCTCTCTCCAGATGGCAAAAGTATGAGTTTCGATGCCCGCGCCAACGGCTACGGGCGAGGCGAAGGCGTCGGGACCGTCATCGTTAAACCCCTTCAAGCCGCCCTTCGCGATGGCAATCGCATCCGGGCTATTGTTCGCAGTACGGGCTCAAACCAAGACGGTCGGACTCCCGGAATTACCGTGCCTAACCCCTCGGCCCAAGAACGGCTCATCCACGATGTCTATCGAGTGGCGGACCTGGATCCGAGACGCACTGGGTACGTGGAAGCTCACGGTACGGGTACGCAGGTGGGCGATCCCCTGGAAGTGCAGGCTATTTTAGCTGCATTAGGTGTTGCCCGCGATTCGCCCCTCTATGTTGGATCGGTGAAATCCGTGCTGGGACACTTGGAAGGTGGCGCAGGACTGGCAGGGCTGATCTCAGCCACACTGGCTGTAGAGTCGAAGATGATACCCCCAGTGGCAGGCTTGCAGAGCTTGAACCCCAAGATTCCTCAACGCGATGACCTGAAATTTGCAAGAGAGGCAACCCCTTGGCCGCGACAGGATGTCAGGCGAGCTTCCATCAACTCGTTCGGATTTGGCGGCACAAATGCACATGCTGTGGTGGAGGACGTGGAGGGGTTCTTCGCGGATCTTTTTGGTCAGTATATCCCTGGAGCATTGCCCGCGCCTGAACTCGATACTAGCTTGGAAACCACCCCAATGCTGTCAAAGCCTCTTATGTCTGGCAATGCTTCCAATCAGTCCGTCCAGCCCTGGTCAACGAGCCGGCTTTTCGTGATATCGGCTTTTGATGAAGCGGGAATCCAGCGGAATACAACTGCATTGGCAGAGTATCTAGATTCCAAGAGCACTACAGCGGATACAGATGGAGAGAATCGGTTGCTCAACAATCTGTGCCACACGTTGAATGAGAAGCGCACCCGGTTCGACTGGCGCAGCTACCATGTGGCAGACAGCATCGCCAGTCTCCGCGAGTCCTTGCAGCATTCGCGGGCTATCCGCCAGTCATCTGCTCCCAAGCCCATCCGGTTTGTCTTCACCGGACAGGGAGCTAATTGGGCAGGCATGGCGTGTGACATGATGAAATATCCGCTTTTCCGGCGGAGAATACAGGAGGCCGCAGCGTACTTGAGGGAGCTGGGCAGTGGCTGGGATTTATTTGGTAAGTCTACTCAGATTTCTTTGTGAGGCGTGAGGGCAACGACGACTGATCGCAAGTCAGAACGGATGACCTCTAAAGCAGGGGAGTTGGATGAGCCCACCTTCGCGCAGTCCTCCTGTGTTGCCGTGCAAGTCGCTCTGGTGGACCTTCTTGCCAGCTGGAAAGTCGTGCCTGAAACGGTGGTGGGACATTCTTCGGGCGAAATAGCTGCGGCATATTGCGCAGGACATATCTCCCGGCAGGCAGCATGGAAAGTAGCCTTCTGTCGAGGCAAAGTGTGTGCTCGACGAACAGACGGGCAGGGTCGCATGCTCGCAGCTGCCATGCCAGTCCATCAACTGGAGCGAGTGGTGGCCCGCGTCAACAAGGGTCAACCGACATCTGTCAAGATTGGATGTTACAATAGCCCGAGAAATCTGACCCTGACAGGTCGATATGATGATATCCTCCGGCTCAAGCTGGAGCTTGATGATGTTGGCGCCCTGAATCGCATGCTTCCCGTCAAAGTCGCCTATCATTCAGATTACATGCAAGACGCTGCACCAGAGTACTTGAGCTTACTGGGTGAAATCTTGGATGGGGGTGATACCATTCATAAGGATGCCTCCATCCAGATGATCTCGTCGGTGACGGGACAGCCAGTGCCCGCTGGAGACGTTCAGCAGGCTTCGTACTGGGTAAAAAACCTCGTCTCCCCAGTTCGGTTTTGCACTGCCCTTCTGGCATCCATGGAGTTTCCTGGAACGACAGGCAAACGAGAGGATACACTCATCGAAATTGGCCCACACTCAACGCTGCGGAGTGCAATCAAGGAATCATTCGCCGAAGTGCCCGAATACCAGTCCGTTCAGTACGGCAGTCTGCTAAAACGTTACGAGACGAACGGATCTACAATCTTGCACACGCTTGGAATGATGTTCTGCTCCGGTCATGAGATCAGTTTGGCCGCCATCAACGACCGTCGCGTTGGAACGCGGAAGATTCCCATGTTACTGACGGGCCTGCCTGGCTATGCGTTTGATCACTCCAGATCAGTGCATGGGACTTCGCGTCGGATTGAGCAGGTCAAGTTTCCGACATACAACCGACATGAGTTGCTTGGGGTACCGGTCGAAGACAGCAACCCCTATGAGCAACGATGGCGGAATGTCCTCAGGCCAGATGATCTGCCATGGCTACGCATGAACCGAGTGAGGATTCCCAGTTTACTAACGTATTGAGCCCCTAATACTGACTCAACCAGATGAAAGGGCAAATCCATTTCCCGGGGGTGGCATATATATTGATGGCTACCGAGGCTCTGCAACAACGTGTCGCACGGACGATGACCATCCCCAGGGTAAGGATAGCGAATATGTCGATCCTGGCTCCTTTACAGGTGCCGGATAGCCCTTCTGGCGTGGAGATACAGGTCTCTATCTACCCAACGAATGTGCGCGCCAACGGGGCGACCGATTGGGCAACGTTCCGGATCATCTCCTATGACACTGCGGAGAAGGCCTGGGTTGAGCACTGTGTTGGTTCGGTTCGAGCTGAAACCGGACCACCTGATCTATGTGTGAACACTGCGCTGCGAAAGCAGTGCGCCGAGCCAGTGGACATCGCGCAGATGTATCACGGCTTTACAGCGGCTGGCATGGACTTTGGGGAAAACCTGAGGAATATCCAGGCCATGAAGGTGTCGCCCGACCGCACAGCCTGCACAGCGACCATCGCAGCCCCTAGCATAGCTCCCCAGGCCCACGATCAGTACGCCTTACATCCTTGCTCCTTTGAAAGCATTCTACACGCCCTACTTTACCTATGCGAGGCTTCACAGAGCCCCATGGTGACCAACTACATCGAAGAGGTGGTGATCGTTAACCCCAATGACACGGGAGCCCGTGAATTCGAGTCATTTGCAAGAAGGCAGCGTACGTCAGCAACGACGTGGACGTGCGATGTGAGTATCACCACAAACGTCGGGGACCAAGACATTCAAATCAAAGGCCTCGATCTGGTGCAGCTACCTGCGAACAACGATGATGCGGTGGATGCGGAGTCGTTCTACACCGTCAAGTGGAGACCAGATGTCAAGCTCCTCGCCTCTGCAGACGCGCTGCACAACTCTGCCCCGGTAGACGCGGCACAGCACTTGCCCACGTTTGATGAGCACGAGGGATACCAGCTAGCCTCGGCGATATTCCTACTGGAGGCAAAAGAGTATGTAACCCGAACGGGGCTGCCACCACTCCCAACTCATCACCAGGCTTTCATGGACTGGATGGAAGAGGAATACCAATCCATCAACAATGGCACGACTCCCTTACTTGACAAGTCCCTGCTGGATGGCATCCGGGCCAACCAAGATCGCCGAAAATCTCTGCTCGATCGAGTAGCGCGGCAGAGTGCCCGAGGAGAGCTGCTGGTGCGCGTGGGCACCCGCATGATAGATATCTTGGAGCAGAAGATTGACTGTCTGGAAGTCATGTTCGGCCCAGACAATCTCATGGAGCGGACGTATGAAGAGGGCCTTCCAGGACAAATTGCTCCCGCGGTGGCCGGGTACCTGCATTGTCTGGCCCACGCCCAGACCGGCATTAGAATCCTGGAAGTCGGTGCTGGCACAGGCAGTGCAACCAAGGTCATGCTCGATAGTTTGAGGCCGACCGAGGCACAAGATGGCGGGGGGTTGGTGTCCTCTGTCTCGTCCTACGACTTCACCGACATCTCCGCCGCATTCTTCGAGAAAGCCCGCGCGCGATTCCACGACTGGGCAGATATCCTGCGTCCCAAACTGTTGAACATCGAGCAGGATCCCGCCGCACAGGGCTTCGAACTGGGCTCATACGATCTCGTGATTGCTACGCATGTATGTTGTTCCTCCCCCTGCACCCTTGCCAACAACCTGATGAGTAGGACTGAAGTGAGGACCAGGTCCTTCATGCCACTGCCGACCTGAATGTCAGCTTAAAGAACATCCGAGCATTACTGAAAGAGTAAGGCCGCCCCTTTCCCCAGGGACAGGCGTTTCATCATTGACTTGACCACAGGGGCGGTGACCTTATCGTGATAGAAAACATCCAACCCAAGTTCATGTGCTCCCAACTGCCTTTCGGCCTCTTGCCCGGCTGGTGGCGCAGCGTGGAGCCTTACCGGAAGACCAATCCCCTCATCCTTAAGGAGCACTGGACCGAGGAGCTACAGAATGCCGGTCTGCGGCCCAGACTAATTATCAATGATACCGACGATGGGATCAACGAAATGTCAGCTTTTGTGGCTTCGCCCATGCCGAAGGTTCTAGATGGATGCCAACCGTGCAGTATCATCTACTCATCTACCTATCCGGGACAACAACAGCTCGCATTGGAAGTTGCTGACCGGCTGCCGCGATCCTGTACTGCTGCCGTGGTCGACCTTGCAGATATCTCCCTCGACCATTCAGACACAATTGGTATCGTACTGGTTGGGTGCCAGGGCCTTGATCTATCGGAGCTGACCTCGAGCGAGTACAACAGGGTTAAGTTTATCCTCACGTCGTTTCAGAAGCTACTGTGGGTCACGTGTGATCCAACTGACGTCCCCAAATCTGCGCTGGCAACTGGGCTCGTTCGAAGTACGCGATGGGAGCGGGAGCATGATAATGTTAATATCATATTGCTGTCAGTATCGCTATCGCGGCCTACTCCGTTGACCATCTCCTCCGAGATTGTTCGTCTTTGCGAAAACGCGTTCATCTCCTGCGAGCGAGTGCCGCCGAACTCGGAATATCGCATCGAGGGGAGCAACGGTGTCCTGCTCACCAACCGCTTGTTTCCAGCGGCGGGAATTAACGAGTGTATCGGTTTGGGCTCGCGACCCCGGTCTCGACAGGTACCTCTCGGTACGGTCGACCACCCCATCAAGCTGACTTCTATCGGATCTCAGCAACCAAACGGATTTCACTTCGTCGAAGACCCGCAGGCGCACGAACCTCTGGACCCTGACGAGGTGAAAATTCGGATCCATGCCGCCGGGCTGGATGCGGAGGACGCAGACCAACTGAGCCGAGTCATTCCCGGTCATGGTTTCGGTGCACAGGGATCAGGGACCGTGGTGGAGATCGGCCATGGGGTGCAGGGAATCCAGGTCGGTGATCAAGTGATGGCTCTGCGTACGGGACCAAGTTGTGCCCTACAAACCTTCTTCCGCACCCATTCAGCCACTGTGGCCAAGATCCCCGATGGGATTCGACTGTCGGATGCAGCGGCACTACCCCTGCCATGGGTGACGGCGTACCATAGCCTGGTGACCGTGGCTCGTTTGCACTCGCAAGAGAAGGTCCTGATCCATCCCGCGATCGGTGCCACTGGTCAGGCTGCCGTGCAAGTGGCCGGTATGCTCGGAGCCAGAGTCTACGCGACAGTGGAGACTGATGCACAGCGGCAGACACTGGCGGAGTACGGGGTAGAGGAGAGCCACATCCTTGACAGTGCTTCTGTTGAGAAGCAGTTCGGCACGCAGACGAGCACACAGGGTGTAGATGTGTTGCTCAACCTCCGCCGCGATGGCCTAGAATTTCTACACCTGTCATGCCTCTCGCCGTTGGGTCGTCTAGTGGATATTTCAGGTTCACGGGCCTTCCCCTCGCAAGTCAACTCGCCGAGCAACCAGTCCTACTATAGAGTGAACATGCGGGAACTGTCACAGTTGAAACCAGAATCCATTCGACAAACTCTACGCACTGTCGCCCAACTCCTCGCCAGTCCCACCATTCGGCCTGTCACCCCTTTCCGAGTCGGATACTCGCAACTCCAAAGGGTCCTGTCCGAGATTCGACGAGGGAGCCGGGGCCCCTGGGTCATCCAGCCACTCCCCAATGACCCCATTCCAGTAAGCTCTGTCCCCCATGCCCCATGATTCCAGCCAGTTCGCTTCGTTAACCAGAAGATCGCTAGGTGGCACTGAAGCCACTGGGCAGTCACCAATTCGACCCCAGTGCGTCATACCTTCTCATTGGAGGGTTTGGGGGCCTCGGACGGAGTGTAGCTCGGTGGATGCATCGCCGGGGCGCAAAGCACTTCATTTTCTTCTCGCGGTCTGGAGCCAGCAGTGCGGCGGCTCGGGAGTTGTGTGCCGATCTGCGGGCCGCGGGATGCGCAGTGTCCGACATGATTTGTGATACTACCGATGCACAGGCCGTTGCAAAAGCTATGGCGCAGTGTGAGGCGTCCATGCCTCCCATTCGGGGCTGTCTCCAGGCATCCATGGTTCTTGAGGTAGGTGCATTGTTCGAATAAGCTACTGTGCGGGATGCGGTTCTAACGTGGACCGCAGGATTCGATGCTTTCCAATATGGACCACACTCGCTTCCTGGGGGCTATCACACCCAAGGTGCAGGGCACCATCAATGTGGCCTCTGCCCTGGCCCCCATCAAGTCCAATCTGGATTTCTTTGTCATGCTGTCTTCCTCGGCGGGGATCGTTGGCAACCGCGGCCAGGCCAACTATGCGGCCGCCAACACCTTTCTGGATGCCTTTGCGGGTCAACTAGTGACCCAGGGCTACCCGGCCACCTCTGTCAGTCTGGGCAGCGTGCTGAGTGTGGGTTGGGTGGCGGAGAATCAGCATAAGCTCCGCATCGCGTTCGCCTTCGGGGCCCTTTCGGAAGACCTTCTACTCTCTATCCTGGAATATCATATGGACCCTGCCTGGGGGGCGGCGCAGAGCACCCAGACCTGCCACACGGTGGTCGGAGTACGATCCGCGCGGGACTTTCAACGCCAGTCCATCCCTCTGCCCGGATTCATGGCCCATCCGTTATTCTCCCCGCTTCTGGCCATTGCAGGCAGGTCCCAAACGGCCGAACAAGCGGCCGAGGCTCCGGTTTCGCAAGGGTTACGCGAGGCATCATCCATGGAAGCGGCGGTAGAGGTCGTGACGCGAGCCATCGTCCACAAGCTGGCGCGCATTATGGCTCTGTCGGTGCAGGAGATTGATCCCCAGCGGTCGCTGGGCTCGTACGGGGTGGATTCCCTGGTGACGGTGGACTTGAAGGCCTGGTTCCAACGGGAAGTGGGGGTGTCCATAGGATCGGGGGAGCTGTTGGGGGAGAGGGCCATGACCCAGTTGGCCCAGCAGGCGGCAGACGCGTCGCAATTCTTGCCGGCGGAGCTCCGGGGGAAAACTAAGAAAAAAGACTGATATACATGTTTAAGAGCACGCCACGAAAGACAAGCCGGGAAAGATTGAGGTATCCAGGCATCTATTGTCAACAATCGGAGGAAAAGGCGGCCCGAGGATCAGGTGACTTGTACCGAGGCAGGAACGTGGCACTAGCCCCAAATAGGCAAGGTAGCAGCGACCTTCCTTTCAGGGATAAACAGAATGTTGAGCAGAATGATAGCCTGTCCAAATGATTCTCAATTCCATCCCAAGATACACCTCCCCTGTTAGGATGATTGCGAGATGGGCAATAACTACTAAGTACTCCTAAAGACCACTCGTCGATGGTTAAGGCTTTACCCTCCCCGCCATGCTTATCTCTGTGATCAGGCCATTATGGGCCTCCTTATAGGGGGACCTAGACTAGGACCATCTAAGCGCCATAGACATCTCGCTTAGTGGAGATCCAACGACCAGACACAATCGACTAGCCGCAAACATGTGATGTCTCCGCAATGGGGCCCAGAGTCCAGGCAACCAGACTTGATTATCCTTGCTGGTCCGGTGGTGTTCTTCGATTCTGGCTACCCTACGATCGGAGTCCAGTTAACTACAGAGTACATTTATCTTACGAAATGCGCAGCAGAGTGAAAAATGCCAGAATGGTGATCTCAAAGCAGCCCAGAAACATTGACCAACAGGGGACTGCAGAAAGAATTAAGACTGGCACACGACCTCCACCATTGGCCTGTAATACAACGGTGGATCGACCAACACACCGACGATTCGCCTTAACACAGCTTAGACCAAGCCTCTTTTCCCAAAGGGTAGACTATAGTATACTACCATAATTGTGGATCACGATCCATCTGTGGCACATCTTTGCCGCACTTTGGACCGCTCAGATGCCACCTGTCCGTATATTCCCGTTTCCATAAGAGGTCCATATTCCTGGGCAGTGAAGTGGGCGAGAGACTTGCCCTCAAGCCTTGAAATAAGCTTTCTGTTCATGTTCGAGCTGTCCTGCGTAGAAGGACATGCCTTGTACGGAGATCAGTCAAACCAGAGGGGCCACGCCGTCCACACGTTGCCCCTTCGAGGAATATGAACGGATCCTCGAGAAGAACCCCATCTTGGCCCCGACTGGCTGTACAGACAAATTCTGCCAAGCTGGACGTCTCATCCACAGCGATGAGCCAAAAGTCGGGGAGAATCGTCCCCTTGAAGTGGTGCAGAATGAAGCGGTGGCATTTCTCTGGCAGTTGTGGCAGGATGGCGTGTACACTGAGGATTGTTACCTAGAAAGGCGCACACAAGTCCTGGACGAAATCGCTCGGTCGGCGAAGAAAACGATCGTCTGGGAGCAGGAGTCCAAGCGAGTGGACACCACCTCGATCTGGACACAGAGCCCCGAAGAACTTCGCTATGGACTGCGACTGGCCTGGAGGAACTCGCGCAAGTGCATCATGCGCTCGCGGTATCAAGAGCTGGAACTGTGTGACCTGCGACATATTCATACCAGCGTCGGAATGGCCACAGCACTACTTGAGGAAGTCACTAAAGCCTTCAACCATGGCCAGATTAAGCCGACAGGTAGGATCAATTCAGTATAATTGCCACTGTATCGTATGGTGGTCTGAAACGTCTTCTCCAGTGTTTGTCTTTCCGCCGAAGTCTGTGGATGGCAGTGGTCCGATGTTTTGGAACAAACAGGTGCTGAACTTCGCTGGTGTACGTTCTCCTTCCCTTTCTCCCCTGGCGATGCCTATTAGTGCTGATGTGACCGTATTCCGCAACCCGCAGTACGAGCTCGAGGATGGCTCTATCCTGGGTGACCCGAGTAATGTCAAGCTGACCCAAGACATCATTGACCTGGGCTGGACGCCGCCACGGGCCAAGACCCGATGGGATCTTCTACCAATTGTTGCCATGGCCGAAAACGATGCACCGGCTCTTGTGGAGGTGCCAGACGACCTCCGTCGGTTGATCGAGATCCAACATCCGGACTACCCCGGTTTCAATGAATTAGGCCTTAGGTGGTACCAATTCCCAGCTTTGAGTCGATTGGGTTTTGATATAGGTGGAGTTCAGTATACGGCAACGCCATTTATCGGATGGTACTATCCTTCTCTTCATGATCGGTTTATGACTATGGCTGACCCTGACAAGGTACATGGATGCGGAGATCGGAGTGCGTAACCTGGCCGACACGTTCCGCTTCGACGCCCTGCCCGAGGTGGTCAAAGCCATTGGGTTTGACATCGACGCCTATCGTGCAAAGTCGGAGTACGCGGAAGTTCAAGAACTGGAGGATCTGCCGGACTATGAGCAGCTGCGGTGGCAGAGCCGCGCCCAGGCCGAGCTAAATTACGCCGTGCGTTGGTCCTTCCTGCAACAGGGTGTTACTTGTGTGGGAACGT
The DNA here is from genome assembly GCF_003344945.1 of Aspergillus welwitschiae. Taxonomy (NCBI): domain Eukaryota; kingdom Fungi; phylum Ascomycota; class Eurotiomycetes; order Eurotiales; family Aspergillaceae; genus Aspergillus; species Aspergillus welwitschiae. The sequence goes on from NW_020798719.1 coordinate 393,484, forward strand.
TGGCTGCGTCCGCGGACTGGTGTCAGTTTGACGATGAACATGCCGCGAAGAAGGGCTACCGACTAAACTCGGATCCCTACTGGCTGTCACCGCCACAGGGATCGATTGTGCCTGTGTGGCATCGGGGTGGTGCCCCGAACTACCAGCCGAAGCCTATGATCTGTCGGAATCGCTATGATCCCGTTAACTCGTGGCAGCGTAGGAAGGGTTCCACGGATGCGGATCCAATCCTTCTGATAAGGAAAGGGAATGAATGGGTCACCAAACCTCTGACTGGTTTCCTCGCTGATATCCCAAGCCGAAAGAGGCGTAAGCTGACCGAGTCTCAAAGGAAAGAGAAGCCCTCCACGGTGCATATCTACTACTGCAGCCAGGGTACCACAGCACGGACTCTAGCTGAAAGAATACATCGGCGAGTGAAGCGCAGTGCCAGAGGACTTCAGGTGACATTTGGTTCTTTGAACGCCTTGGACTTGACTCAGATCGAAGCATCCGATATCATCCTTCTAGTTGCGTCTACCACTGGCAGTGGTGCATTTCCTGCCAATGGAGCTGACTTTGCGAAGGCGATGGGACATTTTTGCGAGTCCCTCAAGACCGACTTCTCGCGTGTCCGACTGTCTGTCTTTGGTGTTGGGGATAGCGCCTATCCCAACTTCAATGCTGCAGCAATCACCGCGTACAACCTTTTTCACCAGCTCAACGTCTTGCCCATAGCTGGTGGATTGATTAAGGCCGATGTGGCATCTGAGACGCTGCCGTTGCGCATGTTCAATTATTGGTCGGACGCGGTGGAGTCCGCGTTAGCCGGAGGGAAAGGCGAGTTGAGCAGCGATCCCGAAGAATCGTTTGTGTCACACGCTGAGATGCTGCGCAACTTCGGCCGGGCTACGATCATCTCTAAAACATGCAGCGACGCAGATGATTGCTTAATCACCCTGACACTTGACGGCATCGAGTGTGCCGACATGGCCCACCTGAGGCTGCTCCCCACGAATTCCGCATCTCATGTCGCTCGAGCCATCACTGCCCTGGGAATCTCAGATCCACAGCTTCTCATGCCGTTCTCTAGCGGGGCACTCCAGCAGTGCAGCTATGGCATCTTCTTCACCAGGTTCGTCGATCTGGAGGATAGAGGTAAACTACCCAGCTGGGCAATCGAGTCGAACAATAACAGTGGGCGCGAGAAAGAAAGTATCCTTGAAAGACTGGAGCAATTGTCAGTCAGTCTACAGCCATCACAGTTGTCTCTTGAGCTCCGTCATAAGATCTGCTTTGGTAGCCCACTCCTTCGCCCCCGAGCCTTTTCCGTGGCATCATCCGCGCGGTACATCGGCGAGAAGAAGGTGGAGCTCTTGATTAAGCCACACCGGCGAGGCCGATTCAGCGACATCTACCTCTCCACCCTTCAGCCTGGCGGATCAGTCGAATATGCCATCGTTCCTGCATCCCCTGCATCTTTTCTTCCCGCTGTCCAAAAGCCCCTCGTCGTCATCAGCACTGGCTCTGGATTTGCACCAGTCCGCAGTCTACTTCAGCAGCGCATTCAGATTGCACGAGAATGGAGAGAAGAGCGTAGCACGAAACATCCGTTTCATACTTCTCCCATCAGCCTTTTCGCAGGGTTTCGGCTAGTGGATGAGAGCATCATTCACGCAGCAGTCGACCTGGCGGAGAGGTATCGTCTGTTGGATCTGGCCTGTCTCGTTCCTAGTAACCCCGAAAAGAAACGAGTTCAAGGCTATCTGCTGGACAAACGTGACACAATCCGGGCGAAGTTGGTGGAACAGGAAGGATATGTCTATGTTTGTGGGAGTGCCGCTATGACTGAAGGGGTGCGAGCCAACCTCAGCGAGATTCTCGCGGGAGAGGTGAAGCAGATCATGGGAGAACGATACGTGGAGGAAGTGTTTTGAGGGGGCGAAACACTAACTTCCGCTGGAATAAACAGTGCTCACATCAAACAAACTCCTCCATCATAATGCTCCCCTTCATCCAGGCGCCAATGTCAAGGCGTAGAACCACCTGCACTCTCAGGATTGTCACCATCATTATATCCTCTCTTGGCTCTGCACAAAACTCCCGGTGCAAAGTCACAGTATATACCGTACGTGAAATGAGTCGAGACGTCATACCGTTTGCATGCGAGGTAATTTTGCCAAGTAACCGATATCCGCATAGGAGCAAACGCATACCGACCGACTGGAAACCAAATATCCCAGCAAAACATTGAAAAAAGTGACACCATGCTCCTCGCATGGGTTTTGTATTGTGCTATACTGATTGGTGTACGCCAACCGGGATGTGTACCGAAAAGGTCCGGAGATATACACATGGCTGCCAAAGGCTCTGGGAACTCATAAGTACTTATGCAATGCCCAGAAAGGCTAGACACGAACATTAAATGCTCCTCTGTGGAGATGGAGGGACTGAAGCCCTCGGTTCACATGTGTGCAGAACACACGGTGAGACCCGGCAGAGTTAAGACCTGAGAATAGAGAACTCTGGGAACGAGAAGCATAGAGAATGAGAATCGTTTTCTTCCAAGTCGTGGGATGCCTGCATACTTCAATGCGGGTTATGTCACTGCGTGACCGGGGACTGAAGGTAGCTCTCGGGAGAAATATATAATTACTACTAGTACTGTTACGACCTTCTGGTCATTTGGGTGACAGTTTCACTACTAGTAGAAATTTGACATCTCGTCCTGGCATGAGAGACAGTTGTCGAGCCAGAAAACGTTTGCCACTACTGATCGTTACATCTTTGAGGTCCAATACGAGGATATATGCTTATTCAATGATAGAAACCTAACCTGCACAAGCAACTTTTAGTTATGCTCCATGCCAGTGCTTACATAACGCCATGTCCCAGCTCCCAATCACGTGATGACCAAGGCCGCCAAGGCAGCATCTCACGTCAGCCAGCCTCCAGGGGTGATGAGTGAGTTATAACTCATCTTTCACTGATCGCGCCTAGAGGGACAGTCGCCTCTCTCTTTATCATCCGCTACCACCGATTCCTCTCTCAGTTTATATACTTCTTATACATACATCTACTAATGTGACGTAGACATCCATCTATTCAGCTGGGAAGATTCTGAACACTGGAGCCCCTGAAAGGGTCGTCGGGTGTGCCCTAGTGGCTTGGCTTGGCTTCATTTTCCCTCTTCGCACGGCCCCCAAAACCCACTGACCCCTCGGGTGTGGCAGAAGCAGCATCAGAGAGTGCAAGGGATTGGCCCATTTGGCAGACTGACATTCCTGGCCCCCCCGCCCACAGCCAACCGGCTGCCTCACCGATGTCACCCTCGTCCCTCCGGCCTCTTCAGATTGAACTCGCGAGGTTCTCCCTCATGCCTACCTGGGATGGCGTGCTCGCGCGTGTCCTTGATAGTCTGCCAATCGTCCGGGCTTGAAACTTCTCTGGCTCTTCAAAGGGATCTTGGCCCCCACCAGCCTCGGCACGGCCCCCGTTCAATCAGCTTTAGTGTGAGCCTGGCGCGCTGACCAGCGACGGTCATTTCCCCAGATGAAAAACTCCCGTCGTCTCGCCTATTCTCCTTTCACTCTGTTGTTGAAATGTGAGATGGCACAGCTATTGCTGCTGCTGCCGGCCTGAAACCAAATCCCACCTTGCTTTGAGAGAGAAAAGTTTCGGGGGTGTTCGTCAGCATGTGGCTCTACCATCTGCTGCTGATCGCCCTTCTGGAACGGCTGGTGGCCGGCACCACCTGCTACTTCCCTGAGGGCAACGTGGCCGAGGATTACACGCCTTGCTCGGACAATGGCGTCTCGTTCTGCTGCAACAAGGACTCAATTTGCCTCAGCAATGGCCTCTGCACCTCCATGCATCAACCGTATGTTCTCGGCCGCGGCGCCTGTACCTCCCAAAGTTGGAACGATACCTCGGTCTGCGACGATGTCTGTCACGGAAGTACGTGGGATCCCTCGCTCCTCTTATATTTGGCTTCAACTTCTTCTACTGTTCTTCTTCAATGCGACTGACCAAATGTCGCAAAATAACAGTCACCACCGCGTGGAGCAGCGCCTGCTCCCTAATCCTCTACGGCACCGTGAACGGAGTCAAGTTGTACTGCCCCAACTCAATTATTTCCAACGGAACCGACTCCCTCGGATGCGCCAATGGTGTCTCACCCATTTCAGTGGGCACTGGCAAGCCCATTGCCGGCAAAGCCTATCTGGCCAGCTACTCCCTCCTCCCTACTGCTAGCACCGCCACCAGCACGGCGACCGCCACTTCCACCACCGAACCCGATACTTCCTCCCCCTCCACCTCCACCACAGCCGATGAAAGCTGCAGCAGCTCGACCGCGGCTAATAGCAACCAAGTCAGCCGGGCGACCGTGACTGCCGTTGGGGCCGGGGTCGGCGTCCCGCTTGGGCTGCTGGCGTTGGCATCGCTGGGCTATGGCTTCAATGAGAGAAGAAAGCGACTGCAACTCCAGAATGCTTCACCAAACATGTACCAGATGCCGGCGGCCTCATCAACCTCCTACCGATCGAGAAATGTGGGCGCGAAGGAGCTGTCGGGTCATATACCGCTCCATGAGCTGGACACGTGATTGCGCATGAGCCCGTGCATATAATTGTTCGACAAGCGTTTGGTGAAAAGGGATGACAGAAAGGGAGAGTGGCATACACAATCTTGGTGACGTTTTGAGGTCACAGCAACTATATGGATGATGTTGCATGTATCTCCGTTACCCCAACAATTGATGTCGGACCGCTGGCTTAGACCTGCTGAACCTGTACTTGCTGAACCTGTACTTTTGGGGACTCAGCAAGAACGAACCGTAAAGATAATAATACTAATACACTTCCTCCAAGCAGTTCATGTACAGGACTAAAACCCTAATAGCCTTGAATGGATCCGCTAAAACTCCATACCGTAAGAAGGCTGCGACCCGGAGTGAACGGGGTCGAGATAATGAGACACTTTTACAGCCGATGTGCACCGCTTATCCTCCCTCAAAGGCGTCTCTGACCGTAAACAGAACCCATTTAGCAGTCGAGTAGATTATGCCGCCAGAACAACTCTGACACAAGGAGAGAAACCCGCGATAAGTAGTGCCAACAGAACTAGCATATGACTCCTAATGTAGGGTGAATCGGAGAAGCCCTGATGGAACCAAACAGGAATCATCTGGTCATGCTGACTGGGAAAAGACGTACCCGCGACCAAGGAAGTATATTAATTTCCCTTCAGCGGCTGGAGGTCTACGGTTCCAGGATGTTAAACCATTGATTCCTGAGTTCCTGAAGATCCTACCGCAGGTCCACCGAAAATGGTCGACGAAGTCCCAGCCATACCCATGACGCATAACCTTATCCGACATCGAAATATGTGACTCAACCTTGCTTGAGCATGACACGCAAATGTCTACAGCAGCCATGCCCTCCACCCCATGCGCAATTTTTAGGTTTGATGATTCGGCATACTCAGCGCCAAGTACATGATACTTCGAAACAAGAACACTCAAATGCATCTGTCGGAGCCGAATAAGCTATGTGCGTGACCCGACCCAGAGATCAGGTTTATGATGCCGCCCCAAATCCGTGGCAGACACATTTATGGGGATAAACTAGGTATGGATCCACAGTGAGAAAAGGAAACCTTTCGAACGAAACATGCTGTTCACGCAGGAAGGCATTATCATTTGGCCGGCTTGCAGTATCCGCATATATTGTGGTTACAGATGGCACACCTTGGCTGGTTAACCCAGAACTTCGGACCGTCACCACACTGGCACTGTGAAATCGGTGAGCATTCGTCAAATCATCAGAACGATATGCATCGAAGTTAACCTACACAGAAATATAAAGTGGGGAATGCATGGTACGGTGCGAGATTGTCATGAACGCCCACAACCTGCTCAATCGACCTTAGAGCCGAGCTGGCTAAGGGGAGGTGTCGTATGGATGGCCGTTTACAGAGCTTAAACAGATTCATATTACCTCCCGATCTCGAAATCAAAATCCAGGGCGTTGCATCGGACTCGTGCTGCTCTGGTGAATGTCGATGATCTATCACCCCCTCGTTGTCTGGGAGAAGATCGAGGGAGATATCATGAAGTATGGGAGTCATGTTATAGAATTATGAAACGGCAAGATCGCCTAGAACTAGCGACAGACAGACGCCTTGATTCCTCGCATGTAGGAGGTCATAGACTAGCTGGCGGGGCAAGGATGCTGCTCGTACCTCTATTTAATCAGCGGTTCTTGTGGCTATGTCCCCCGCCACAGCTACGATTGGGTAGCAGTCAGGCAGGAAGATCGGCCGACGCTCCAGCTGCGACGCGCATCGTCTAAGCAACACGACGTATGATTCTCCTCGATGAGAAGACACGCTTAGCATCACATCCCCGGAGCTTCATAATGACATCCGGGCCGAAAGCTTCTCACCATGATTATACCGTGGCGTGGATATGCGCACTACCGGTGGAGCTGGCAGCTGCCCAAGCTCTTCTGGATGAGATTCACGATCAGCTACCGGCCGGACCAGCTGACACGAATGTCTACACCCTAGGATGCATATATGGCCACAGGATTGTCCTCACCTGCTTACCGAGCGGTGTATGCGGGACGATCTCTGCGGCCATTGTCGCGACGCAGCTTTTGTCGACTTTCCATTCCATCCAATTTGCCCTCCTGGTCGGTATTGGCGGAGGCATACCGACTGGGAGCGCAGATATTCGCCTCGGCGATGTTGTCGTTGCAAGGCCTACTGACAAGCACGGCGGAGTTGTACAATATGACTTTGGCAAAGCAACACCCACTGGCTTTCAGCGTACGGGCATCCTAAATAGCCCGCCTAGATCTCTGTTACAAGCGCTCTCTAAATTAGAAGCAAATCATTTATCACATGTTGGTCAATTCAAGTCTATCCTGTCTGAGTTGGAAAGGAGACTGCCAGGTCAGGGAGCATTGGTATTCGCTCGGCCGGTGATGGATGACCATTTGTATCTTGCAGATTACCATCATGTTGGTACTCAGTCCGATGGATGTGAAAATTGTGACAAGTCAAGGACGGCTGCACGGCCTGTCCGATGCGATGACTTACCAGTAGTTCATTACGGGTTGATTGCGTCGGGAAACCAGGTGGTCAAAGACAGCCACTTGCGTAACAAGTTAGGGCAGGAACTAGGGGCGTACTGTGTCGAGATGGAAGCAGCCGGCTTGACTAACCATTTGCCTTGTCTGGTGGTCCGCGGCATATGTGACTATGCTGATTCACACAAGAATGACGCCTGGCACGGGTATGCTGCCGCCACAGCTGGAGCGTATGCTAAGGAACTACTTTCCGTGATACCAGTTACGCAACACCATATGGCTTATTCGACAGGCAATACGTCGGGTAAGCAACTTGAAGGTCTCTTGACAGAGCATCTCACCGCTAACAGCTAGAGGCCAGACAACTACCACATCCCATTTCAGCTGACTGACGTACCCACAATTAGCAATTTTGTCGGTCGTGGAGCAAATCTCCACGAGCTCTGGGAGATCTTGCGCCCAAACACAGCGATGGCGCGCAAAGCCGTAGTAATATATGGCATGGGTGGGCTAGGCAAAACACAGCTTGCGGCCCACTTTGCTCGCATACACAAAGAGGACTTCACATCAATCTTTTGGCTGCATGGCAAGGACGAGACTACCTTGAATGCGTCCTTTGCAGACCTTGTTGCTCGTGTCGTAGAATTGGCTGCAATCAATAGTACAAATCATCATGCAATGCGCGAAGGGCCAGGATTGTGTGCAAAAACAGCTTTAGAGTGGCTCTCGAAGAAGAACAATGCTGAGTGGCTTCTAATCTACGACGATGTAGAAGCCCGTGACATTGAAAAGTGGCTGCCGACCGCAGATCATGGTTCAATTATCGTCACAACTCGATCACAGCAATTCGCTGACAGCGGCATGATAGCCCACCCACTCAAACCGCTTTCCTTTGAGGAAGCATTGCAACTACTCACTGGTGAACCAGGCCCTGGGGACAGCACATACAGCCGATGCCAAAATGACCCAAGCTGTGAAGCTTTAGCTAGGCGTTTGCACGGACTACCTTTAGCGCTGGCACTTGCAGGCTCTTATATCCACCGGACAGGTATGAGCTGCTCCAAATACTTGGAATACTACCAACGGGAATGGTGCAGCCTTCAGGCAGCGGCAGAACCGCTTCGAGAGTACCGAAACGGGAATTTGCAGACGGCGTGGAGAGTTTCTTACGAGGCAGTTAAGCAAACCTCTCCACTGGCGGCCCAGTCCTTCTTTATTCTTTCATTTTTTCACCATGAGGATATATGGTATGAGCTACTCAACAGCGCCATGCAATCCCACGCCTTACCCCCATGGCTCTCTGAAGTCATGTCGAACGAGATTCAGTTCTCAAAGTTGATGCAGATATTGCTGGAATTCTCGCTGGTACAACAGTCGTCGCGCAATGGAAGTTATTGCATACACCCCGTCATACAGGATTGGTGTAAGAATGAGCTTCCAACAATCGATCCAGACCTCTTTGAGCTTGGCACGAAAACTTTCACCATTGTCGCAGTCGCAGTGGGGTCGAACGCCCGAACTGCGCTAGACACGAACGACTGGTCGCTGCAACACCGCCTGCTGTATCACGCAAACAGACTCACGCCACTATTACGAGCCAAACCAGGAGAAAGTCGAGATGCCGAGGTCCTTTCGGCAGTTCATACAATTGGACGCCTGTATTGGACACATGGAAGGTATGAACGTGCTGAGGAGATGTACCAAGAGGCACTCGCTGGGAGAGAGATGGTCTTCGGCCTAGATCACAATGTCACTCTCCAGACTGTCCACAACATGGGCTTGCTTTACCACGACCGGGGCGACTTGAGATCTGCCGAGCTGATGTATCAACGGGCGCTTTCCGGATATAACTGCACCGAGAATGATAATGCCCACCTGGAGGCTCTGGATACTCTTCAAAGCCTTGCGAATCTCTACCATGCTCAAGGGAGACTAGACGAGGCTGAAAGGCTGTGCTACAACGCACTGAAAGGATACCAAAGTTTATTGACAGCAAATAGTCCCTTGGTCATGGATGCAATGCACAACCTCGCGAACATCTACTTCTCCCAACACCAGTTACCCGCAGCAGAAGAGCTGTACGACCAAGCCTTAAAGGGCAAACAGAGACTGCTTGGTGAATATCACACATCGACGCTTGACACAATTCATAATTTAGGGGTTGTTTATTTCGAACAAGGTCGACTGCAGGAAGCCGAAGAAATGTGCGATCGTGCACTTTCTGGGAAGGTAAGAGTAATGGGGGAAGACCACGCGTCCGTGTTCGACACGCTATTTCAATTAGGAACCCTGTATCGCTCCCAGGGTAGATCGAAAGCTGCCGAGGAAATGTACCAACGAGCTCTGTTGGGACGAGAGAAAGTCGTGGGTGTCTGTCACCCCTCGACTCTTCATACTGTCCACCATATTGGAAACCTTTATTTGGGGCAAGGCAGATTGCAAGAGGCGGAGCAGATGCAAGAACGAGCACTCCACGGCTATGACAGTACCTTTGGTCATAACCACACCTATACGCTTGAACTAGCCCATACCCTGGCTATTGTCTGTTGCCAGCGAGGGAAGCTTGCTAAAGCAGAATCCCTGTTCCAACGCGTCCTGGCCGCTAAGGAGCAGACCGATGGGAAGCGTAGTGCACCAGTGCTTGCTATTCTGAACAACCTAGCAAACGTATACAGAGAGCAAGGCAGACTCGCGGAAGCCGAAGAGACATATAAATTGGTCTTGAGCGAATGGCAGAAACGCAGGCGAACCCATCCTGCGGCACTCGGGGCTCTGAGTAATCTCGGTATCATCTGTCAAGACCGGAACCAGCTGAAAGAGGCGGAAAGATTGTTCAAAGAATCTCTCAACGGATACAATAGCGAGCTCGGTCCTGATCATATCCTCACACTGGACACGGTATGTAACCTAGGGGATTTGTATCGGGACCAGCACAAGGCCCACAGGGCAAAGGAACTCTACCAGCGCGCTCTTACCGGCTATGAGAATATTCTGGGTCCAGATCACCCGAGAACGCAAGAAACCGCAAACAAGGTACGCTTGATATGCAATTGTTCAAAACCGACCAAGCGACACCTCATTGCCCGACTTTGGAAAGGTGGTCGGTAAAACATACTTTGCCGTGAACTTCAATTATCCATCAGGTTTAGCCAAACCTCATCTGATAAAAGGTACTGATGAACTATATTTTGCTACGAAGCCATATTTGGTTCTGGTCACAATCCTTCTGTACCTAGTCACGTCGTCCTTTGTATACGTATGTCCGACAACTATATCATTACCAGATTACTCTCTATTGCCCGTTAATCGGGATCAGGTATGCTATACACGGCTGATATGCTTAGGACAAGCGTAGACAAGAGCATTGCAGAATCGATTGTAATGCCCTGAAAAGGCAACGAAGAAGATATCCAAGACAATATCACACGGCTTCCCCCAGAATGCTCAACAAATCCTGTGTGAATGCCTCGGGATGAGTAGCGGATGGCAGATGCCCACCGGCCACCATCTTCACTGGTAAGCCTAACTCGCCACCTAAGGTGGTAATCGGTTCGGTCGTCAACGGAGTAGTGGACAATTCACCCCTGATGAGAGTGATTTTGTCACGATAGGCCTTCAACGCAGGGTAGGAGATTCGGTATTCCAGCAGTATAGGTAATTCATGTTCGAAGAGGAAATTGAAACAGAGAATCGACAACGCAAGGAGCTTCTTATGAGCGGGCGAAAACCGGAGCAGCGCACGGTCTTCATCGCTCGTTACGACCGGGACAAATGCTTCCGAGGCGGCAGCTGGACCCTGGGATTTGTATAATGAAACGGTCGACTGAAATGCTGCCGAAACCTGCTCAAAACTCGGCTTCGGTAAGAGGCATGGTATGCACGGATCATGGACAATTATCTGTCGGACCAAGTCGGGATAACTGGTGAGGAGCTCAAGAGCATGCATGCAACCGAGTGAAATGCTGTAGATGAGGACTGGCTGGTCAGGTGAGAGGTGTTGTATGAGAGCGACTATGTCGTCCACCGTGTCCTTTAGCAGGTTCCTTTGCTGTTGTTCGGTTGGCGGAGAGAGGAAGCGACTGCGAAGGGAGCCTCGTCGGTCGAAGCCGATAACAGTGTATTGGGATGATAGCCGCAACGCGAGGTCTTCATGGGTTAGGTGCGTTCCGTGGGCCGCTGGGATGATGAGAAGCGGTGGACCAGAACCGCGGATTTCGTAGTAGATAGCTACGCCGGGTCGGCACAGAACTCCGCTGGACATCGTTGTTGACTTGTTTCGATCCCCTTCCTTCGGTTGCGCTGGCTGTTTGTTTGTTCCAACTTGAAAGTAGGGGTGCGTCGGGTGTTGAAATATGTAGTGTTGGTACCGTCCCGGATCCTTTCAGTTCGACTCGGACTCGGACTATTGATTCAGCATCGGCCCCGGACGAACTATTTGGGACAGCAAAACAACCAAGACACCCGAAATCAGCCTCCCGGTATCAATTTATGGTATGATGGTAGTGCCCTTGCAAATTTATGTCTCGGCAAAGATGCCCCAAAGTTTGGTCCTTTGATCGAGTGCATACTACCCCGCTGCCTACAGTCATATAATGCGAGACAATTGAGGGATTTGACGGCGTTCGGGGCCATACTCTTTGCTTCAAACGGAGAAGCACCTGCATAGCTAGCATCCTACTTAACCGGCTCGTTAAGGCATAAGGATATGAGTTTGAACCAATTGAATAGTGCGCGAGAAAAGCATATACATGGCTTTTATGGATAAAGATCGTAACATCTACCTCTGCCCACCACCCCCCCTTTGCCCCGACTGGGTCTTCATGGAGTGCCATGAATCCGCGCGAAGTCGATAAAAGTGTCCGGTGGGCCAGGTATGTAGACACATACAGAAGCGATTTTCAATAGTAGCCCCTCTGCTGCAGGTCCATCCAAGATCGACCCTTTCTGACGAAATTAAAACCACAATGAATATAATTCTTTGACTACAATCCACCACGACGATTTTATTGGCGCATTTATATCCTTTTGGGTATGAACTTAAATTGCCGGAGGGGAAGGTTATCAACTTTTACATCTTAACGAATAGTAAGGCTCTGCGATACCTAAGGCCCATTTACGCAAGCGCCTCTCACGGGACACTACTTGCGCGTGTCGTGGCGGTGTCATAGATAGAACGGCTAGCTGCTAGACTAGGAGACATCCCGTATTCCACAAGCAGTGGCAGATATGGGTTCACTAAAATAGTCCCGGCTGACCGATGCCGAAGAAGGGCGGATTGAACTCTTAATCTTTATATCTCCTTAGTGGTGCAAATCCCCTTTTTTAGTCTCAATTGTAGGGAGGAGGCAATTTCGCCCCGAACCTGAAACAACAAGATGTCAGGAGTTGCGACTTTACCATTGAATAACTCCCCATCACACAGATGGCCATACTTTATCAGCGTAAGACTGGCTCCGCATGCTTTGAAGGACAGATGAAGACTCCAAGGAAGTGCTTGGCGGTACTAATATGTACCCAAAGTACTATGCGGGAGAAACCGTGAAACCGTTGTTAACAATTTCTGTCTGGATAACACTAAAGACCCATACAAAGTGTTCTATAATCAGAGAACAGACTGAACCGGCAACTTGCAAAACTCCAACTGCTGGTCGACAGTGTCTCTCACTTGATCCTCCATTGACTTGAACTTTAGACCGAGCTCTTTCTCCGCCTTACTCGAGTCCACCGCGTAATTCATCCAGTCCTCCGGAATTAATCTCCAAGCCACGGAGGGGTATTCGTGTCGGACGAATGCGTTCACCTCCTCCCATGACCGGCGTGGAGCAGAGAGTAAGAAGGACTGGAAGCCTCGTGTGGATTCTCCTAGTGCCTTGACATGTGCCGCAGCGACGTCATCAACATGAACCCCCAGAAACTGACCATTGATGGGCCTTTCTGGCGACAAAAGAGTGAGTACCAGTGCGCCACAGCTTCCACTCAGGTTATCATGTGGTTCTTGTACCGGGTTACGACCATAAACCCAAGATGGATGGAATGTGGTCACATCAAACGACGGCTTGTGCTCCTGTACAAAGTCGATTATTGCTTGATAGGAGGCTACCTTACTCGCGCGGTACTGTACCATCGGATCCAGTAAAGGCGATATACCCTGCTTCGCATCATAGGGAATTCCCGTATCCTCTATGGAAGGTCAGCAGATGTCCGGCATTTCGAGCCAAAGCGGGTCTTTCTCACCGGTAATCACTGTACCGTGCGGTTGGCCAGCCAGGGGAATGAACGATGATATTGACGATGTGACAACAACTTTCCTAATAGTCGAATATTTGGAAGCAGACTGTAAGATGGATGTTGTTCCCTGCATTGCAGGGATCAAAAGGTCGGTGTTTCGATCTGGAAGTGGTGACGCAACATGTATGACATATTGCACGTCCTGTAAAGCCTCATCAAAGCATCCGGTGACAGTGATGTCGCTCACGACGGTGAACTCGATCTTACTTAGATGGCTGCTGAATATGCGGCGCAACTTTTCAGCTTGTTCAGGGTGTCGGATAGATAGGCGTGCGCGGTATCCGGCCTGCAATACCTCAAGGGCAACGCGAGACCCAATAAACCTGTTACACCTGTGATCAAGGCGGTGGCAGCCATTATAGTGCTTTTCAACTTGTCAAAGACAAGCATACTCGCTTCGCTGTCATTGTTATGGCTTAAATAGAGCATCTGACTATTATAGCTTGGTAGCGATATGTGTGTCGGAGTTTCTATTAGCGGTGACCGAAGCTTTGACAAATCATTGAAGTTTTAAAAGCTATTAGTAGACTTGGGTAGCTCACTACGTATGATCGTAGAGATTCATGCAGTATGTACAAATAGTCTTACTAGCCCTCATGCAAAGGCAACTGGATTGAATCGCTGGAAATTCGAACAATATCATGTATATTATTGATAAGTCTATTAGAATTTATCGAAGACTGGTGAAAGATCATCAATATAATTGGGCCGCGGACTAGCTGTGGTAGGTATCTAATTAGTTACCAGCGTGGGCGCCCAGGAGTGCGTGAACAGGCGCACCTGCAACATCCAAAACCGGGCCTACATTTCTCCGTGGATGGACGCCGATAAATGCACTCCTCCACCGCTCGGTGAGTCTCATTCCGCTGGAAAGACTCACCGGCTAGGATGCTAGCGCCCGATGATCGATTTATACTGTGTACTGTATGGACTCTATATTATATAATTATACTGCTTTGACCTTCAATGTTAATCAATTCATTAATACTATATTGCCGTCTATGATACTCCGTGCAGATCATAGGATTTGCAGGGAGTGCACTCCCCTCGAGGACAAGGGAAACAAAAATTCGTATCAATAAATTCTAGAAAAAATAAACTAAAGAACAGAATACTCCCTACTTCCATTTTTAGTTTTTTGTTCTCCGTGTCTTTTACTCCTTTTCCTTTCCAGTTTGTGCACAAGATTTGGTAGTACGTTCACGAGACATACAAGGGATACAGCTCTGTACCTATCACTTGATATGGAAATTCCACATGATACACTTATGGACTGTCCGCCCTACCTCTTTATCAATGTCGATCCTATGGGACACCATCACAATGTCTATAGGACAGAGCATTTCTATATAACTCACATCGTCGAACACACCTAGGTGGACACCGCGCACTCCTATCTCAAAGCCTGCAAATCCATTCCTCTAAAATGTCATATACACCAGCCCAACTAGCCCAATACTTTGAACGCATCAAGCTTCCTGATGACATCCGCGCACGCTTGAGCGCTGGGAAGAAAGACCTAGAAGTTCTGACTAGCCTTGTGCGCCATCATGTTGCGGGGGTTCCCTTTGAAAATACAGTCCTACACTACACCCCCGAGCAGTATTTTGAGCTCAAACCACAAGGTCTACACGAAAAGATTGTGCGCCGTCGCCAAGGTGGCACCTGCTTTCAGGTAGTCAGACTCCTAAGTGAGGTCCTGCTTTCCATCGGATACACGCTCTACAACAGTGCAGCGCGCCTTAACGCGGCAGCTAGCATTTCTCTTGCAACCACCGCCGATTCGAACCGACCAGTGGGCCCACAGTTTGGTGACTGGCAACACATGATTCTCATTGTTCGCATTGACGGACAAGATTACCTTGTCGACGGGGGTTTCGGCCCGAACTGCCCTGTCCAGCCGATTGCACTGCGTGACGGGCATGAATTTGTCGATGGCCGCTTGGGTCGTCGGGGACGACTGATCTACGACAATATCAACAACGGCCGGGCGCATCATCTGAAATACTGGCGACTGCAGTATCAAAGTATGAAATTACCGGTGGCACCGTGGATGGACGTATATGCATTCAAGGAGTGCGAATGGTTAGACACAGATTACGAAGCCGGTGCCCGGGCAGTTGGTACAAACAAACGCGTATGGTTTCGGCTCCGTGTTACCGCTTTCCATTACGTGCTAGAGGAGGGGGTCCCCGTGGGCTGGATTATGCTATGGCATAACACGCTTATACGGTTCCACGGTGGAAAGGTGCTGGAGAAAAGCTTTTTGGAGTCCGAAGAGGATAGGATCGAGGTGTTGGCGGATGTGTTTGGAATCGTGTTGACCGAGGATCACAGGAACGAGATTGCCGGAATGTTCTCAGCTTTGCCTCCCAAGAGAGCTAGATCATCAAAGATGTAGATATACATCACTGGCGCTCAGACCAGCCTTCCGGACACTGCGACATATTGTACTTCCCTGCTATATGGCTTTATATTAGTTTCGATATATACTTTCTAATAATATTTGTTTTATCTTGGTGGTCTTGGTAGCTACCACTACTGCTACTTAGAGTGCTACCGGTGGCTCTGCAATGTTCCGGGATAATCGTAGGCCCCGAAAGACCTCAGCAGTGGGAGAGGGCACCCCAGTTCCACGCGTGAAAACGTCCTGTGTATAAACTTTTCGGTCCTGAACTGACCAGGTGTCTTGCTCATCGGCGGAGTAAGACAAAATATTCCTGCGAAAAATCATGCAATAACTATCACCGGTGCGCTACAATCTGGCTCTTCGCTGCTGCGAAAACAAAGATTCTGGCAGATCAGGTAGAGCAGTAGGATAGTACATCTCACTTCAAGGAACACCGCGGCCTCTAGCGGAGGTTTGCTCAAACTTATCACTATTTAGATGAGGTGATAAATTGGTCAGGATGGACTATGTTCGAGTTGATACCAGTACAACAATGCCTTTCCACTTTGATGGAGGATGCGTCAGTGAGGCATCGCCCGAGGTAGGCTCTCAGAAAAGATTGGCCAGGCTGGCGTCTCCTTCAAAACAGCGATAATTGTCACGGCAGAATCTAGTTATTGAGGCTTTCCAGAAGTAGCCACAACGGGGGCATACATGTTGTCAAGTGCCATGGAAGTTCTCTTTTGGTTTCTTGCATTACCGGGAGATTTATCGGATCGCTCACGCTCATCACACGAACCTAATGTTTCAACGAGAGTCGCAAATTCAAATGATCTGACATACTCGACTGTAACAGATGGCAAAGGGCTGACATCACGAGAAAGTGCAAGCCGGTGACGGAATCGTTGCTGACCAGGACCGCCTACGGGTAGTATATCCGTCTATATTGCTATCCTCATGCTTGAGAACCATCGCCTGGAGCGTAGAGGCTAATACTCTATCCGCACTGTACATATAATGGTCATAGAATATGTCTAAATATTGAAGGTCATGACACCTTCGTTGTACGCTAACGATACAGCCTCCGAGGATCGATCAGCTTAGCTATCTCTCCAAAAAAAACCCCAATAGGCTGCTCTGTCTCACTTGTCTCGTAGATGACGAATGCCTCCTCCAATTTCAAGTCTACCTCATGTGGTCACGACCGTCTAGTTCGTTACCAGATCTCCCATCTAACGAACGTCAACGGTGCCAACAATAGCATAGCATAGTTGAGGAAGAATATGGCTGTGTTCCAGCGACTGAAGCTCTTATATGTGAAGCAGAATACCATCACCACCATCCACGCTAGTGTAATATTACTGCAATATGGTTGGAACAATCCCTCAATAAAAGGCTGATGAACGTTCTAGGCCTTGAACGTGCAGTAGAAGCAGACATGTGACAATAATGACAATATACTTGATGAGAATTTTGCTGTCATTACACTGATCAGCCACTCCAGGACTTGCATCGAACTTCCTAGAAGCTGGAGTAATGAAAGGCATGCATAAGGCTGTGGCAGCCAGAAAACTATAGATGGGCACATCCATTCGGTCAGTCCTTGCCAACACTCGTAGAGCTCCGCCCCCAACGGCTGAGCCATGCAATGCGCGAGTCGGTGGTACATGCTTTCAAGGTTTTGCTCCCGGAGTGTCTTCATGGAGATTTTGTGATAAACCTAGAGACAGCACCATCTCTCTCGAACTCGTGGACACCTCGTGCTCATTATTCTGCTATTTAGTCAAGGACATTGTCACTTGTGACGTCGTCAACCAGAATGAGCAGTATGGTGGATGTGATCGGATACGAAAGGTCTATAAGATCAATACGAGTTGGAGACAACGCTTTAGTTCACATTATTATCGCTTACAAAAGATTCTCTCCATCATTCCAGCCAACTTCAGCGTACCGAGCCCCAAAAGACGGTGTGTCAATGCGCATTCGGCCCGGGAAAACGACTGCAGAAGAAGAGTCGAAAAAGGAACATTTGAATGTTTGGTACATATCACCTTTGCACAGAATGTCCACCTTGGACTCTAATTTAGTCTTCGGTGAATGGACAACCTTTGGCGCTACTATGTGACCGTGTTTTCTTCTCCACCACCTCAGCTGTTAACTTCATCAGCCTGTCAGCTAACTCCATGTCGTTGGCCTTATCACTGCCCTTCTCCACAATTCGTGGCGGATTGATGAACTGCCCGCCCTCGGTCGCCATGGTCGCCGCATACATGGTGGACACGGCGCCCTGGAACTGAGTCTTTCGAAACGGCTTCAGGCCGGCGGACAGGCCATAGCCGAGCAGGGGATGGGCCTCGTGTATGTGGACATTTGTCTGCGCCGTATCGACAACCCCCGGGTGAGTTGCGTTAACAATGATATTGGGATGTGTGGGTTGGAGATGGGCGTGGAGCCACTTGGCGTACAGGAGCACCGCCAGTTTAGACCGACCGTACAGCTCCGTCGGGCTATATTCGCGGTTCAGCTCCTCCACGGACGCGAATTCCGTGTCCTTGGGTGCGCTGCCTTCTACATTGGAGGAGAGGTTGACAATACGGACGGTGTTTCCAGCGTCAGCTGTTTTTTTCAGCGTTGGCAGCAGGTGCGAGGTCAGCACGACATGACCCATGTGGTTGGCTGCCATGTGCAGGTCAACCCCGTTGGTGGGAGCCAGCTGGCGTGTCATGACGCCCCGGCCGGCATTATTGATAAGTATGTCGATGCGGTCCGTCTGCGACGCAATCTCCGCTGCCACCTTGGCAGTCTGTTCCCAGTCCGACAGGTCACATTGGATCCAGATAAAGCGATGGCGTGTCTCGGGACCGAACTCTTCCTCAATGGCGGATATGGCATCATCGGCTACCTCCTTACGAAGCGAAGTCACAAAAAGCTTCGAAATACGCTTGGAAAGGAGGGTGTGGGTTACTCCAAACCCGATCCCTGTGATTCGTAAGGCGGTTAAAAACTTCCAATCGCAGGCCTGGGGTCTGGCGAGCTTATGGGAAACGATTAAGCAGGATACCTTCACTACCTCCAGTGACCACCGCTACCTTACCGCTCAGGTCGGGCACGTCATCCAGATCAAACTTCTCTTCTGCGAGATTGTGAGAAGGACCGCCGAAGTTCTCGGCAATGGTGTTCTTGACAGCTTGCATTCTGTTCTTCTGTAGTAGGTTTAGGCAACAGCTTCGTTACTAAGATGGAGACCAACGCATTTGTTGTATGTAGTAGGTCTTAAGAGGTTGTTGGAGCAGTTGGCTATTACATGATGAAGTCACCGATTGGCCATGTCGCCATGTGCGTCATCCTCTGTCCGCAGCGTCCCATCATTGGCTTGCAACTACGTCGAAAGCCTGATTTAGAGTCTCAGCTTAAGTTATTGAGAGCTGGTATGCACCTGTTGCTGAACACAATTACCAACATAAAGTAATCACTGCAGTACCAGAGGAGCCTGCCTTTCCAATCGATGGCTAGTGATCTGCCCACAAATCTTCATCTACTGTGCCAGGTGGAGCCGGAGGG